>NC_051064.1:124105575-124405575 GCF_004664715.2 Peromyscus leucopus | reverse complement strand
ATCCCGGAGACAGGGTATGTAGAGTAACACACTGTCCCACCACATGCTTCCTCCAACCCACAGTGGACAGTCCACCAGAGCCTTAGGGTCATCTATGGTCAAAACAATTCTTAAAGAACCTACATAGTGTAGAATAAAAGGCATGGCATCAAAATTAAAGAAAAGTGAGCTAAGTACTTCAGTGACATAATGGGTTTGCCCCTCACCGTAGGGGACTGTGGGAAGGAAACCTTTCTGTCTTCGACTCCCTTGTTACACTGTGCATGATCACAATCAAATGAGGAGACTGCATCCATCTGCTACCCAAAATGCCGGCGTGGAAATTCTCTCCTTTCAGTTTTTTCCTCACCACAGCCAGGGAACTGACGCGGCTCTTGCTTGCTGAGCCTGGCTCTCCCCAACGCCACACAGGAATCTCCTTTTTTCTTCAGGACAAACACAGAAGCATCCTTTGCTGCATCTTCTGAGGCAGCAAGCTAATGCACTTCCACGGTCTGAGAGGTACAGTGAGATCTGAGCTCTGAGAGGCAGTGTTAGAACGTAAGCAAAGCAAGGTCTTTAGACGCTACTCAAGTGAAAGGCTAAGAGAAGCGGATAAACTCGGTTTTCCTGCTGTTGGAGGCTGGAATTGACAGCGACATTCACTGGTAAAGATGGATAACCAGTATCATCTCCAGGTCCAAATTAACCCACCTATTTAAGGTAGGACCCAAAGAGGAGAAAGCCACACTGAGTTCTGAGGTCTCTCGAGTTCTTTTGTGCCGTATTTTAAAGAGATGGTAGCTTCAGGTGCACAGAGCCGGCTCAAGGGCTTTCATCTAAACGAGAAACTTCCCCATCGTCTCCAGACTCCCGTGTTCTGTAGCCCACGGCATCTGACCCTGGAGTGAGGAGTGAGCTGGCACTGGGCCTCAATTGCTGAGATTCAGACTAGATGGCATTCCGTGGTGTGCCATTGTGTGCCAATGCTTTCAGGCTCGGGGCACTGGTCTGGTGACTGCAGCTCCTGTGAGAAGTCACACCCACCTCAAACACCTCATGGATAGCTTTTCGGAAACAGTGGAAGTTGTAGTCTATCAAACCTGTGAGAGAGAACAAGAGCCTGTCTACTTAATGTCAACTGTGCAGCTCTCCACATCTGAAGTTCTCACATTGCAATCATGGTAAACAAGAACTCAGCTGCTAACACTGCTGCCTTACTTTAAGGCAGGAGTGGACAGGGCGGGCTGGTAATCTAACAAATCAAGTGCGCCGGGCGGTGGTGGCGCACACCTTTAATCCCAGCACTCGGGAGGCAGAGGCAGGCGGATCTCTGAGTTTGAGGCTAGCCTGGGCTACAAACTGAGTTCCAGGACAGCCAGAACTACACAGAGAAACTCTGTCTCTAAAAACCAAAAACAAGGGCTGGGGATTTAGCTCAGTGGTAGAGTGCTTGCCTAGCAAGTGCAAGGCCCTGGATTCAGTCCTCAGCTCCGACAAAAAAAAAAAAAAAAAAAGTGGGAAAGTGGATGTGTTAATGAAATCTGAAGTCAGGGTAAAGTTCTTTCTACTACTAAACTGCCCTCTAGGGCAGTGAGTGAGGGCTGCAGGAACAGGGAGGCAGCATGAGCACAGGCTCGGCAGGGCTCCAGCACCCTGCACCCATCTCTGGGAGGGGAGACTTCCTCTCCATCTGTTTAGGAACTGAACATCCACTTGAGACTTTGGGGGAACAAAGGTTTCTCTTGTGACAGAAAGGGCAGGTCAACACCCCCCTACTTCACTTGTACACACAGAACCCCAACTCTGAACGAGCAGCTGATACTGAGCTCAAAACATTCCATTTCTCAGTCTCCCCTGAGCTAGATACAGAAACATGGCTTGAAATTCTGAAATGCTCAAACTGAACAGCAAGCTCTTCAATTCTTAGAATCACCATATACACCCACTGGTGTAGCAAGACCATCCCACCTCAATTGTCCTTATCAAATACCAAAAAACACCGTGTGGCCTACCTAAACATCATGTGACCTTTCAGTAATTTATAGCAGACTGGATAAGTCATTGAACACTATTGACAGCATGATAGCGGATGTAATGTGTCAAGAGCAGCAGCATCAGGTCCACACTTTCGAGCATATGCTAGCAGGGCAGAAAGCCAAAACACAACAAATCAAAACAATCTGCCAACTAAAGAAGTCCACAGAAGGGAGAGCTAAATGCAGGCAGGGCAAAGCTGGCGATGAAAACTTCATGGATGAGGCTGAACTCTGGTTATACTGGCTAGATTTCACTTTTGTACACATACACACATATACACAAATAAATTAAATGTAATGAAATTATAAAAAACAAGTTACCAAAGAAACCTGAATGTCTACGAAAAGGTGCTTGCCATGAAAAGTGATCTGCCCTAACTGGCAATTAAATATGTTAAAAATGAGATTCCACGTCACAGTTACAGACTCAGACAGTATCAAGCGTTATAAGGAGACAACATGATGAGAACACCCTCACCCTGCTATGAGGGGTGAACGTGGTAAAGGCACTAGGAAGAGTCCTTTGTTAATGTGTCTATGAGTGTGCATTCTTGCACACACACCCTAGAGACAGACGACACGTGTGCACAGCACATCTGTTCCTGGGCATTAATTTTGGTTGGGGTTTGTTGCTGTTATTGTTGTCTGTTCATTTTTTCAGGCAGTCTCTCATGAAGCACAGGCTGGCCTCAAACTCATTAAGTAGCCAAAAATGACCTGAAATTCCTGATCCTGCCTCCAGCTCCCAAAGGGCTGGACTATAGGTGGGTACCACCACACCCAGTTTATGTGGTGCTAGGGATTATGAACCCAGAGCCTCCTGCATGCTGCACAAACTCTAACAATGGAGCTGCATCTTCAACCTGTTTGTGTTTTGAAATGGCATCTTGTTTTACAGTCCTAGTGTGCTGGCTAGTTTCATGTCAACTTGACACAAGTTGACACATCTGGAAAGAAGGAATCTTATCAAGAAAATGCTGCCATAGGATTCACCTATAGGCAAATATGTAGAGCACTTTCTTAATTGATGATTGATTATGGGAGGGCCAGACCATTGTGGGTGATGTCAACCCCAGGCTAGTGGTCCTGGGTTCCATAAGAAAGCAGGCTGAACAAGCCATGGGAGGCAAGCCAGTAAGCAGCACCCCTCCATGGCATCTGCATCAACTCCTGCCTCCAGGATCCTGCCCTGCTGCTTGAGTTCCTGTCCCGACTTCCCTCAGTGATGGACTGTGATTAGAACTGTATGCTGAAATAAACCCTTTCCTTCCAAAGTGGTTTATGGTCATGGTGTCTGATCACAGCAACAGAAACACTAAGACACCTAGCTGGCCTCAAACATACAACAATCCTCTTGCCTCTGCCTTTCAAGTGCTAGGACTAAAGATATGAGCCACCAAAAAAAAAAAAAAAAAGATATAAGCCATCATATATGGCTTATTCATAGGTATTTGTCAAAAATTAGTTGTACCTTTAAAACAATCTAAATGGGAGCCAGACAGTGGCAGCACATGTCTATTATCCCAGCACTTGAGAGGCAGAGGCAGGTGGATCTCTGTGAGTTCAAGGCCAGTCAGGCCTACAAAGTGAGTTCCAGGACTACATAGAGAAACTCTGTCTCCAAAACAAAACAAAACAACCTAAATATCTAGCAACAAAAACAAAGTTCAATATGCAACAGTGGGAAATCTCAAAAATAACCCAAACAAGGAGAAAAACCACATGCTGCAAAAACTCAACTTCAATTCAGCATCATTTGCACAATATTGCTTATGGGTAGTTATGAAACAAGAGTAAGTTATGCATAGAAAAAATAAAATACACAGCACCAAAAAAGGGATGTAGATCAAGAAAAATATACCGAAGACTGCAGCTGAATGTCATACCAGCTCTTTTCTTAACTCTGTGTATGTGTGTGTGTGTGTGTGTGTGTGTGTGTGTGTGTGTGTGTGTGTGTGTGTGTGCACCCAAATGCAGTGCCCAGAGAGGCCAGGAGGCATAAGATCCTGGAGCTACAGCTGCAGCTGGTTGTGAGCCACCCCACCTGGCTGCTAGGGTCATCTGAATGAGCAAGAAATGATCTTAACCACTCAACTACCTCCCCAGACTCCACACTGGTTCTTTTTTTTTTTTTTTTTTTTTTTTTTTGGTTTTTCGAGACAGGGTTTCTCTGTGTAGCTTTGCGTCTTTCCTGGAGCTCACTTGGTAGCCCAGGCTGGCCTCAAACTCACAGAGATCAGCCTGGCTCTGCCTCCCGAGTGCTGGGATTAAAGGCGTGTGCCACCAACGCCCAGCTCCACACTGGTTCTTAAGGTCAAAAGTAAACACACACTTTGTTTAATATGAAAAAACATTGTATATAATTTTTTTTTTTTTATTCTTTTAAGGCTTAGGCAGAAGGAGGGTTTTTTTGTTTTTGTTTTTTTTTTTGGGGTTTTTTTTTTTTTTGAGACAGGGTTTCTCTCTGTAACAGCCTAGCTGTCCTGGAACTCTAGCACTCAAGAGGTAGAGACAGAGGCAGGCGGATCTCTGTGAGTTCAAGGACAGCCTGGTCTACAGAGTGGGTTCCAGGATAGCCAGGGAGGTTACAGAGAAATCAACCCATCTATGGACCAGTCCACAAAGGAAACACCAATCGCCTGACCACAAGACACTGAAGTTTGCACATAAGAAAAACAGCAGAAAGCATGTCAGAAGCAGGGTAGGCAGGAGTCAGAAGGGAAAAGAAGATGGGGAGGGGTCATTATCACTCAGTGACGGCTACTCACAACGGTCAGAACACAGCTAATACTGAAATGGGGATGTCTCACAAACAGGGCCTAACATGGTACTAGAACATGAGCTTCAGAAAGTTGCAGGGGTAAATTTTCCAGTCACAAACTGATTAACCCAAGCCATGAACTAGGGCTAGAGAGCCAGCTTAATGGGCAAAAGCACTTCCCATGAAAGCCTAACAACCTAAGTTCAATCCCTGGAGCCCACAGTAGGAGAGAACACACTCCCAAGCCATGAACTTAGGAGCTGACACGAAGAGAGAGAAGCAAGAAGAAAGATTTGGCACTGAAGAACATGAAATTAGGACAAAGAAAACCAGCCAGAAGGGAATAGGAGACAGACAAAATATACAAGGTGATCCAGAGAAGAAAGCTGTGCTCAAGGAAGGACTGTCAGCCACATGCTCCAGAAGACTGAAGACCCTGCAGAAGGAGAAAAGCCAGCAGATGCAACAAGAAGAGATAGCTGAGGACTGGCTCAGATGGAAAACAAACCACAGGCAAGAAGAGCCAACAAAGTATACAGAGGAAGATGGGATGGGCTAAAAATCTTGATGAAAGCACAAGATTTTAAAAGGAAAGAGAACATCTGGACTACATATAGACAGACACACGGAAGTATTTAAGCTGACTTGTAAGATAGCCATTAGTATTACAGTGCAATACTGCTTTCAAGAACTTGAGAAATCATAATAAAAATGTAACTTAAGAACAGTTTTTCAGCTGAGTGTGGTGGCCCATGCTTTTAATACCAGTGTTCAGTAGGCAGGTAGATTTCTGTGAGTTCAAGACTGGCCTGGTCTACATAACAAGTTCCAGAACAGCTAGAGCTCCATCATAGAGACCCTGTCTCAGAAACAAAACAACAGTCAAAGAACAGCTCTTTAGGCTTGAGATGGCTCAGACATTAAGAGCTCTGGCTGCTCAAACCAGGATTTGATTTCTAGTACACACATGGTGGCTACAACCATCTATAACTCCAGTTCCAGGGCATCTGACACCTTCTTCTGGCTTCTGTGGGCACTGCATACAAGTGGTTCACAGACATACAGGCAAGCAAAATACTCACACACATAAAATAATAAAAATTTAAAAAGAAACAAACAAACAACTCTTTGGGGGCTGGAGAGATGGCTCAACAGTTAAGAATGCTTGCTGCTCTTACAGAGACCCAGGTTCGGTTTCCAGCACCCAATGATGGCTCAAAACCACCTGTAGCTCCATAGCCTCCTCTGCCCACCTCAGGCTCCTGCACCCATGTGGCATACATACATACACTCAGGCATACACACAAACATAGAAGACAGTAAATAAGTCTTTGTTGTTGTTGTTTTTCCAAGACAAGTTTCTCTGTGTAGCCCTGGCTATCCTGGATCTCACTCTGTAGTCCAAGCTGGCCTGGAACTCACAGAGATCTGCCTGCCTGCCTCCTGAGTGCTGGGACTAAAGGTGTGCACCACCACCGCAGGCTTTTTTCTTTTTAATGATGGCTTACAACGACACCCTGTAACTCCAGTTCCAGCAGATCCAATGCCGCCTTCTGGCCTCCACTGGCTGCATGTATGTGGTACACAGACATGAACTCAGTCACACATGTGCACGCATACCTGGACACACACAGCAAAAAAATAAAATTTTAAAAAGGAACAAAATTTAAACAATGAATAATAAACACAAGCAGTTTTTTTAAAAAAAACTTCATTACCTTTTCGTTCAAAGCTTTCTTCCCTAAGAATGCAAACCAGTGCCAAAAATTTAGTGACTTCCTTTAAATAAAGGACAGTTGTATTATTCAGCTTGATAATGGCCATCGATTCTTTGTCATAAGCACTTCCACTTCCATCTTCCTTTAATCTATTTTGAAAGAAAGCACCATTTATTAGACGTTTCCCAATGAGGCGTTCTGTACAGGAGCAAACTTTCCAGCCCTCCCCAAACATCCTTTGAGAAGGAACAACACCGCCTTAAACACACTGGGACAGCCATCACTTAGGGTAAGAGTCAGTCCTCACAACACCAGCTTCTGTCAGCAGCAGAGCTGTGCATGTCCCTCTGTCACTGCTGTAATCAAGCTTGTGGGTAAAGGTGACAGTGGTGGTGCTCCGAACCACTGACATTTCCGCTATCATGCTGGCCAGTGCTCAGCGGAGGGCGGGCTTTCCCTCCCACCTCCCTCAAGCTACATGACCAGCCAGGACCTGCCACCCTCTCAGCTAGCTACTGTAGGAGGTATTCTACATGCCAATCCAATCACACCTTTTCTCAGACATTGTTTGATGTTTCCTTAACATACACACACACACACACACACACACACACACACACACAAAATCAAGAAAATTCATAAAGTCTCCAGAAGACCAGTCCCAGGCAGAGAGAGGTAGGAATTATGTTATAAATCAACAACTTTTCAACAGTTTGAGGGCTGGGGAGGGAGGAGGCTCATCCAGTGAAGGAGCTTGCTGCCAAGCCTGACACCTGGAGTTCAGTCCACAAACTGAAACGGAAATGACCCCCATGTGTCCTCCGACCTCCACATGCTGCACCATACCGTGCATGCCCCTGCGCCTGCTAGGAATTAAAGAGTTGCCAAAACTGCCTCCTTAGTACAGGGGTTTGGGGGCTGGAAAGATGGCCCACTGGTTAAAAGCACCTCCTGCTCTTCTAGAGGGGCCAGATTTGGTTCCCAGCACACACATCAGACAGCTCAGAACCCCGACATTCCGGTCTCAGCAATCTGATTTGCGCTCTGGCCTCCGAGGGGAAAATACATGGTACACATAAACCCATGCAGGTGCAGACACTCAGAAGAAACAAAATAAATCTTAAAGAAGTGTTTTTGCCGTCCACAGGAGGATGAAAAGCACCAGCACTCGAGAGTCTGAGGGGAAGAGGATGGAAAACTCAAGGCCAGCCTGGCCTATCATGAGACTGTTTCAAAAAGATTGTTTAAAAACAAAAGTGAAGGAAACATACTAAGAAGGAACTGCTACCAACAGGTACCTGAAGGAAACAATGTTTCCCTCCTGTTTTCTCCTGTCTTTACCATCTCATGTATTGTTTTCATGAAGGAGGACTGATTTTTTCAACTGTTCTCAATCTTACAGCTTACCTTTTCACACATTAATTTGATTCCCACAACAACCCAGGGAAGAATTGTTACTACTGACCTATTTAACCACTTTAATATGGTGGGATTCGGGGGGGAGGGCGGTGTCAGGACAAAACATAGTAATCTAAATACAAATAAGAGAATTATGCCCATTTTAAATTTGTAAAACTCCAGTTCATAAAAAGTAAAAAGATGTCTGGCAAGGTCTGGACTCAAACTTCCGGTTTTAATTCAATCCCAAGCAATTTCCAATATCAGAGCAGTAGGGAAGTCTGAGCCACATGCTTTAAGGGTATAAAAGAGAACTAACTGCCTTCTCCTGCTGGAAGAAGAGGAACTGCAGTGCTCTGTGCTGTCAGCTGATAGCCAGAGGTCAAGGAGATCCTAGTCTGTGCCACACAGGAAGTGAGAGCAGGCACCAGCTGACAACCAACACAGGCGTACACGACTATCTGTGGCTGGACTGGCAGCCCGCAGCTGCAGTGTCTAGTGTTGAGCCAGATGATTCAGTCACGCACTACACAACATGAGAAAGTTGTGCCATGTAAGCCTGATGACCTGAGTTCAATCCCTGGAGCCCACATTAACGTAAAAGAAGTGACTCCACAAAGTTGTCCTTTGACCTCCATGTGTGCTACGGTAGACACAAAAATAATCTTTTTAATTAAAAAGAACATTAAAGGCACATTCTTGGCTGGACACTGCTTTGTAAGCAC
Organism: Peromyscus leucopus; assembly: GCF_004664715.2. NCBI lineage: Eukaryota > Metazoa > Chordata > Mammalia > Rodentia > Cricetidae > Peromyscus > Peromyscus leucopus. Next base: position 124,396,955 of record NC_051064.1, on the reverse strand, counting down.
TGCTTAGCAAATGCAAAGCATAGGGGCAGAGAGAACAAGAGACATCTAGACAGCTATTCATGTCTATGTTGGACAGATTTTGATGACTAATAAAGTTAAGAAATAAAGTATGCTAATGACCTTTAAAAGCAGACTCAAAACTTAAAAGGTTTATTTGTTTGTTTGTTTTTGTTTTGGTCAAAACTCTCCGTGTACGATTTTCAGGTGCTTAAATTGGGGATATAGACAGCTTCCATCCCCAGCACCACATAAGAGTAGGTGTGTGTGGTGAGGGACACTTGTAATCCTAGCACTTGGGAAGTAGAGACAAGAGGATCAGAAGGCCAAGGTCATCCTCTACTAAATATATCAAGTTTGAGGCTAGCCTGGGCTACTTGAGACCTTGTCTCAAAAAAAAAAAAAAAAAAAAACTTTAAAGCAAATATGCTTATCTGAATTTTAGTCAAAATATGTCCAAGCAGGAAGATCACAGCCAAAAGGAAGCAGATTTTGAAGCAACACACCCTAAAGGAATTCAGTTGAGGAGAAAGGGAACCTGGCTAGTGCTGAAATTCTCAATGAAAAGATTATAACAGATATTCTCAGATAAAACAAACGTCAGGTATCAGCCACCACATACACTTCATGTGACCCATCAGTATCTTGTATATTCATTCCCACTTACATGCTTACATGGGATGCATGGAACACAGCAGACTTCAAACCTTCCCCATATTTATATGTACTAGAGCTTACAAATGAAAGATCTAAAATATGAAAACTGGTATTAGTTAAAAAAAAAAAAGTACAAAAACCAGGTGATAGGACCAGGGAAATGTTTGTAAAAGCACTGGCTGCACAAGCCTGACATCACAGCTGCATGATGGGAATGGAAAGATGGAGACAGGAGGTTCAGCACAGGAGGGCCAAATGAGCCTGGAGTCCACCACACAGAAGAAACAAGGGAGACCCTGTCTCAGCAAGGCAGAAAGTAAGAACCCACTCCTGAAGTTGTCATTGACCTTCCCACGAGTACCATAGAGGACAAACACACAAAAATAACAGTTTGAAAAATGTAAGACTGGTTTATAACACATTGACTAGCTTTCTTTTTTTAAAGCAACATGTTCTAATCATCTATTTTTAAGAATGGAAAACACAAAAGTTTACTGAGTAGCAGACCACCTCATTTTTATTACAGAAAGTGGTACCAACAAAGGACAGCATCTAATCAGTGTGAATAGACAGAAGTCGACAAGGTAAGGTCTTCTACTCACAGGCAGCTGAAGGAAGGCACCGACAGGGTAAGCAAACACATTAGAAAGCAGACATGCTGAAAGCTCCCTGGGCATTCTGATGTTAGTACACAGAGGAAAGAGGGCCAGTCTACAAGTTCATTTGGTTTTGGTGTTTATAAATCTCTACATAGAGTTTAGGGATTGTCCGTACATAAGAGCCTGTATTTGAGAGACTTATTTCAGAAATCACATGTATACATCAAATATTTTATGTGTAAGTCCTTCTAACAACTAAAATCCTGATTTTTTTTTTTTTTTGCTTGTTTGTTTAAGATGGTCTCATTATGATGTAGCTCTGGCTGTCCTGGAACTCATCTGTAGACTAGGCTGGCCTCAAAATCAGAGATCCAACTGCCTCTGCCTTCCAAGTGTTGGGATTAAAGGTGAATGCCACTATACCCAGCTAAAATTCTTTTTTTTTTTTAAAGACATTGTTAAGATTAAGAATCCCGCCAGGTGATTGGTGGCATATGCCTTTAATCCCAGCACTCAGGAGGCAGAGGCAGGCAGATCTGTGTGAGTTTGAGGCCAGTCTGGTCTAAGGAGTGAGATCCAGGACAGGCACCAAAACTACAGCAGATCTGTGTGAGTTTGAGGCCAGCCTGGTCTAAGGAGTGAGATCCAGGACAGGCACCAAAACTACAAAGAGAAACCCTGTCTTGAAAAACCAAAAAAAAAAAAAGATTAAGAATCTCTCATTCTACCAGGTGTGGTGGTATGTGCCTTTAGTCCTGACACTTGGAAGGCAGAGGCAGGTGGATCTCTGTGAGTTCAAGGCCAGCCTGGTCTACGAAGTGAGTTCTAGGCCAGCCAGGGCTACATATTAAAATCATCTCAAACAAACAAAAGCCCCCAAAAGTCCCTCATTCCATAAAACCTAAGTTTAAATTAGGAAGTACCATTTATTTAGATCATTTTAGTGTGGTTTAAAATTAGGAAGTAACATTTATTCAGACCTTTTCAGGGTGTCTTATTTACTGCTGTTTGGTTAGATAGGCTGCCTTCGACTTCTGATCCTTCCAAGTGTTGAGGTTCTACAAATAAGCAATCTCATCTGGCTGTTCAGACCATCTTGGGGAAAGTTTGAGACAGGGTCTCACTCTGTAGACCTAGCTAGCCTGGAATTCACCATGCATACCAGGCTGGCCTCAAACTCACAGAGACCTGCCTGCCTCTGCCTCCACACCTGGTCCCCAGACCATTTTAAATAATCTAGTTGGGTTCTTTTGTTTAAACTTGCCAAGTCCCAGAAGAGAGAAGATCGTGCAAGCCCCCAGTACAGAAAGAGACTTCCTAGGTGTTCTCTGCTATCCTCTCTGAAGGTCCAGCTTAGGAGACATCGTGTTCTAAGATGACACACATGTTCCAAACAATCCCACTTCAGGCTGCTGAAATGGCTCGGTGGGCAAGGGTACTTGCCCCCAAGCCTAACAACCTGAGTATCAGTCGCCCAGACCAACAGGGTAGAGAGAAGCAGCTCCCGAAAGCTGTCCTCTGACCACAACACAGGCGGCCTGGCAAACACACCCACACGTTTACACTCACATATACAGTACGGAAATCAGTGTAACTTTAAGAATAAATTCTATCTCATTCAGTGTAAGCCAGAGGTAGGAATTAGGTAAGTTTTCACTTATCTGGGATCTTGCCGAAATGTGTAAAGCACTTACCCATATATACAAGACACATCAATCACAACGTCAATCATGTCACAGCAAAGTTCGTAAGACTGCATATCCACAGGGGAGCTGTCTGTTGCAATGTAGATTTTGCTGACAACATCAAAGAGAAAAGCTTTTTCAATACCTGAATTCTTGGAAAAACAAAATTGAGTAAGTGTTCAGTTTCTTTTAAAAATCACAATTTGCAATTTTTCATAAAGACCTTAAATCACTGAAAAACATTCTTAATTTTAAAAGTAATATTCCCTGTGGTTTTGTTTTTATTTTATTTTTTTATAGTTCTGGGATACTGAATGCAGGGTTCAATAAATGCTCTACCAATGAACTCACTCCAATCCTTCATATCACCTTTAAGTATACAATTAAACATCAAAAATAAATGATGCTTGGTTGGGAGACTTTAGACAGAGCCTTACAAGACATTCATCTCAATCCTCCTGCCTGTATCTTATATGATGGGATTACAGATGTACAACGCCACATCCAGCAATAATTCATTAATTATTACTTTTCTGTGTGTATAGTACTAGAAACTGATCCTATGGCTTCCCACACACCAAGCAGTGCTCTAGCACAAAGCTATATCCCAACCTTCATGAAGATACTTATAATTAACAAAGTACAGGGAACATTACCTAAAAGACAATAAAATAAAATAAAATCAGAAGGAAACAACTCAAGCTATATTTTATGCCATTATTTATCTTACATGTTGAGTCACTGATCTTTAGTTCAAGTCTCATTTTTGGGGGGAGAATTAAATGCAAACACATTTAACAACAACAGTAGAATGGAAATTATATCAAAGTAAATAGCACACTTACTGATATAAAGATATTTAGTAAGTTTTCCAAAGTTGGCAGTTGTGGAATGAGTTTCTGGACCACCTTACTGAAGGCTTCAAATATTGAGTGGTCATAGATACTGGTCAAATAGAAGCTGAGAAATACAACACAAGATGGTTATTTCACAAAACAACTTCAGGAACCAGCCAGAATGCCTTAAGTTCATGTTCCCTAATGTTCCAACAGCCCCTGTCTACAGCCCCATCATTTCTGCTAGTAAGACCACTTTCCACCCTGGCCGTGCCAATCACCCACCCACTTTGCTACCTTACACAGAGGGAACTGAGGGAACACCCAAGAAGGCTCTTCAAAAGAGAAACCTCAAGGACCACATAAGCTTTGTAAACCACCCCTTAAAGCTTATTCTCCAAGCACAAAACAGAGACAAAAGCTAAGACCAAGGTAGAGACAGGGTCATTTGTTTTATTTTGTTTTTGTTTTGTTTTGTTTTGTTTTGTTTTGTTTTGTTTTTAGACAGAGTAGCATGGAGCCCAGGCTGGCCTAAAACTCACTATACAGCTGAGAATGATATCTAATCTTCCTGCTCCCACCTCCCTGAGTTAAGCTGGGATTATAGGCTTTTGTCATCATACTCAGCAGAGTAATGTGGTATTTATTAAATAATACAATTCCCATTTCTACTAAAATGTCACCTAAAAAAGTTCTTTCCTGCCAGCCATAGTGGTGTATGCCTGTAATCCCAGCACCTGGGAAGAGGCAGGTGGATCTCTGTGAGTTTGAGGCTGTCTGGTCTACACAGCAGAGCTCCAGGGCTGTATGTTAGAGCCTGTTATTTCCTCTCCGGCAACACCAGTCTACAGAAATAGTAAACCTGTACCTGCTACCCTCCTGCCATAATCTGTTCTTCACAGCACTGGTAAGGACTTAAAACTCCACCACACATTTCTTACGAGCTGTGTCCTTTTCAATCCTAAGCCCCAGGTGAAAGCAGCTCTGTCATCTCCCTAACAGTTGCAAACCCATTGCCTGAACAGTGCTCATAAGGATTTGCTGAGTCAACTTAGTCTGCAGCCAGAACACCCTAAAATACCCGATCTCTTCTGAATAAATGACTACACTGGTCCTTAGGATTAGGTAAGTAGCCTAAGGAGGATGGAGACCTATAAAGAGCAGGAGTTGCCTCTGAATGGATTGCAGTAAAGAAATCACAGGTAGATTTAACAAAACAGAAATCTGAGAAAGGGGCCCTTAAACACTATGGACAATTCCACCTGCTTTTTTCATTGAGGACACTTTTCATCATTTAATTGTATTTATGATATATTTTATAAACACATTACCACATCAGAAATGAGGAACTGTGTTTATACTTTACAGATGATTCAAAGAAAATTACAAGGAAGTAAAGTAAGAACTTGATCAAGAAGGGGCTCTATTCTAGAGGTCAGAGTATCAGCAGTAAGGCCATCTGACTCCTAACACTAGCAAGAAAGGGGCTTGTCAGTGTTTCCTCTAGGCAAAAACTTCAGCAAGGTTAGAGTCCTCAAGATCTGTGAGGACTGGAGATGGTTGGGAACAGGCAGAACCTGAAAGGCACAGAGCATGTTCATAAGCTGAGTTCCTAGAAATGGAAAAGCAAGCTGCACCGCATCCACAGAACGGCTGGTGCTAAACAGAGGTTTGGGATGGGGGGGGGCACAGCTCAAGAGTAGAATGCATGCAGACAGAATACACAAGGTCCTGGACTCAATCCCCAGCACACATAAATAACAAAAGCTTGGTGCAAAATTCTACTGAGGCTAACAGGCTTAATGTAGGGCCCTTCTGAATACAGGGGTAATCATAGGATGTCCTGCAGAGCTTAACAGGAAGCTTGACAGGGAGTAGAGAGAATCCTAATGGTGCCTTACCAGTACAAGGAAAATGTTTTAAATTCTGGCAAAAAAATAAATAAAAAATAATAAAATAACAGATTCCCTAAGATTGAGGAGTTTTATGGGATGGCACTTTTACTTTCTCTTATAAACATTTATTTACTTTTGCCTTTGAAGACAGGATCTAACTAAGTAGCCTTGGTTGGCTAACTTCAAATTTACAAAGATTCTCCTGCCTCTGCTTCCCGAGTGCTGGGATTACAAAGGCACAACACCACGCCCTGCTTTTATAAAGTGTTTTAAAGATTTTAATCTAAGAGGGTCGGTGAGATTTTCCCTACAATGTTTTCTAGGAACTACCTGAAAGCTCCTCTAGCCTAAGGCCCAGAAACCTTAGGGACAGGACAACTGGCTTGAGCATAGAAGGAAGTTTTTATAATACAGCAAGGATAAGGAAATTACACTTGCATCACTTGCATCTCTTCTCTGCTTCCCCTTTAAGCTGTTTTTATGGTCAAGTGGACATCCTCTTACATACTTGTAAATACTCACTTCTTCCCATTATCACAAAAGATATACAATAACATTCCTCATACACTTTTAGAATATAAATACAAAAAATACATAACCATCAATCCAAATTAGTATGTGTTCTTTAGGGTTAAGTTCTTCATATTGAACTGTAACCCAGCACTCCTTCAAACTCAACAGCAGTACTATGTAAATGAGAAGACAACATACCTAACTTCAGAGTTTCTAGGAAGTATAAACTGTTTTAAAAGCTAACATACACTAGAGTCAGTCCACACTTGAAAGTGTACAACTTTAAAAGGCTCTTCCTACTGAGACATTAACAAGACCCAAACTCAACTTTCACAAAAATTATGACAGATTTCTTGCACAAAGCCAACCAGGGTTAAAAAGTGAAGAAACCGAGAGGGGAGCAGTCCCAAAGCAGACTCATGCCGTGAGGAAACAGCCTGACTCCAGTCCCTTGAGATGAATCTGCAAGAGCGCCAATGGAAACACTTCACGTGACTTCAATCATCAGGAAAATGAAAAAGGGAAAAAGTAATTTACAAAACAGCTTGGAATTCAACAAAGAAGAGATTACAGAATTGGGGAAGGGTCCACCAGTCACAGAAAGCTGGTGTGTATAATGACAGAGATGGGAATACATTTACAGGGCTCTCATATCAAACACGCATGTTGTTACCTAAGATGGAGCTTTTCTAGCCCAGCATCTGCAAGGTCATCATTGGCCCTTTGATGAATGTCCCTCTGTGTTTCTATTTTGTGATCATCAGACAGACCATCAACTTTGTGAATAAAAACCTCAAAATTCATGTCTGGGTTAACTTTGTAGGCTTTAGAAACAGTAATGTGAAGTCGTGTTAAAGCCTCCATGTAGTCATCCTGAAAGTCAGAACAAAATATTTTTTAACAAAGAATCTTATAAAACATAAGTAACAAGTTAAGAAAGTCTCAAACCACCTTTTTCCCCAACCACAGAAAAGTCGCTATCCTAATTACTCATAAATATTCAGACGTGCTGACACATAACCAGTAAATAGCTCTTCAATTTCTTAAGATAGAAACTCAAATACCAAGTCAATGCCTGAATTTTTAATGCTCTTACTATAAAGAATGGAAAGGCAAAATGCACATTTCTTCCTAATAGGACTGTTAAAGTAATCCCAGCTCTGCCATTTGTCAGGTGTGTGGCTCTGAGCAAGTTGCTTAAATCTCTAGTCAAGTATCTGTAAATGGGAATAACTACCCACACAATACCCTATAAATCAGATCGTGTATGAGAAAGCACCACTGCAGAGTTGGCATCCCTCAGAAAGCATTCCCTACAATGGTAAGCTTCAGCTTACAAAAGGTAAGCGCAAGGGTAGGGGCACAGCCCATCCATCTGCCCACCACACACTGGGCCCTCGGCATATCTTGCTAGATTAAATTCAACTTAAAACAAATCAGGAAAAGTATAATGGACTCATTTATCATATTCTTCCTTATATTGTGGCCACTGGTGGGATACTTCAATGGGTGAGTTAACCACTGTAATAGTTCATAAAGTACAGCAATATCTACTATTAGCCAATAAAAGTAGAAGCCAATGGTAACTGCTCCTTAACTGGGACTCAAGAAATGTAAATGACACCTCCTAAGCACCTGAGAGTCTGGAATTGTACAATGACAGGTCTGCTCCCAAAAATCCCTCTGCAGTTGCATGTCTTAAACTGTCAGGGGATCTACTGGAAAGAGAGAAGCTTCAAGCACATGACAGACAAGGGAAACCAACAATTTTCCTCTGTTTCTACATCTTTTTGCAACCAGAGAAGAGAAGCACTGTGCCTAACTACCTGTGCATCAATGACATATATCAATGCTCCTGTCCCCCTGAAGATCATTTCGTAGTCAAAGGTTGGGTCAAAGAAGTCCATCTGTCCAGGAAAATCCCAAATCTGGAAGTTTACAAAGGAGCTATTGGAAATGTCGTCTTTATAAATCTTGTTTGTACTTTCCAAAAAGAGAGTCTCATTGGGTGACATCTTATGAAACACCACCTGTTAAGAGAAACAGAAACAATTTCACAACTACTAAACTACAGAATTTATGTTAAAAATCCTATGGCAGTAAAATTTTGACCTCGATACCAAATAAACAAATAAATAAATAAATAAGGTAATAACTGGATGGCAAATCACTGGCACTGTCCTACTTCTGACAAAGACGCCACATTAACTTTCCCTCATGCACACTGGGCTTTTCTTGCACTATTTTAACGGCATCAACACTAGTAGTAGCAGCATCTCTTGCTTCTGCTGTTTCCACATGTTTGTCTTTTCATTCTCAGTGTTTGTAATTTTTTATTTTGGGGGAAGGGGTTTTGTTTTGAAAAGGGGTCTTAGCTATGTAGCCCAGACTCAAAACCCAATCCTCTTGCCTTTGCCTCCTCCATACTAAAATTATAATGTCATCCAGCCAGGCTCTATTGTGTTTTGTCAAAGATTTAAACTTGTCAAAACCTGCTTTAAGATCATGGAGCTATTCCAGATAAAGTTTAAGACTTTGTGCTCATTCAAAAATAACATAAACACCTATCTCGGGCTCTAAGGAACAAGAAAGAAAACAGACTGGATCCTGCCCTCACTGAATTTATAATCTAAACAGAAAGTAAAATTGTCTGGAGTGAGAAGTCAGGAGGCCTGTGGGAGGAGAGAAGAGGCAGCTCCAAAAGAAATGGTAAAGACAATGAGTTGTGAAGCATCCAGTAGGGAATCAGAGGTGTAGTTCAGTGTGGGGAGAGCGCTTCTTGTCTACCAGGCTTAAAGCCCTGGCACCAAGTAAAACCTAGCATGGTGGCTCACACCTGTAATCTCAGCACTTGGGAAGTAGACTCAGGATCAGAATTCAATCAAGGCCAGCCTGAGATGCATGAGAAAGAAAGTGAAAAGAAAGACAGACAGACAGACAGACAGGCAGAAACAAACAAACAGAGGGCTAGAGATGTAGCTTTAAGGCTTGACCAATACAATCCCAACATACAGCAGACTTGCCCCCAAAAGCCCAACTTTTGACACAGGCAAGAGAAATAAGGCAAATAAAACAGCAGTCCAGCAAAGGCAGCGGGAGGGGGTGGCCACTTTTTAAAAACATCGCCATCTACAAAGTACCAGAGATGTGGATAAACCTTTGTGTCAGAGTGGAAAACAGGGAAAGCCGGGGTGTCGGTGACACCAGTTTTATCAGAAGTTCGCTGTTTGTAATGGGAATGGTTGATGAAGAAATAAGTCAACCCTGCCTCTATTTTTCTGTTCACTAAAAACAAAAAAAGCCTATACGATCTTGGCAGACCCAAGGTGAAAACAAATACCTTGATGCCCGTCTGCCTGCAAAACACTTATTGCCAAAGATTTTTGTGACCAGTTTTCAGGGGACTGTCTGTCACCTGTAACTGCAATCACCGGGCGATGAGAAATAAAGTAGGTGCAGTAATGGGACCCTCCCCAGAATAAACGTTACAGAAGTGTTCAACAGACTAACAACAAACTTGATGCCCGGTGTCTTTGCCACAACTCTTTCTAGAGCTGCTGCGGCCCGAAGCTTGGGAGGGGATCCTTGAAAACTCGGGTCACTTAAGTGAGATGCTGCTGCAAGAGAGCCCGCTCACCAAGTTCTCCACGTGAGAACCGGAGAGGACAAGTCGGTTTCCTCAACGCCACGGGGGCTGCGACCCAGAGGGCGGAGATCTAGGGCGGTGCCCGGCACCTGCCTCCACCCTCCAGCCAGCGTCGCCTCCTCGGCCCGCTCGGCCCTCGGCGGGCAGAGTCGGACGTGGAGAGCCAGGTCGGGGACCCTGGGCGGGTCGCGCCTAAGCTCTGCGCTCGCAGGCGTGGAGGGTGCGCCGGGACGCGGGGCCAGGCCGCCACCCTCTCGGGCCTCTCGGGAAGCCGCCACCTAGGCGCCGCGGGCCGAGCGAGACCGAGGGCGGGGGGCCCGGCGCGGGACGCTCACCTTCTGGATGGAGGACTTGCCGCTGCGCCGCAGTCCCATGAGTAGGATTCTTGGTTTGGAGCTGTCAGCGCCGCCCGGGCCGCAGCCACCGCCGGCCCCCGCGCCACCACCGCCGCCTGCCGCTGCCTCCTCTTCCTCCTCCTCCACACCGTAGCCGAAGTCCTTGGGGAACGAGTCGGCTGCTCCGTAACTGCCGGCCAGGGGCGTCTCCTCCGCCCCATACTGCAGGGACATGGTGCTGGACCGCCGCCGCCCGCGCCCTGACAGGCCAGGCCAGGCCAGGCCGCCGCCTCCCCCCTGCCGCCGCTGTTGCCGCCGCCCCCGGCAGCCGCCGCCGCCGCAGGGCCCGCCCCCAGACCCGGCTCTGATTGGACTGCCGCCGAGCACTGGCTCCTCATTGGCTGGGTGGGCTGCCACTTCGGAGCAGCAGGGTTGGTGGTGTGCGTCACGTGCCCGGAATCACCTGACTAGCAGCGGCTGATGGTGGTGGGGGGGGAGGAGGAGTCACGAGGAGATCCGGCCGGGCCGCGCCTCTTGTCGGGCTCCGGGCCTTCGCCCTGGGCGCATCCCTCACGCATCTCGGCCTGCCCTGCGCGCTGCGCTGCTCACCGCTCACCGCCTCCTTCCGGGCTCCGAGAGCACCGCAGGGAAGATGCTTCTGGGCGTCTGGGTAAGAATTCGTTGCCCCCCCTCCCCTCCTCTGGTTGCAGCTGCCCAGCCAGTATTTATTTATACGATGCCTGCCAGGTCCTGGGTACTACCAGGAAGGCTCTCGAAACTGAAACCGAGTTGCCCCTGCCTGCTCTCGAGTTGCTTGAACAGAGATTGGACATCTGTGTAAGCAGACTCAGTACAGATTTTATGTGAGAAGGCCATGAGCACAGATGAACCGCTCCAGAAGTGGGTGAAGAAGTCCACAGGAGGTCGTGTATGAGCCAGTCCTGACCGATGATGCGGTTGGGATGTGCGAGAAAGTGTATCAAGTAGGAGCCCGGCAGAGACAGTTAGGAGTCCCAGTGATAACTTGCCCTACCTGGTAGCTGGAGCCGATAAGGAAAACAAATACAAGCGTGCTAAAACATCGTTATCTTTCTGCAAGCAGTTCGCTGATAGGATCCTGCTGTTTTTGTTCCCACCTAGTCAAAGTGCTCCTCCACTATCCCATCCAGCAACTGAGTACTGCATCAGCTTAGACTTCCTTGTGATTCGAGACCAGAGGAATTAGGAATAATGAAGGCAAATGCTTGCTGCCAAAGTAGGCTTCAGAAAGCCCTATGAGAATTTTCACGTCTCGGACTCCAGAAGCGGAAATTTGACAAAGTACGGCTCTGTACACTTAAAAGGAGATGGGGTAGGGGTTCTTGGTTTTATGTGATGACTGTGTTGTTTGCAGGGCGGTCTTCTGCCTATGCTAGGCTAATTGTACCACCACAGCCCTATCCCCTACTCAGAGAATGACTTGACTGTGAAGAAAAAAAGTAAGCTTGTGTAGGTCTGACACATTGGTTATACCTGATCTTAGAAGTTAAAAGCAGGACATATCTTCAGATTTCATCACAACTCACCTAAAAAGTTCCAACTCCATAGTATCTAATAGGCAGAATGCACTTAAATGTACATATCCCTCACTATGAGAGACTGCCTACAGGCCACCCTTAATCCCATGAACAGATTGGATGATGGTCAAGTTCCTTGCATGTGATCCTATACACACAACTCGCGTACTTTGTATCAGCTCTGCATTAATTATAATGCCCAGTACAAAGACATGATGTCTTAGCCAGGCATGGGCGATAGCACACACCTGTAAATCCTAGTACTTTAGAGACAGGTGCAAGACCCCCCAGTAAGTTTGAAGTCAGCTTGCTCTATCTACACATCACGTTCCTTGGCAGCCTGAGCTAGAAACTCTTTTTTTTAAGAAGTCATGGGGGAGAATGTAAAGTTGTTACACTGTATTGCTTAGAGTAAGGCAAGAATAAAGTCTACATATGCTCAGTACAATTTTCTCCCCAAAATTTCCAATCCAGTTGGCTGAATCCATGGATTCAGAGAACCAACTGTTTGCCAGAGGAAATCAAATTTAAGGGTAGCTGTGGTAAAAGTTTTAACAGTTTTAGGTGGGGTCTAGGAGTAGATAGAGATCAGAGGACAACCTCAGATATCTTATCTTTCACCTTGAGTTTGGGGACAAAGTTACTTCTTTGTTGTTTAGCACTGCATATGCAAAGCTAGCTAGCCTGCCAGTTTCTGGGCTGACTCCTGTCCACTTCTCATCTCACAACAGGAGCACTGGGATTACAGACACAAAGCTGCTCACTTTTACCTGAGTTCTGGGGATTCAGACTCAAGTCCTCACATTTATGTGACAAGTGCTTTACCCACTGAGCCATCTCCAAAGCTCTGTTCTGCTCAAATTTTTACTCTGGGCTGGAGAGATGGCTCAGTGGTTAAAAGCACTTGGTGCTCCTGCAGAGGACCTACATTCAGTCCCAGCACCCCTGTGATGGCTTCCAACCCTTCATAGCTCCAATGTTGAAATCCAATGCCCTCTTCTGCACTCCAAGAATACCAGGCATACACGTGATACACATACACACAAGCAGGCAAAACACTTAGACACATAAAAGAAAAATACATTTTTATGAAATTTCTTATTCCAAAGGTTGGGGATGTGGTTCAGTTGGTAGAATGCTTGCTTGGCTTTTCTGAAACCCTAGGTTCCATCCCAGCACTGCATACTCCAGACCTGGTAGCACCTGCCTGTGATCACAGCAGCAAGGAAGCAAGAGGACCAGAAAGTTGTTCCAGGTTATTCCCCGCTAGAGTATCAGTATCAAACAAGTTTCAGTCCAACAGTCACACTCCTCAAAGCCTTCTTTACAACGGCCCTTCTACTATTCAAGCAGTCCTCATTACACACTGTCTTCTCTGCTCCCTGCTCTCCTCGCTTCCTTCAGTCACTGCTTCTACAGTACTGTTCAGCAGGACATCAAGGGTAGAAACATTATGTCGGTACTGTTCAGGATAGCACCCGCTGACCATATAATGCTAGAAACGAGGCTGCAGGGATTGAGGAACTGAGTTTTTGTTTTGAGTTAACTGCCCCATGTAACTGGTGGCAACCATACTGAACAACTCAGCCATGCTTTCACATCCCTTCTCCCTATTGATCATTCTTCCTTAAAATGCATTCATGCTTGTCAGCATCCCTCAGATACCTGGTACCTACAGAGTAACCAGCAGGGCTTTCAGGCTCATTTAGCACCTGGACCTTTCTATTCCCAGATAGAAGTTTAAATGGTTCACATTAGTGATCACTAGAACTAGTATTTTGTCAGAAACCCTACTTGTATAACTACATTTTTTAAATCACTATATGACTTGGTGTCTTTAACTTTTTTGTTTGTGCTCAAAGATTATCAGGTTAAAATCTGTTCCAAAGTAGTCTACCAGCCAGTCTTTCCAATTCTGTGGTATTTACAGATGTGGCAACACTACAACTGATCTGTAGGTAGCCCTTTACAGCTTGCAAAGCACTTATACCCACCGTGTTTAATCTGATCCGAACAATAACCTTGTAGGGTAGGTAAGATGTGAAAGTATACATACATACATACACACACACACACACACACACACACACACACACACACACACACACACCCCTTTTGGGGGTGGAGTTGAGACAGGATCTTATGTAGCCAAGGCTAGCCTCTAACTGACTATGTAGTCAGAGATAACTTTCACATTCCTGACCCACTTGCCTCCAAGTGCTAGGATTATAGGTATGGACCATCATGTCTGTTCAGAATGTTTATATGCATTATGTGCACGCAGCTGTGCACACGTGGAAAAACACTCTTGGGAGTTGATTTTTCTGTTACTTTATGGGATCCAGGGAATGAACTGAGTTCTTCAGGCCCGTGCCCAAGCACCTCTACCCACTGTGCCATGTCTGTAGCCCCTAATCTTCATGTTGTAGATAAAGCAGCTGCCATTTCCACTTACATTTAGCATCATCTTGTATACAGTCTTCATTTAAGTCCTCGACGGAAATGATGGAAGCGGCTCAGGACTGCTTCTTGGAGAAGACCCCAGTTTAGTTCCCAGCACCCATGTCAGGTGCTCACCATGCCCGGTGACCTTGGAATCTGGTTTTCTTTTTTAGGACCTATTTATTTATGGTTATTTTGGTTTTCAAATCTGCATACTCTGTTTGTGAGTACATCTGCACGCCAGAAGAGGGCACTGGATTCCACTATAGATGGTTGTGAGCCACCATGTGGTTGCTAGGAATTGAACTCAAGACCTCTGGAAGAGCAGCCAGTACTCTTAACAGAGCCATTACTCCAGCCCCAAACTTTGAATTCCTAAATATCAGTGGTTGGCCCAGGACAGTTCCACCTACAAGTGGTAATCAAGCCCACAAGCTGCAACTAACATGCAAAAGGATGGTTCAAGAGACTGTCACAAACCAACTGACATAACATTAGACCAGGTGGTGCACACCTGTAATCCCAGCACTTGGGAAGCAGAGGCAGGAGGATCTTGAGTTTGAGGCTACCATCTGCTACATAGTAAGTTCCAGGCCAATTCCACCTACATATAGTTAGCCTGCTTTAGAATAAAAATAACAATAGTACCATGAGAGGTGGGGAGAAAAAAAGAGACTGCCAGAAAACAAAATGTAGTTGTCTGTATTAACAAAACGGCTGCTATACAAACTGCCTAAAGAAGCTAAGTCCTCTCCCTTCCAAATCCTCCTGAGGACCTCTTTTGCTATTCCTACAATTCTTAGCACATCCTAACCCACCTTGTAGTTGTTTACATATGTGTCTCCTAATAAATAAATCTTTACCACACCAGCACTTAGCCCAGTGCTATCCATCTAAAGGCACTCAAATCGGTAAACAGAGAATCAGTCCAGCTGAATGTTCTTCCACTAGTAGCTGGACCCCCTCCAGAAACAAACTTGTGACTGGAAGAAATGCAGACCATTGCCACACTCCTGCCAACATGACTGATTACAATGCCCTTGTGAATGGCTTGGTCAGAGTTTCCAGCAGGTGCCAGTGCCTCAGCTGGTTAAACCAGCTTTGATTGGATGTGTGCTGTGATCAAAATTTAAATACAGGCTCCCTAACAATACAGATAGAAGGCATGAAATAGAAGGACTTCAGTGTCTGTGAGTGAGGAAAGCAAGTGATCAACACACATCTGATTGTGAGTCTCCCCAGAGAGAGGAGAACGGGCCAGATGTAGTGGTGAATGCCTGTAATCCCAGCATTCAGAAGTTGGAGGCAAGAAGATCAGAACTTCAAGGCCAGCCTGGGGGTACATGAGACTGTCCCCTACCCAAAAAGAAAGAAGAGGACTACCAAAACAAGTGGTACTTTACCGTTTACAAATCTTTCATGTACATCATCTCATTTGACCTCACAACAACCCTGTGAGGTAGGCAGCACGTGTTCTCATGGTACAGATGAGGAAAGGGAACCGCCAAGCCATTAACTGACCTGCCCAGGGGTCTACAGTTAGCAACAACTTCATATAAATGTCAGTCTTTGGCCTAAAAATTTCAGCACCCACCTCCCCTCATATTTGCCCTACCTACTTCACAGGGATAATAAAGATAAAATTAATCTAAGGCTCAAAAAATACCTTTAAGAGGAAAAAAAGCACTATATAATTATATATTATAATCATCTGTGACATAATGGTTCATCCCTTTCCCATCCCAGTTTGTGCGTGAACCCAGAATTTTATATTATCTCTCTTCTGTGCTCAACTAAGGAACTAAGTAAGGCAGGGTAGGAGTGTAGTCCTGTTGGAAGCTATGTAAATTACAGTCCAGTAGCTGCAGCGTTAGCAAACTGAAAACAACACAGACTAATGTGCAACCAGGACGCACTACAGCACACAGCACAGCAAGGCAGCATTATCAGATGGGCATGAGTGCATAGAAAGAAAAGGTGGTGTCAGAGTTCATACTGGCACACACACAGTTATCTAAGGCAAAGTGGTGGCAAAGAAGAGTTACTTGTCCCATATTATATAAGGAGCAGAAGATGCATGGGAATCCATGCAGAAGCATCCTACATCACAGATCTGTCCACTGGGAATACACTGTCAAGAATGAGTGTGCCTACTATGCTCCAGTCCTCAACCAAGGAATAGCTCCATGCTAAATCTCCTAGCTAAAATACAACCAGTACCATCAATCCTAATTGGATAATAAATAAAATGTCTTTGAAGGTAAAAAGTTATGTGGCTCTTTAGCTTTTCTTCAAGATCTACTTTGGATTCTCCTGCTTTAAGACCCAAAGAAAGTTATATTGAGTTTTTATTGGTGATTCTATGTATATGTGTTTATAACATTAAAGTGTGATGAGTGGATTTAACATATTAAAAGTTTATAGCATCTTTTCAGGAAGATTATATACTATACAAGCTATTCAAGTGATACAAAACCAGTTTTCAGTGTCTTTTCAACTGAGAAGAATCCTATTCAGCACGCTTCTCCTCCTGAGGTGGCTCATACTGAGCAAGCTATGGGGCAAAGACAGAGGATTTAGATGAATTTTATTTAAATTGGGTAAAAAACTTAGTAACACAATGAAATTAGATATTATATTCAACTTTGTTATTGAGTCAATAATCAATTCCTGAACTTATCTTTCTTAAACCATTTGCTTACTTAAGATTGAGTACAATTAAAACTAACAAAATCCCTTTTTGTATAAACCTTTAGCAGCTAGACTTCAGTTTCAATTCATGACTGAACTGTTCAAATACTAGGTACATAACAGTCTATCTTTCCAAAACTGTCGTGCTGTGTAATATGGAACTGTTTTTAAAAAGCAGACGAAGAGTTATGTGATTTCTACTAGTATATTCAGTCAATGAAAAGTGACTTTAAAAGTACCAGAAGGGCCCTGGCAGGGTGCATGCCTTTAATCCCAGCACTAGGGAGGCAAAGGTAGGGGTTTCTGAGTTCGAATCAAGCCTGGTCTACACAGCGACTACAAAGAGTTTAGATAATCTCAGTCACTGCATTTTTTTTTTTTTTAAATAAAAGCTTGTGGTTCCTTACAAGAACACTGGACTTCATAAGGTATGACTTCTTTTAATTCACTGTCAGATTTGGAAAGTGCTTTGTGTAGTTCTGAATGTAATAAGCCTCAAAGACTATAAGTTGATGTTCAAGTTTATGGGAGTTTGAACAAAGGGAAAACTTCAGCTCTAGATATGATCAAGTCTGTCCTTATGAGCCTGGAGCAAGCATGCTTGAGACCGTGTGGGCTATGCACTGCCCTGTTCTAGGTACCCTTAACAAAGCAGTGGCCTAGGCTGACCTGAACTGCCTAAGAACCTTAAAATTATCCATGTACTTTAAGCAGTATTAGCCAGTATTCCCTACTTTTTATTAATGCAGGTTTTCAATTCCCTCTTCTTGACCACTCTTTGCTTATCCTATTTATTGTTGGTCTTGGGATTTTTCTAGATGAAGCTTAAGTTTGCTATGCATTTGATTCAAACTGATACTGTCCCTCCCTGATGCCCATTTAGTGAAGTTTTGGGGTTGTTTACTCTGGTTTTATCATGCTATAGATGGAATTCAGGACCTTTGCACATGCCAACAGATGCTCTACCACTGAGCTACATCCCTGGCCTGTAGTAAGGATTTGGTCAGATAATCATTAGAGACAAGATTGTTTTTTAATTTGAATTTCTTTTTTAAATTTACCTTTGCTTTCAGTTTTTTATTTTCTTCTACAGTAGCTTCATATTTCTCTTTCATTTCTGCCAATTCTAGGCGAAGCAGCTCTATTTCTGGGTTTTCCGGGGTAGCAGCTCCTAAGTGATGCTTTAAAAAACTAACATCAGTGTTAAGAATGTACTCACAGCAGAATGAGGCTGGGGGACAGTACCCACCACACCACCAAGGTGATCCAAGGTCATGTGAAGATTCAAAAGAACTTTTCAATAAACAAAAGTATTGAAAGCTTATTATATATTTGAATAAATTAAAATGTCAAAAATGTGGCCTTTTGACTTCAGAGATGAAAAGGATACTCCAGAGCACTGGTGGGCTTCTCTGGTTCTTCGTATAAGGCTACCAACACTGCAAAGAGAAAGAAAAGCAATGAAGTCTTCAGTGTAGATGGCTAATATTCTGAAACTCAGTAAATACTATCTGCCTGCTTGCTGTATGGCAAGCAGATTGCTAACACTGTCCATAGGATGGTGAATAATTCAGACAGTGTTCTTGCTTGCAACAAATTTACAGTCCATGGCAGAAGATAAGGAAGGCAGAGAGTATTGAACTGCAATGGTGGTTACTGAGTTTCGGAGTGAGACTGGAGAAATACTTAGCATCAGAGGCAGACCTGAGACCTAGAAAAATGGGAAAGCTCAGAGCACATATTGAAAACTAATGTGTCAAGTATGTTGTATGTAATGGTAATAAATGGAAAGGCATTCTAGGGTCAGACAATGGAAAACTGAGAACAGCTTAGTTGAACTCTGATCCTAAGGGCTACAAATATATTTCAACAATTTGAAAGCAAGGGGGTGGCACTCTTGAATTCTGTACGCAAGTCTGACTGAAGTGGGGCATGGAAAATGGCAGAACAATTAAGGAAGCTGGGTGTGCTGGCCCACGCCTGTAATCTCAGTACCGAGGAGGTGAGGCAGGGGGATAAGGAGTTGGAGGACATTCACTTGTAGAAAAGCAATGAGCTGCAGACCTGGGCTACAAAGAACCCTGTCTCAAAAAAACCAAAACAGTCTACTGTAATCTAACTAGAGAAATTTCAGTTCCATTCAGAATATTCAACAATTAAGTTTTATATATGACAGGCTAGACCAACCAAAAATGTTACCAGTAATCAACATGCTCAGATTGGCATTTAAAAATATGTGGCCTCAGCCGGGTGGTGGTGGCGCACGTCTTTAATCCCAGCACTCGGGAGGCAGAGCCAGGCGGATCTCTGTGAGTTCGAGGCCATCCTGGACTACAAAGTGAGTTCCAGGAAAAAGGCGCAAAGCTACACAGAGAAACCCTGTCTCGAAAAACCAAAAAAAAAAAAAAAAAAAAAAAATATGTGGCCTCATGTGAACACTGTCTCACTCATCTAGTGAACAAGCCCTCCTGGAATTCAATATTCAGATGGCAAGTTCTCCAAATTAGTGCTGAGGACCCTTTACAAAAATCCCCTGAGCTTGTAGATGCCTGAACCTGTGTGTAGTTGAGACAGCTAACCCAAGCTGGCCTCACACTCATGGCAATCCTCCTGCCTCAGTTCTCCCATACAGGTGTGTCACCACACCCAACTTTGGAAATCTGACAAAAGCAAAAACTACAACTGTCCAATGTGTCTAACTTTTAAATTAAGAAGTCCTGTTTTAAACCAATTTACATGTCCTTTATTAGAGTTTTAATAATTTAAATACAGTATGAAAAACAGCAAGTGAGCAATTACTTTTTTTTTTTTTTTTTTTTTGGTTTTTCGAGACAGGGTTTCTCCGCGTAGCTTTGCGCCTGTCCTGGAGCTCACTTGGTAGCCCAGGCTGGCCTCGAACTCACGGAGATCCGCCTGGCTCTGCCTCCCGAGTGCTGGGATTAAAGGCGTGCGCCACCACCGCCCGGCTGTGAGCAATTACTTTTAACTTACATCAAAATACATAACTTTTTGAGAAATCACATTTACGTCACCACTATCTGCCAATCATCTTTTATTATGTTGCGATACTCGAGGCCCTATTTATTACTTTTTTAATTATATACTCAAAAATGTTTCTTCCATTTACTTCCACTTATCTGTACTGAATCTTAACTTTTATTTACTTATTTTTAAAGACCACATCTCTTTACACAGCCCTAGCTGTCCTGGAACTATGTAAAATAGGATGGCCTTGAACTCAGAGTGCCTCTCTAAGTGCTGGGATTAAAGACAGGCACCACCAGGCCAGCTAGAATCTAAACTTTTATAGGTGTGACTATTGATGCTCTTGCCTTTTCCTTCCATTATTCTTCAGCTTCCAAATTCCTGTCAGTAGTGCATGCAAGGCTGATGCTACAAAGCGTTAAGTTTCTTGTGCTTTTCTATGGGATGATTGTACTTTCTATCTGAAGAGTATTCAATCAAATCATATTCCTTTTTGCTTTAGCAGCTAGATTTATTGTTATTAGTTACATATGGGGAGGGGAGTTGGTCAGAGGATAAATTTCAAGACACATTCTATACTCGCCTCCTACCAATGAGTTGCAGGAATCAAACTCAGATCCATCTGGCTTGGCAGCAAGCACCTTCACCTGTTGAGCCTTCCTGCTGGCCCCTAGCAGTCAGGTTATTTAAAGCCAGGTATTTTATAGGTTGATACTCTGCTCAAAATAACAAAATGCTACTCAGCCAGGCTGGCCTCAGACTCAAGCAGTCATCCTACTTCAGTCTATCAAGTACAATTAGAAATAACACAAGATGCCTTGGTCTTTTGCATGTTCCTTAAACCTTTTGGGGCAAGATCTCTCACTGAACCTGGAGCTTGCATTCTTGGCTTGTAGTCAATAAGCCTTGAAGCTCATCCTGTATCCGCTTCCCGCCTCCCAGCACTGAGATTACACACAGAGACCCTGTCTGACTTACTACATGAGGGCTGGGATCTGAACTCTGGTCCTGATGGTTGTGCACCAAGTGGTCTGAACTCCTGAACCATCCCTCCAGCCTAGCTCTAGTTTGCTTTTGTGAGTTTGGTCTTGTTATGTACCCCAGACAAGCAGTGAATGCAAGACCTGCCTTCCCTCACTGTAGCACTAAAAACATGTCACCATGCCTGGCTTCTTACACTGTTTTGACATTAAAAACCATTTTAAATCCTCTCTGAAATGTTTGCTGGATAGGAAAATGTAAATTTGTATAAAACATGTTTGAACCTTTAAAAATGAGTTCTAAATCATATTAGTAGATACTGTGTTGTCAGATGTTATTTAGGAGACTAGTTTACAAAGGTTGAAGGTGGGAGCATGCAGATGTTTCCCATCTCTTACACAGCCTGAAGGCTGCGCATCTTCTCCGTATTCAGTTATCTCTACCTGTCCTCCACCTGCCTGTTACTGCTTTTCTGTCCACTTGCTGCATTCGACCCCCACCCCACCCCCACACAGAATACCTGGGACCAGAAGTATTTCAGTGTTTATCTCCAGTCTGGAATATCTATACATACATAATGAAATATCTTGGGGATGAGATCCAAGCCTGAACATGAGATTCATTTACGTTCCATATGTGAACATGACAAGCAAATATTCCTCGGTTCCTGAATTTTGACTGACATAACTTAAACAGTCAGGTATGAGATTTTCCACATCAATGCTCAGTAAGTTATAGGCTTTGGAGCAATTTAGATTTCAAATTTTCAGATTAAGGATACTTATCTGGACTTTCTGTCCAAAGGTCTTCCCTCTACCACTCAATGTAAAGTGTCACATCTTTATCCCCTAGTCTTGCTATGGTTTAAGTCACACATTTACTACTAGCTGGCACTGTTTTAGTGTGTGTGTGTCTCTCTAACTAAGCTACTAGCTCCTGACAATGGGGACGTTTCCATAGCTGTATCCCTTGGTGCCCAGAACACAAGGCTGGAATAAGATCATTACTTGAAAGAAACAAACATGAGGGGGTTTTCCCAGAATTCCACGCATCTGTGACACTTCTGAGGCCACAAAGTACAATGGTTTCAGAGAGGAGTTCTTACTGTTTGCTCACGTTGACTTGCAAATATATAGGAAATTACTATCTGAGTCGAAAGTAGGCAGTAAGTAAACTTGTCAGCTCATCCGTGTGAGGGAATTAAAAGCCCTGTTTTCTGCTAAATTCTCCCAAAAGATAGAATTTCCCCTATCTTCTGTTTCCCTAAAAAGCAGATACAGTTTCCCAGACACTTCCCATTCTCAAAAGGACCAAAGTTTCAATTCCTGCCAGCAATTCCATTCTACTCCCTTGAAAACACCAGGCAATGTTGTTTTGAGTAACATGTAGCAGACATTCAATGTACTGTCAGGCTAGTATAGCTGTATTCTCTCTCTGAGGATCCTGTGGTTTCAGTCACCATTCTCTCTAACTTTAAACCCAGAAAGGAAGGGATACACTAACAGTAAACTTCCGTTTTTTTAAGGTAAACGATATAGTCATTTTTATGTGCTCTGGAGCTCTTCAAAATCTAATTCTGCTGTAATTATGAAATCTACACAAAATAGGAATTACTACAGGCTGAGGGAGTTGAAAAGCGACGGCCCAAATTGTCTATGAATCCCCAGCTTTGAAGACTAATAGTAACCCTCTTTCAAATTCGGTAATTTTCTTAGTTGCCTTTTGTCCGAAGGAAGATGTGTAAGATCCCGCACACTATGAGGCGGGAGTAATTGGGACCTCAAGGTCTCTTACTAACGTGTCCACTGCGGCTGCTCGGGAGAAAGCAACGGAAGTTGGAGAGACTTTGCAACAGCTGCAAGAGTTTCAGTCCCGGGCAGAGAGCGGCCACGGGGGCGAGGTGACGTCCCGCAACCGGCGTGCGCCCGACCCGCGGGACCCCAAGGCCTCACCGGTTCCCGGTAGGGCCCCACCTGGCCAGGAGCGCGCGAGCGCGGACAGCCGCCGTCCCCCCAGCTCACCTTTCGTCAGCGTGTCCAGCACTCCCGACTTCTCCAAGTACCTCCGGAACTGCTCGCGCTTCGAGTCGGCGGCCTGAGGAGATACGGCGGGTCAGGGACCGGAGCCCGGGGCCGGAGCAGGAAGACGGCGCGCCCCGCCGCCGCCCCCAAGCCCTGCACGTGCCCCAACTCCCACCCGGCGCCGCCCGCACGCCCCGAGCCACGCCGCGCCCCCCTCACTTTGTAATGGGCCATAGTGACAGCCACAGCGGCGTAGCTGGCGCCGGAGACACGGGCTGGCGGGCTCCAAGCCGCACTGCTCATGCGCGGAACGGCATGCGCGTCTGCGCACTGGGCGGGCACGGGCCGGGATAGCCGGGGTGTGGCCTGTTTTCATGGCGACCGGGACGCTGTGTATCCCTGTCTCCGCGGAGCCCAGGGAGACTGCGTGCGCCCGCCCTCCGCGGTTCCGGGCAGCCCCGCATCTTCCTCTTCCGGTCGCTGTGGAGACTCGGTTGCCTAGCAAGAGGCGAGGTTTCGGTAAATCCCGGCGAGCGTCCTGTGGAGTCCTGCGTGGTGTGGCCTGGAGTTAGCGGCTCTTGGCGGAGCTTCTCCCCACGAGGTAGTGGGCGCGCTCCTGATGTGTTTGGGCCTTGGAAGTGTTGGGGACTGGCCAACGCCGCGTTTTTTTTGGCTCTCAGAAAAACACCAAGCACGGGGATGGTTAAGGCAAGAGAACCAGGAAAAATTCAAGGTCACCCTAGGTTAGACACCATGTTCGGGGCCCGCATGTAAGCACTAAGCCCAGTGAGGTTTACAAGCTGGCTGGGAGAAAGCCATGTGGGCTGCGTGCTGTATATACAGCACTGTTGGTTTAGAGCAATGACTTCTAAAGTCGTGGTCCTGCCCTTATTAGTTTTCCTCACCCCCACCCCCCAGTGGTTAACATTAACTTCTTTAACTGCGTGGTCTTGTTATTATTACAAGTAGTATTAAGTATGTATGTCTCTTTTTTTGGCTTTTCAAGACAGGGTTTCTCTGTATAGCTTTGCGCCTTTCCTGGAACTCATTCTGTAGCCCAAGCTGGCCTCAAACTCACAGAGATCCGCCTGGCTCTGCCTCCCGAGTGCTGGGTTTAAAGGCGTGTGCCGCCACTGCCAGGCTTATGTATGTCTCTTTAGTTCCTTTTTCCTTCATCCAAAATGCTTGTCCCACTTTATCCTGTGATCGCCAGGAGCTACCCGGAGTGCCGAAGATGAATTTAAACGTAGGTATGCTGACTTGAACATTTCTTGGTGCAGATGTGCCCATCTTGGCTAGTCCAAGGCCATCCAGAATCACACACTGAGACTCTGTCTCAAAAACAGTAAGAACAAACTGCATCTCCGTCTATCAACCATGAATTTCTGGTTGTAGACAAGAACTCAGAGCCACTGACCCAGTGGACCTTTCTGTGACAGAGCCTCTGGAACTCTAACTCCTGAGCTGAGCCCACATGAGATGAGAAAGTCTCCTTTGTGCCCCCCCTTTTTCCTGCTCCCCCATTTTACTGACATACCTTGCTTGCCATCTGGTTTTCCTCTTAAAGTCTAGTAAAATGGTCCTCAAGCTTCATTCTAAATCTTAGATTCTTTTATCAGCAAAACTAAGAGCCTGCAAAAGGGAAACCTGATGCCCAAGTAATGTGTCTTGTGGCTCAACTCTTTGGGACACAATCTGGACATCACACCAAGGGACAACCCGGCCCTGTCCAGTTACACCAGCCTTTCATTAGATTTACTGACACCTGCACAGAGTATTGTAACGAACCCCCAAGAAGTGGTGGTTTTTGAAACTGAGACATGGACATTATTGAAGTATCTAGTGGTAACACAGCCAGTGTATTATCAGTTCAGGAGATTGTTTTTTGTTGTTTTAATTTGTAATTTTAAAATAGATTTGTTTAAGTCTTAGGAATTGGAAGGAATTTGGACTTAGTTCACATGTATGTTTTGCTTACCTATAGGCCAACTTGAATTAAACCTTTTGGAGGGGGCGTATTTTTATGTAACATATCGCAGCTGAAGGTGGCACACAGAAACATACACGGATAACAGACAATATCACATCAGCACACAGGCTAACAGATGGATCAGTAGACAAGATGGCACTAGCAAGTTATGGGCCTGTTTGGCTGTCTATCTGCCATCTTCCTGCAGGAGTTCTGGGATTACAGATAAATGCTGCCACATCTGGCTTTTTCCATGAGTGACAGAGACCAAACTCAGAGCTGCAAGCTTGTGAAACAAGCACTTTTACCCGCTAAGCCCTCTCCCCAGCCCGAAAATTTGTTCTGCAGACAAAGGCCAAGAAATGCCCTAGTTAGTGTCCATCAGGAAACGATCAAGTACAGAGCTAGAGTAAAGGTCCACTTCTGTGGTGGTGAGACTTCCTGACATTTTAAAGAACACAAATTGGTTCTTCAGTTTTTTGGGTTTTTTAAGGAACTGAATTATTTGTGGTTCCTGTATTAGTTACTATTCTGTTGCTCTGATAAACCATGACCAAGTCAACTTATTGGCGTTTACTTGGACTTACACTGTCATAGGGAGAAAAACCCATCCTAGTAGGAAAGTGTGGCGTGGAGCAGCAGCAGCAAGCTGGAACTCACACCCTCAGCTACAAGCAGGAATCAGAGTATGAACAGACGTTTGTGAGGCCTTTTGTTTCCCAAGCCCAACTCCAGTGATGTACTTCCTCTAGCAGGTCTGTGCCACTTAAATTAAACTCACCAAACAGCACTGCAGACTAGGGACCAAGCATTGAATTGCCTGAGACTAGGAGACATTCTCAATCAAAACACAATCCCCATAAGTGTTATTCTGTGTTTCTATGCAGGGGGCAATTTTCTCCTGTTAGTATTTTTTTTAGTAGACAAGACCTTGGATTCCACTGCACGAAAGGGTACATATATTCTAACCAAGCAGAACACACATATTTTGATTTACAATTTAAACCCAAAATGCCAGTGTACATAGTAAGTCCATTGCTTGTAATAGCAACCCAGCCTCTTCCTAAGCCGTGCACAGCAGCTTACATTTGCACATTCCCTGCAGGAAGAGGACGAAGGCTGTTAGCTCACATCTCTGTGAAGCTCATTTCAGTTACAAGTAAATGGTAAATTCCATATTTGCTCGGATTTTTGTTGACAAAACTGCCAAATCTAGAACAGTTGTCCTAAGCAAGGTGCTTTTTAACCACCCTGAAGCTATACTGCCATTCTGCCAGCAGATGGCGCTTCATAGGTGAGGGGCGGGATGGGGGCAGGAGCGCACCATGAAAACAAGCTTTTAAACCTGCATTGGGAATATAGAATGCATTTAGTGGAAGGGGGAAATGATGCAATTATAATCTCAAAAAATTAAAATATATATATATATTTAAAACATGCAATTAGTGTTAAGGGTAAAATACAACCATTATTTGTAACAAGCTATTACCAACAAACCAAATAAAAGATAAAATTAGGTGAAAATTTTTTAAGAAGTTCATATGAAAAAATACAAGATTAAACACAAACTATTTCTTTTAGAACTACTTAACACAACGTTGAGGTAAATTCTCATTAAAAAGAATAGTGGGCTTGGTGTCAAACACCTTCAATCCCAGCACTGGGGGGGGGGGGGGTGCGTAGAGGCAGGTGGATCTCTGTGAGTTCAAAGCCAGTCTGGTCTACAGAGTGAGCTCCAGGGTGCAACCTTTCCTCAAAAAAAAAAAAAAAAAAAAATTGATCAACTATGACAAGTTGAACAGACAGACAAATGCATAAAAACTTTATAATCAGCCACACCCACTGCTTCAAAAGGTTCGTGAGGGCAAAATCGGCACTCTTGGAAGAGCAGCAGTAGGGATGATCACCACCACCGCTTGAACGGCTTCTTCGTGCTTCTTGAAGGTAACCTGTAAAGAAACACTTTTGGCCTTCCTTCTAATCATGAGACTAGTCCAAGAAATTGGACTTCCCTCAGAAATTTCACTCAGGGGAGGTTGAAGCTTGGATCCAGCGAGAGGAGGGACTCATCTTAGGGAAAGGGATTCCCCACCATTCTGACATCTTGTCTGACTGCTTGCAAAAAGACTCCAGCCGAGACAATGAAAGGCCAGTGATGAACGGACCCATACCTCCACCAGAACTGCTTACCTGTGCATAATTCTGGCCCTTTCCTTACACCTAAACCTCATGTCAGGACTCCAGTTAGAGACCCAGAAAGTCATTGCATCTCCTTGTCCTGTTTCCCAACATGGCCACACTGAATAAGTCTTTCTAGTTTTCACTATCAAGTCTGTCTTTAATTTGCTTTGAAGATGCATTACTAAGCCTTGTTTGTTAGGACACTAGGGCTCTATCCTAATAGCTCCAAAACATAAGTATACATCAAGAACAAACAGCCCTGGCTGCTCTTCTGGAGGACCCGGGTTTGATTTCTACAGTTGACATGATGACTCTCAACCATCTGCAGCCCCAGTCGTGGGGATCTGACGCCCTCTTCTGGCTTCTACAGACACTGCATGCGTTTGGTGCACAAACATACATGCAAGCAAAACAATTAAAAAAAAAAAAAAAAAAACAACTTTAAAAACCTCTCCCAGTGGCTACTCCCTGGCACTTTACATTTTCCTTTTGGAGCAAGCTGCGCCCACATCCACCCACTCGGCCATGATCTCTGTGAGGTCTGCTCTAAGTGGCCAATCCTGTCAGGCTGTGGGTCTTCAATCGCCCTGAGGATAGGCTGCGCAACCCATTCTTGCCCAAGTGCTTGTTCACCACAGGACTTGCAAAAGTCGTGAGCTCCAGGGGTCCCATCAAGCTGTGGAGCAAAGACGGTTAGGAAAGGACCCAGTTTCAACAGAAAGCAGCCGTGTCGCTTTCCAGCACAGGAAGGAGGGACAGTGGAAGCACAGGAAGAAGCACAGGTGCCACAGGCACTCCCACAGCCCTGTCTGAGTCCTGACTGGATGGCATGGCTGTCCTCAGGCTTAGGACTAATGGATGCCGCTTCTCCCATTCCCACTGCTCTAGGACCTTGGCGTCCGAGTTTTTGCCAAATGGACTCTCAACGTCATCAAAAACTAATTTCATTAGGAGATCCACACAAGTATTTTCATAAAATCAAATAGCCTTTTGAATTATCACCAGCTTTCAAAGAAATGAGTACCTTTAATGTGAGGGCGTCTGCTTATCCTTGGCCACCTGACACTTGGTTTTGGGGGGGGGGATGTTCAGAGCTACCTAGGAGCAAGTTTCATGATTCCTTGCCTTACTGAGTAAGTCTGCCTCTTCCTCAAAGGCTGGTGTGACCTTCACCTCCTCCTCACCCACAGACTTCTCATGTTCTCATCTCTCTGGCCCCAAGCCAACCTCACCACACACACACACACACACACACACAACACACACACACACACACACACACACACACACACACGGCTTAGGAAGTCTGTGCCCATTCTCATTCCATTGCGTCCGCTTGGAATTCCTCCTCAGCTGGCTTCTGTGGAGTACCCTGTTCGTTCAAGCTCAGCTCACCAGCGCTGTCCTCCCGCTCCACCAGCATTTGGGGCCTGCCCCAGACTTCTCCTTCACTAACAGGCTTCTGGTAACTTCCTCCTTGTGGTAGTCATGAGCTAAATAGCTCTTCCTGGTGTTCATTGGCTGACATCTCCAAGACCTGGGACTTCTCTTCAGTAGACTTGGTTTGTCCCCTCCCATGGCCTTGGGTCCAGCTCCTTGGCCTCCTCCTGCAGCAGCTGGGACTGTGCCCCCCTCCTAGGCTAGTAAGTTCACTTCCACCTTCTCGTGATGGCTGTATCTCTCCCTCCTGCTCGCCAATGTTTTCGTTTGTGGTCACTACCGTTTGGTGTATCTGAACACCACTTGTGGCCCTCTAGGTTGTCGTAGCTCACTATGTCCTCTGAAAGGTCCTTCACACCACCCCCTGGTTCTTCTTCCCTCAGTCACATTTGGTTTTATTTTGGGTTAGATTTTCTAGCCAGGACTTGGTCTGGACTTCTGCACATACCTTGTGTTCCTGTATTTCCCTGGTATTTTGTGGATTGGGGTGGTTGTGTATTTTTCTTGTTTGCTTTGCTAAACGAGGCCATGATCCTTAAATTTAAAGCAGTCTTCATTGTTATTGTCGCTGTCTCAGTCTTTCCTTGGGGGGAAGACCATACCTGGTGGCTTTGAAGAGTCGCATCTGTAACTGCTCCCAGACCCTGAGCATTTACCACAGCCACTCTACAGTCCCTCCGTGGTGACAGATGGGAGCAGGCTGCTAGAGGCACGGACCTGGCGGTCACCAGCAGAGCCTGCAAGAATGGAAAAGGTGGTTTCCCCCATTTCTGCGGGTAAAGATGAGTAAGCCCTGTCTTACTAACCTGGGGTCACCCACTGGTGGGTGGGACAACACTGAGCAGTTCAACCACTTGGGAAGCAAAATGAACCCTAGTGGCTGGCCCAGAGGCTTGCCAACCCCACCCCTGTTTGGGGGGCTCACAATAAAACTCACTTCCCTGGTTTTCAAGTGTGGGAGCCCAGAACTTGGAAACTCATTCCTTGCTCTCACTTTCCTGAGAACCAAGGCTTTTCCCCTCTCAAGTCCTTCCCTCTGTGGATCAGAGTTTTGGGGGGTCAGTAGTTCTCTCAGCATTGTTATGCTCCTATGACTTATTTTCAAAGTTCCCCAGCCTCTGGCCTCCACACCACACCATTGCCCTGGTCTGGGAACTACTGAACTCGCTGCCCAGCCCCAACTTTAACTACCCTGCCTGTAATACTGCAGTGGGCAGGGACTGAGGAAGAGAGCTGTGATTTAGTCCTATACTGAGTCTTCAGTGCCTTATCTCTTGACAGGAATGGCAGCATCTGTGAACAGCTGTATGTGGAAAGGCACAGGCATAGGTGGATGAGAGGGGAGCTGAGGCAAGCAGAAGGCCAGGGACAAGAGACGGAATTCTTCGGGGAGCTGGAGGATGGGTGGCCAAGCCTGATAATCAGAGCTGCCAGGACACAGACTCTGAGTTTGATAACTTCAGTAACAGCTGTCAAGCCAGCCTGGAGGAAAGACACATTTTGAGTGGCAGCCATTGGCAGCAAGCTGACCCCGAATGGAGAGCAAAAAGTTGACCGGCCCCAAACAGCTTCTAGAATTGCTTTGTTCCAGGGAGTTTTTTAAAGCCTCCTGCTTTAGCCAGCATCGTCTGTTCCGCTGGGTAAAGCAGGGAAATGAGTGTTTGGACTTCGTTTTGGCTGTTTTAGGAAGCTTGAGCCTTCCCATATCTTTCCCCGGCCAGGCTTTGGCTTTCCTTTAGGTTGGAGCTCTTTTGTGTACTTGGGGTTCTTTTTAAATGATTTTGGTGACTGACACTTGGTGATTGGCTTTATCTTTCCTGGTTCATCTGAGCCACTTCAGTTCTGTACGGCTACATTTGGGCTAGTGTGCCATTTGTGTGATGGGCCTTAAACCATCTGGGTGTCTGGTATGGGAGAGAGAAGGTTGGGGAGGTCAGCTGGGAGCACTGTGCTTCTCCCAGTCACCGTGTCGGATCACTGGCTGCCTCGGAAGACACTGGTGACTCTAAGCTGGCCAAATCTCAGACTGAAAAACTCAGACCCCTCCCCCTGCAGCTCTCGCCCTGAAATGGAGTGTTAAGAAGTCATGTTGTGCTATGATTTTTTTTTTTTTTACATCCTCTAACTCATGGTCCTATCCTGTACCTGGCTCTTTCATGCTAAGGAAGGCTATCCCAGACTAAATAGTCAGGTAAGCTATCCCAGACTAAATCACATGGTGTGAAACTTACCACCACCCACTTTGGGAGGATTTCTCACAGCTCTTTCTGCAACCCCCCACCATCCTGTCCACAATAACTCTCTTGTTTTAAGCTATCTTTTCATGGTGCTCCACTCAAGTTTTGAAGGGCAGCCTCTCCTTTCCTGTAAGGCCTGGCATGTCCTCTGATATATCATGCTGCTTCTTTGCCATGGAGGCCCTTTCTCCCAATTAAGCTCATCCTGAAGGGTAATTTTGTGGCCACTGCTTTACCAAACCAACCCACTGCATCCCTTCCTTAACACACTTGAGATCGAGAAATGAGAATGAAATTGAGGACATTTCTGTTGCAGTTATGTAAACATGAAAAATATTAAGCGTACTCCCTTGGTGCCCCCTAGAAAAAATTCTATCTGACTAGCCTTTGGTAATTCATGATTGTTTCTAAAGCAATATGGGGCCAAGCCAATCATTCCCACAAGTAACTTACTACTAAACAGGCCACTTGATTTGTGAATTTTTCTTTCTCTGTGTACTAAAATTATCATTCTTAGTGTGCCTGTTTAAAAGGTGTGTGTGTGTGTAAGCATGTATAAATGTGAGTATTTGGGAGGCATTTTTTGGACTGTTAATAAATTGCAGCTACTGCCTCTGTATTTTTCTCTCTCTAAAACCATGATGAGCTAAAATGGGTGAATTTAGAGTATTTGACTAAAATACTAAAATACTAAAAGCTAAAATAAAAACCAGTTTTAAAGAATTTTACTTCAAGCAGGCCTATCTAAAATTTTATCTAGTTGGAATACTGGTTTTGTGCATGTTTCCTTGTGAAATGGGTTGGGTCTGGTGCTGATAATTCTGGAAACTAAGGCTGAAAAAACAAACCCTATGGGATTTACAAGATCCTATAAATGTAAAGGTGCTTAAACTGTTAAAAAAAAAAGGGGGGGTGGATTTTAGTAAATACTCAGAAACTCTCTAAACTTTTTTTCCTAAACTTAATTTTGCTAGGAAAAGTTAAAATAAAGTTGAATTGTAGATGGACCTATATGCAGAGATCCCTTTACATGATTTCCCAGCTTTGGTCTACATGAAATGTGCATACAATTTGTCAGTGTTAAAAGGGATAACTGTCCAATTCAGATCATTGCTAATAGTGTCATTTGTGTTAACTGTAAGATATTTGGGTGCTGTGGATATTGCTCTAAAAAAAAACATGACCAGCAGAAGTAAAAAAAAAAAA
The DNA here is from genome assembly GCF_004664715.2 of Peromyscus leucopus. Classification (NCBI taxonomy): domain Eukaryota; kingdom Metazoa; phylum Chordata; class Mammalia; order Rodentia; family Cricetidae; genus Peromyscus; species Peromyscus leucopus. The sequence continues at coordinate 124,365,083 of NC_051064.1, read as the reverse complement.
AAAAAAAACAAAAAAAAAAAAAAAAGAAAGAAATAAAAAAAAAAAAAAAAAAAAAAAAAACTGCCAAATACAGTATAAGTGATAAGCTAGTGATATTTTATAGTGGATTGGGTGGGGGGGGGACTGGAGAAGCTAGAATTTTATTTCATAGGAAGGTTCCCTTTTGTGGCTTGCTAGTTTCCTTGTCAAAGAATTTTAAAATGGACTTGGAAGGAATTGAGGACTGTTTTATTCTAGTTTGAGAGAAAATGACAAATCAGGCAAGCCAGAAAGGAGGGGCTAGATGAGGAAAGAAAAGACATGCCTTCTGAGTCAGGAGTCAGGCGAAGTGATGGAGAGCTGGAGGGATTCTGTATGGGGGTGGTACCCTTCAGAAGGAAGGAGAATGCCCAGAGTAGGGCAGACATGCTTAGGATTTGGGCTGCTATCCAAAGAAGAGACTAAGTGGGCATGGTATCTACCAATTATTAGACATTTTGAGTTATCACTGAGAGAAAGAGACAGGGGCTGGAGAGATGATTCACAGGGTAAGAACACTGGCCAACTGTGGTAACATATGCCTTTAATCTCAGTACTTAGAAGGCAGAGGCAGGTGGATATCTATGAGTTCAAGACCAGCCTGGTCTGCATAGTGAGTTCCAGGACAGTCAGGGTCATGTAGAGAGACCCTGTCTAGAAAAAAAAAAAAAAAAAAAGGCATTAGCTGTTGTTCTAGAGGACCCAGTAGTTTTGGCTCCCATCATCCATATGGCAACTCACATCTATAATTCTAGTTACAGGGAATCCAGTGCCCTCTGCTGGTCTCTGTGGGCATTAGGCATGCACATTGTGCACAGAAATACAAGCACACAAACATCCATACACTACCAAGTAACTTAAAATAAAAAAAGAAAGAAAAGAAAAGAAAAAAAGAAGAGGCAAAGGGAACTGCTAAAATCTATAAACAACTACAAAGGGAAGAGAAGACAGTGTGTGACGTTACACTAGAGGCAGATTAGAAAGCCATGCCCATTCAGGACGAGAGGTAAAAGTCAGATTGTATTCTTTGACTGAGACAAAGACTCTTTGTCTTCCTTGGCCACAATAAAGCCTTGATATCATCACCTTCCTTTTCACATGGTATTTTCAATCTTTCTCTGTCCTGGAGCTCACTATGTAGACCAGGTTTGAACTCACAGCGATCCTCCTGCCTCTACCTTCCCAATGCTGGCATTAAGGGCATTCTCCACCATGCCTAACAAGGTATTTTGAACATTGAGGGACAGTTAAAGTGATTCATCTCCCTATTTGTTCCCAAGGAAATTCAAGACAGGATCCATCCTCAGTGGCCTCCACATCTGCTAATGCTGGTCCCTTGTCTAGCTACCTAATGATTTGGTGTGTGGGTGTGTGTATATTGTAAATGTTATCTGCCAAAACTTGAAGAGCAATGTTGGCTTCAGGGTCCTTGATCATTATGCTCAAAATTCATGTTTAAAAACAGAAAATATTTCTATGGCATATGTCATGAATACGCTGTATAATGCTGACATGTAGAACATGCTATTAAATGTTTTCTTCCTTGACTCTAGTCATAGCTTTTTTCCTGTAGGAAACTGTGATGCTGTGTCCTCCCTGGGTTCAGTATTATTATTATCATTATTATTATTTTATATTTTATTTTATTATTTTGGTTTTTTTGAAGACAAGGTTTCTCTGTGTATTCTTGGCTGTCCTGGACTCACTCTGTAGTCCACCAGCCTGGCCTTGAACTCAAGAGATCTGCCTGTCTCTGCCTCTCAAGTGCTGGGATTAAAGGTGTTCACCACCATCACCCAGTGGGTTCAGTATTCTTAAACATTTATATGAGATATATGGAAAGCCTTACTAAAGAGGAGCTAGTACTATTTTTGTTTGTTTGTTGAGATAGGGTCTCACTATGTAAACCAGGCTGGCCTTGAACTCACAGACATCTGCCTCTACATGCCTCCTGATGCTGGGATTAAGAGTGTGCACCATCACATCTGGCATGGGAGTGCTAATACTTTTTAAAGGACAAAAAGCATTTCTAAAAATAAAGTTCATATTCTCAATTCTCTGTCCTCTGTTTTGATTTAAACATCCATGGTGTGATTTAAATTCATTTGTCCTGCCGGGCGGTGGTAGTGCATGCCTTTAATCCCAGCACTTGAGAGGACACATAAACACACATACATTCTCCCATGAATGTGCACCCACACAGGAGCAAGCAAGTGGTGACAGAGAGACTCCCTATGGAAACATGAGGGAGGCAGAGCCAGGCAGATCTCTGTGAGTTCAAGGCCAGCCTGGGCTACAGAGTGAGTTCCAGGAAAGGCGCAAAGCTACACAGAGAAACCCTGTCTTGAAAATAAATAAATAAGTAAGTAAGTAAATAAATAAATAAATTTAGTTGTCCTTTTAAAAGCAGGCAGTGAGCAGATGTGGAAATAGCTTGTGATCTCCCCTTCCCTTTGCCACAATTTCTTTCAAAGAAATATATTCTGGAATCTAGAAACAGTTTGTATAGGTAAGAAAAACAAAGACTTCCTTACAGGTCAAATGAGCCAGTGTCTCTAAGATAGCTACATTTTCTTTCCTGGAAGTCTCTCCAAACTTGGTTCAAACACCACCAGGCCCACGAAGAAGACATGGAGTTAGCTCCCCACAGGAATGAAGGGCAGGGATTGTGGTGATGTAGCACATGTGGCCATTCCACTGGTTAGATGAGGAAGACATGATCACCTCATAAGCATGGGAAGGAATAGATCCCTGGGACCCATATGGTAGCAGGAGAGAACTGACTCCCAAAAGTTGTGCTCTGACTTCCACAAGCCATCCATGACATACATACACTACACACACACACACACACACACACACACACACACACACACATACACCACACACACACACACACACACACACACACACACACACACACACACGGTGGAGGGATGGAGAGAAATTTAATTATGTAAATTTTTTTTTTTTTTTTTTTTGGAACCAGTTTGGGGCTGGAGAGATGGCAAAGTAGTTAAGAGCACTTACTGTTCTTCCCAAGGACTCGGGTTGAATTCTCAGCACCCACATGGCAGCTCACAGCTATCTCTACCTCCAATTCCAGGAGATATGATGCCTTCTAGCCTCTTGAGGGTACCAGGCACACACATGGTACACATATATACACGCAGGCAAAACACTCATAAATTTACCTAAAACATAAAATTGGAACTGGTGTGATCCCCAGAGCTTAAAAAAAGAAGCAACTGGCTCTTTTGTTCCAGGGCATGACCACCACATAAACTACAGGGCAGGGAGGCATGACCTTTAGAGGAAACAGAATATTCAGGGCGGATAGAGGCTTTGTTTTAGAGAGCAAAAAGGCACCAGAGGTAATCAGAGGTCTGCTTTGTGAGACTGTGGCATGATTTGGATTCCACAAGCCTACCTGGCCACAAACAGGATCTCAAATAGACTAGGTGTTGAGTCCCACCTCCCCTCCACTGTACCTGAAGGAGGGCTCTAAACACTCACCATGAAGTTCAGTTACCATGGACTACACTGATATCCCAGACTTTGATCCAGGTTCAGAACAGCCCTTCCTTAAGTGACTTGAGCCCCTTTGAAATTCTCTGTGGAAGGCCCTCCCTCTAATGACTTGTGTTCTGTGAGGAAACATAAGCCTGATAAAACAGGTGCCCTCACTGGTCCACTTCAGCGGTCCCTCCACCATCTCTGAGAGGCACAGCTATGTGAGTGAAAAGCCCCTTGACCTTGGAATCTGATATTGGCAAAGTCCTTTCCTTCATTATCCCCACCTCTATATTCAGACTAGGAAGGTCACACACTGTGACCCTGTCCACTCCATCATCACCAGATCAGCAGACATGACTTCCAGATTCATTATTCTAGGGTCAATAGTCATCCAGACCCAGAGATATCAAACCAGACAACCAAGAATTGTGATCCAGATATGCCCTATGTCCTACACCTATGAGCATAACCAGGGATTAAAATCCCTCTTCAAGAAGATAGGTAAGTGCCTAGATCTTAAACAGAAAGCATAGAAAAGCCTTGCTTTGAGTGTTGATCTTTAAAAAAAAATGTATCTTACATATATGGGTGTTTTGTCTGCATGTATATGTGTGTACCAAGTGTGTGCCTGGTCCCAATGAGGATGTCAGATCCCCTGGAACTGGAATTATGGACAGTTGTGAGCTGCCATGTGGGTACCGGGAGTCAAACCCGAGTCCTCTACAAGAACAAGAGCTCTTAACCAGTGAGTCATCTCTCTAGCCCAAGAAATGTTGGCCTTTTCCTTTTTTCTTTCTTTTTTTCTTTTTTCTTTCTTTCTTTCTTTTTTTTTTTTTTTTTTTTTTTTTTTTTTTTTTTTTTTTTTTTTTTTTTTTTTTTTTTTTTTTTTTGAGCCAGGGTTTCTCTGTGTAGTTTTGGTTCCTATCCTGGATCTCACTCTGTAGACCAGGCTGGCCTCGAACTCACAGAGATCTGCCTGGCTCTGCCTCCCAAGTGCTGGGATTAAAGGTGTGCGCCACCACCACTCGTCAATAAATTTATATATATTATATATTTTAAGATTTATTTATTTATTATGTATATGGTGTTCTCCCTGTGTGTATGCCTACAAGCCAGAAGAGGGCACTAGAGCTCAATATAGATGGTTGTGAGCCACCATGTGGTTGGTGGGAATTGAACCCTGGATCCTCTGGAAGAACAGCCAGTGCTCTTAACCTCTAAACGATCTCTCTCCAGCCCATGACCTTTTTCTTATTTTCTTACCCCTACCTTATGGCTTCATCTGCTACATCTTCAATCCTGTAGCTCCTTGGTGTGGATAACTACTTCAAATAGGATTGAGGAGATTTTTACTTGGGGCTTATCTTGTGGATTGCCTAGATTTGCTCTATCTGACATGACCTCCCAGCTCCTTCTGAAAATAAGACTTCTCCATTATTCCATAATCTATTTTAAAAGGGGGCAGTCATTTCACAGTCAGATCTCTTCATATTGCAGTGGAAGGAACACATTCAGCCCTGAAAAGGCCTCCGCATCTTCCTTGGTCCCAAAGCTAACTGGACCAGTCTTTCCTAGACCCACTGGCAAATATGTGTTTGCACTCCACCTGACAGCTAGCTTTGTCCATTGTAGACAGCTTGACAAATGGAACCAGATACAGAAATTCCTCCCAGTTTCTGCCACAGGCCTCCAGGTCAACTGGCAGCTTTTTCCATCATCCGCTATCAACAAGAAGCAGTCAGATGAGCCATCGCCTCCATCTGTAGGAATTCTCTCAAGTGTGGATGTTAGACAGGCTGAAGCTAGATGAAGGGAGTAAGTGTAAGGCTCATGAGTGGGGCCATTCCCCTATTTTTTTTTTTATGAGTAAAGCATGGTCACCTTTCTGATTGTACCCAGGGAACATACATAAGACATGCAGACTCCTCATGATGTGCTCAAAAGTAACTGTCTTACTTAGGGTTTCTACTGCTATGAAGAGACACCATACCACAGCAACTCTTATAAAGGAAAAACATTTAATTGTGGTGGCTTACATTTTCAGAGTTTTAATCCATGTTCATCATGGTGTGACATGGTGGCATGCAGGCAGACATGGTGCTGGGAGATCAGAGTCCTACATTTTTGATAGGCAGGCAACAGGAAGTGGTCTGTCACACTGGGCAGGATCTTGGGTGTAGGAGACCTCAAAGTCCACCCCCACAGTGACACACTTCCTCCAATAAGACCACACCTACTCCAACAAAGCCTCAACTCCTAATAGTGCCACTCGCTTTTGGTTTTCTTTCAAACCACCATATTCTACTCCTTGGCCCTCAAAGGCTGTGGCTCAGTAGTTAAAAGTACTGGCTGTTCTTCCAGAGGACTCCGGTTCAATTTCCAGCACCCACATGGCAGCTCACAACTGTCTATAACTCCAGTTCCAGGATCCAATACCCTCATACAGGTAAACCAGAAACGAAAATAAAAAATAAATGCATTCAGTCTCACTTCAAAAGTCCCCATAGTCTATAACAGTCTCAAACTTATTTAAAAGTCTAAAGTTCAAAGTCTCTTTTGAGACTCATGCAATCTCTTAACTGTAATTCCCTGTAAAATCAAAACCAAAAAGTAGATCACATCATTCCAACATATATTGACACAAAATATACATCATTTCAAAACATAGGGAAGGGAACATAGTGAGGAAATACTGGACCAAAGCAAGACCAAAAACCAGCTGGGCAAACTCCAAACTCTGCATCTCCATGGTCAAAGCGCTCTTCAGAGCTCCAACTCTTTTCAGCTTTGTTGACTGCAACACACTTCTTTCTTTTGGGCTGGTTCCACTCCCTTTTATCAGCTCTCTTTGGCAGGTATCCCACAGCTCTGGCATCTTGAACATCTTGGGGTCTCCAAGGCAATCCAGGCTTCAACCTCACAGCTTCATGCAATGGCCTCTCTAAGCCTTCATTCAGGGACACCCCTGACACATGCCTGGCCTCAGTGGCTTTCCTTAGTTGGGAAGGCAAATTCCATAACCCCTTTCTTATTGTGGGTAATCCTTATGTACATTGTAAAGATGTGTCTCTGCCTAAGGTACCTGCTGATTGGTTTAATAAAGAGTTGAATGGCCAATAGCTAGGGAGGAGAGGTTAGGCGGGACTTCCAGGCAGAGAGAGGAACCTAGGGTTAGAATCTAGGCACAAGGGAGATGTCAGCAAGACACTGAGGAGGTCAGATGTACACAATGAAGGAGAGATTTAAAAAAAAAGCCACATTATAGAACATAGATTAATAGAAATTGGTTAATTTAAGTTATAAGGGATAGTGAGACAAGCCTAAGCTAAGGGCCAAGCTTTCATGATTAATAAGTCTCTGTGTCATTCTTTGGGGGCTGGCAGTCCAAAGAAAGTCTAACAACACTTTCTTCTATCCTTAACTCCAGAACCATGTGGCCAAAGTTGCCCAGTTCTGCTGCTTACTGGGGCTGGACCATGGCCCCCTTGTTCAATTACATCTTCACTAGCTTTCTGTTTTTGATGGTTTCCTTCATTGCCTAAACTTGTTCTATAGTTCAGCCTGGCCCCTTCTAACCCAGAGGTCTGCCAGCCTCTGCCTTCAGAACGCTGACATTAAAGGTATGCTCACCACCAAGGTCTAAGCTTTCCTTTAATTCCTTTTCACAAGTTGGAAACTTAGCTGGGTGGGATCTTGCCCTGAGGTCACCATTCCCTTTATTCCATTTCTTAATCTGTTTATCTCCTTGAACACAGGACTTAGCTCCATTCACTTTCTGGTGAATTCCATTCACTTTTTTCTTCAAATATTTTTCCTTGCTCAGCTTGCTCCTTTTCATTATAAATCTTCATTAGAGTTAAAACTAATAACCACACAACAGAGTCTATACTAGGCTGTTTTGAAATTTCCTTGCTAGAGGAAGTATATCACTAGGGACATGCTTTGATATCAAAAGACTCATACCAGACTCTAGCTCTCTCTGCCTCTTGATTGTAAGTCAAGATGTGAGTTCTCAGCTGCCACTTCATGGACTCCAACCCTCTGAAACTTACATCCAGAATAAACTCTTTCTTCTATAAGTTGCCTTGGTCATGGTGTTTCATCACAGCCATAGAAAAACAACTAATACAGGCAGTCCTTACATCTCTTTGACTGTCTTCCCAGTGCAGCCAGTTTGAGATAGGAGTGAAGGGCAGTGCACATGAGAAGCCCTGACCCTGGCATCAGTGGAAGCCTCTGCCAAGAACTGAGCAGGAATTCTAGCAGAGTCAACTGCTGCCAAAGGCCTTTCTGCCTTCGAGCTATAAAATCGCCTTAAGCCTGCACTTTTCTAGAAACCTCACCAGAGACCCGCCTCCGCGGAAAGGACATGCTAAGCCCCTTGTGCTGCACTGGTGTCTCAGCTTTCCCTGACTAAGGTCGTCAGTTCATCCAAGGCAGCTCTGGAACCACTTCATGGGAGAAAGGAAAAACGACTTCTTAGCAGACTTTTGAGGTTTGAGAGTCACCGAAAGGATATATACAGCTGATAAGACAACTGATGCTTATTGTCCCTCTCAGAGACTGCACCCCTGCTTGGGAAAGCCTTTTTTTCACCTGCTCTCGCTTGGGATTCGTGCATCATTCCTTGTTCTGTGTTGAGTCCTTGCATAGTTCCAGGAACTTGGACCTGACTCAGGGTGGTAAGGAAAAAAAAAATGACAAACACAGACAGACAGACAGAAAGGCTGGGATCGGGTGGTCTGGATTTTCTGATAAAACCAGACCACCTCGGAGGTTCATTGTGTTTAATACATAGAGTGGAGCAGGGAGGTGGGTTATTGCATACAGCTGAACAAGAAGGCGGGGTTTATGGTATACGTCTGGTCAAGGAGAGAATCTAGCTAATGTAGGGTGGGAGCAGAGCAGTCTCTGTGGGATAGCTGTCTTCAGGCCCCAGTCAAGAGGGAGAAAGCTGGCCAGGCATAGTGGCACACGCCTTTAATCCCAGCACTCGGGAGGCAGAGGCGGGCAGATCTCTGTGAGTTCGAGGCCAACCTGGCCTATAGAGTGAGTTTCAGGACAGACTCCAAAGCTACACAGAGAAACTATGTCTGGGGGGTGGGGGAGTGAGAAAGTTATGGTGGACATTTTCTGCACACACTGTCAATGTCCACACATAGACCAGCGAAAGCCTTGGCCATCCCTCTGAGTCCCATGGGGAGTGGTGGCAGCTATTTTCCCATGGGTCTTAGTCATGCACACATCAACAGCACATGTTCAGTTCAGTTGGGGCTTGAGGGTTAAGAGAAAGACACTTAGGAGTGTAGGGAGCTGAGGAAGCCTATATTCAAGTATCTTCTAGTGGAGGGCTGGAGAGACGGCACAAAGGTAAAGAGTATACTACTGCCCTTGCAGAAGACTTGGTTTTGATTCCCAGCACCTACATGGAAACCCACAACCAGCTGTAACTCCGGTTCCAGGGATCCAAGGTCGTCTTCTGACCTCCTCCCACACCAGCTGTGTACATGGTACACATACCTACGTGCAGGTAAAATACCTGTGCACATAAAATAAATAAATCTTTAAAATACATATGTCTTTAAAAACCTTCAAGCTCATAACGCTAGCTAATCCTGAATGTCAGTGGCAATCCACAAACTTCTAGGTTCCCAAATATCTAGGACAATGGTTCTCAACCTGTGGGTCATGACCCCCTTGACAAAACCTCTATCTCCAAAAATATTCGCCATACAATTCATAACAGTAGCAAATTACAGTTTTGAAGTATCAATGAAGATAATTTTATGGTTGGGGGGGTCATCACACCATGAGGAACCATATTAAAGGGTCGCAGCATTCGAGGTTGAGAGCACGGCTCTAGGGGACGTCCCGGGCTGCTGAGGGTGACAGGTGGAGTTGTGTCCCTGTCTCCTCAGTGCTGACACTTGAAAAGGAGTTTGTTTTTTTTCTTCTCTTCACTTCACTGTGTCTTTTGGTTTGCTGAGGACAGGGTGTTAAGACTGGCTTATCAGGGGTGCCAGGAACCAGGCTCTTCCCCTGGCAGCTGTGTAAATGCAGAAAGTCGAGAATTACCAGACAGGTGGCCGGGCATGTGGCGTAGTGGGAAGGGTGTTGGCATGCCACGCAAGAAAGCCCGGGTTCCACCTCCAGAATCAGAGAAAGTGGACAAGGTGGCACAGCTCAGTGTCCTGGCACTTGGTAGGTGGGGCCAGGAGGATCAGGAGGCCAAAATCATCCACAACTACATAGACATATATCCCATTCAATGACAGACTAGGCTTCATAGGGCCCTGTCATAAAAAAAAAAAAGGATTAACTGAGGAATAAAAATGAACAACAGAAAAAAAACATTAAAAAAAAAGAATTAGCAGGAAAATATTATCCTTCAAACACTAAGAAATTGATATGAGAAAGCAAACTGGTACACTCATACTGTCTTACAAAATGATTTATTAAAAATGAATAGTTTTTTTATTAAAAATTTCCAAATTTTTTTTATTAAAAGTTTCCAAATTTCAGGCCTGGGATACAAGCAGATTCCATCAAAAAACCCTCTGGCCAAGTACGAGGTCCACACAGAACACTATGTCACCAAGTCTCCATGCCCAGGTTTTCTACAGAATCAACATGCCCAATCTATGACACCTAAAAACACAAAGGAAGATATCATGTTAGTGTAAGTCTAAGGGCGACAGGAAAGGCTCTCGATGGTTAAGAGCTGTTCTGCCAGAGGACCTGTGTTAGATTCCCAGCAGCCACATGACACTCACTACAGTCTATAACTACAGTTCTGGGAAATCCAAAGACCCCTTCTAGCCCCCATGGGACCCAGGAATACACATGGTACTATGGTACTGACATATATGTAGGTAAAACACACACACACACACACACACACACACACACACACACACACACACAAAATTAAGTTATGTATATACATAAAACTTAATTTTTTTTTTGTGTGTGTGTGTGTGTAACATATAGACCTTTATCCAACTAATAATATTAAAAAGTAGTCCATCATAGCTGGGTGGTGGTGGTGGTGGTGGTGGTGGTGGTGGTGGTGGCGGGTGGTGGTGGCACACACCTTTAATCCCAGTACTCGGAGGCAAAGGCAGGCAGATCTTTGCAAGTTCGAGGCCAGCCTGGTATACATAGTTCTAGGACAGCTAAGGCTACACAGAGAAACTCTGTCTCGAAAAACCAAAAATAAAAATGGTAATAATAATAATAGTCCATCAGTGATTGCACACAAAAATATGCATGTGGAGCCCAGGCCACCTTTCAAAGGGAGCCATAGAAAGTGACTAACGGTCAAACTCCCACCCCCACCCCAAGGTAAGCAGCCTCCCAAGAGACTCCCCAAAGCAAAGGGCTGGCAGGGCAAGAGACTTAGGAGTCAACCTACTTGAGTTGTTTAGAAGAATCCCCCGATGGCCACGCCCTGGCATTCTACCATTTCCTTCTGAAACAAGCAGTGTCCACATCCATTCCTTCCTGCGCCCCTCACTGTGAGGAGCTGGCCTGCCACAGTCTCAGCTCTTCATCCATCCACTGCCTGAGCTGCCTCCGTCATCACAGCTGGTAGATCCCTGGCTTCGTGGGGTCAGTGGGAGTGGGTAGATGCAACTGACCCATGACCACCTCTGCCTAAGGCACGCTTCCTGCCCGAATGCATATGCGCAGTGTTTGCAAAGTGCTCCATCACTTCAAGCTAAAAGCCAGGACAGGGAGCTTCTTCAGCCTGAGGTGGCCCAGGACACCACCTGTGCTGTGTTGCCCCTGGTGTGTCCATCCACTCCACGCTCCTGGGTGGCATTAAGGCACTGGCCTCCTCCAAATGCAGTAGTAACCAAGCTTCAGCAGCCACAGCCCTTGGTCAGGGGACTCATCAGCACCACGTCGTCAGTCTGGTTTCCTAAGGCCTCAGAGTGGCCAAGCAGCTGACTCTGCAGTCTGCTCATAGAGAGACCGATGAACAGTGTAAACAACTGAGAATTCTGTCTTCCGGGCTCTGCCCTGCCATGGCCCTGCTGCAGCCTTTGCTGAGATATCCACCAGAGTCCACAACCAGGCATTTGAGAGAGGGTCCAGAAGGAATGAGGAAAAGAGGCGCCGGTTACACTGAGAGCCAAAGACCTGAAAGAAAATCATCACTTTCATCAGGAACTGAGAATCATCCCTGTCCTTCACAATAAATCAGAACAATGACTGAAGGGATCCCAGGGACCTGTGTCTTGTAGAGACAGAGGGGCAAAGATGGTCATTCCTGACAGGACATCCTTCCACAGGAACAGGGTCTTAAAATGTTGCCAAAGGTCTCAAGGTCCAGCTTCAGAGTAGGCATTCTTTTCCTCAAAGGATCTCCAGACACTGGACCAAAGGATTTCAGTCCAGACACAAGAGATCACAGCTGCCAAAAAATCTTCCAGAGAAGCCCCCCAGAGATGGGGCAGCTTCAAGGGATCTGGTGCTGGACCATGGGTACCAGTAACAGGATTCAAGGGCAGCTGCTAAGGGACACTTCCCTCCCCTCAGAAGGACCTCCCAGGGCAACTTTGGTGAGAGTGTCCCACCTCACACAAAGGATCTTCTAGCCTGGGGTGCCCACCAGGCACTGGAGTGACAACTTTTAGAAAAACCTTTTTGAAGGGACTTCAGGAGTGGGGGGTCCTCATCTGAGGCCAATGGTTACAGGCAAAGACCAGGATAAGGGAAGACTCACCAGAGTGATGTCCCAGGAAATCCCTAGAGAGATGATGGACAGTCTCAGGAGGGCCAGCCAGGAGAGACAGGAGGAGAAAGGGAGGATGCCCTGTAGGAGTTGTCTGGGAGACCTTTGGATTTCAGCAGACTATAGCCCTGGCCAGAAACCACAGTCTTGGGGCCTTAACGAAGACCTTTAATGTTCTGGAGAAACAAAAATAGTGTTTTGATAATACAGTTTGCCTGTGGGAAAACTCAGCTTCCTCCGGTCACCGTGGAATTCTGAACAGGTTTTTCGAGGAGATTGTTCACGATCAGCCATTGTGACTGGGCCACCCCAGACTGTGGGATCCCACCACTCCATCCTTAGCTTTCTTTTCTCCATTTTTGACGGTTTTCTTGTGGTCTCTTTATTGTTGTCCTCCTGATCCAATGACTGTAGATCCCCTCTGTGTGCTCTGGGGACTGACTTCAAATGATGGCCTTGGGCTGCCAGTCCCAAGGCCTGGGTCTTTCTCTGTCCAGCAGACCAACTCCTGCCACAGGCGTTGGGCCCAGCTCCTCCAGTTTTCTCTGGAGGAATGCCTTTTCTCTTGAGAACTGGTTCTGAGCCTCCTTTTTCTTAGCTCTCTTACCCTTAGCTTTCCCCTTCTTTGGTGTCTGTACTTCTTCCTCCTGGCTCTCCTCCAAACTACAAGGGGACAACCTTCCCTGCCTTGATTTCAGGTGGATCTTTCTTCCCTCCAGGACATGTCCTTCAAGATTACCAGTTAGTTTGGGATATTGGGACACCATGTGTAGGCCTCTCCTTGGTGATACAATGCCATATCTTATGATTATGTCCTTCCACAGGTCCTTATGACCCTGACCTTGTGGGTTTTGAGGTTTTTGTCCTTGATTATTCACCTGATTAGGGAAGACCATTGGCCTCCCTTTCCCCTGGGTCTCTGTTGATGCTGTTGCCTCAAGATTTTTCTCTGTCCATGCCTCCTTTGGATTTGTACAGGTGCCTCTTCTGGTCCCTAACTCCAGACGTTTAACAAAGCCACTTGGTAACATCTCTGTGATGGGCAATAAGGAAGAGCCTTCAGTGGCGGGGTCCCAGCACTCACCTGCAGAGCATACCTGTAGGCGGTGATGTTCTCCTTTCTTTGGTTTCTGGAAAAGGGGAAGTGAATCTCCTTGGCTAGCCCGCGGAGCACCTAAACTTCTACTCTTGGATTGGGAGATTCGGAGGTTTTTTACTTCCTGAGAAGCAAAATGTGCTCTAGTGGTTGACCAAAATGCAGGGCTGCTCAACCTTGGGGTGTTTTCAATAATATCCAGTCTTCTGTGTGAGCCAAGCGCTTGGCCATTCATTTTCCCTCTCACGCTCCTGAGACAAGGACTTTGTCACTGATCGATCCCGCACTCTATCTTTGGCACAATCTGTCTCTGAGATAAATACCCTTCGAAGTTCACCAGCCTCTGCCGTCAACACTCACTGTTGCCCTGGGTTTGAAGAAAATAAACTCTGTGGCGAGTCACAATTTAGCTGCTCTGCCTGTCTATGATGCAGTGGGCGGGGCTAGAAGGAAGATGCTTGTGACCTGGGCTGACCTACATTCTGAGGGAGGCCCTGGGCTCATGTCTGATGATGTTAGGAATGTCAGTATCTAGGAAGATATGATATATGGAGGGCACAGGCGTGGTATGGCCAGGTGAGAAGTGAGCTCTGGAGGCTGATCACTGGGTGTGATGGAGGGAGTTCTCTGGGGAGTCACAGGATGGTTGGCCTGGCCTGCTTGTTAGGGATGCCAGCACAGAGGCTTTGACCCTAAGAACTCGTACTGGAAGGACCAGATGACTGAATATAATAGGGCTTGTCACACAAGCCTGAAAGGCTGAGGTAGTTCTCAGGAACTCTCAGAGGTAGGTGAGAGTTGAAAAGTTGTCTTTTGACCTTCACATGTGCGCTGTGACCTCTGAGCTCCTGTCTTCTCATTTTCACCCCTACAGTATTGGTAATGGTAAAATCAAGAAGACAAAACAACACTGGCAGCAATTGTGTGGAAATGAGCCTGGGGAAAAAGACACAGTTTGTGTGTCCGCTGTTCCGGCTGCCTCCAAAGGGACAGCGAAAGCTTGAAGGGCTCCTGGCCGCTGCTGGAATCGCAGGTTGGCAGGGCATTCTCAGAGCTTTCTTCCAGGACCAGCACTGTCTGTTTTCTCTTCTCTGGTGAAGCAGAGTATAGAAGAGCGTTTGAAGTCGGTTTTAGATTCAAGAACTAGCGAATTCTCCTCAAGAGCCTGCCCTGAGGAGATTTCTACCAGGGTCCAGAACAGAAACTACAAGAGGCTAGGAGATTGATCTGAGGGCCAGTAAATGAGTCTGAGCACACCGAGTTCTTTAGTCCAGCCACTTTATTCTTCTGTGTCAAATTCCATCTGCACAGCTGCTTCTTTGTGCTCATACTTAGCTCCTCTCAGTCCCTTCTGCTGTTCTCTCATTATTCTCCCTAGTTCTTTCCATCTTTTTTCTTTGTTCCCCCAAGCATGAATGTGTGTGTGTGTGTGTGTGTGTGTGTGTGTGTGTGTGTGTGTGTGTATCCATTCATTAACAACTTGTTATAAAAACTACAAAGTAAACTCTCAGAGACAAGTATTCTGAGAAGAGTCACACTTGGCAAAGACTTGGTCAGCTTCATTGGTGATTGACAACAGCTGTAGGTTGTAGAACATTCTGGCTATCTCTTAAAGGGATAGCTACAAGGGTTACCAGGAAAGAAATTAAACCAATGACAGGTGTAAGGGAAAGGCAAAGAATGTGTGTACTATTTTATGTGATTAATAATATCCAGACATGATTAGTCAGTTAACAGCCTTTTTCTGTTAGTCACCTGAATCTGAGAACCTAAACTCTTGCATTAAAAACTGGTGTAGAATTAACACAAAGTGTTAATTGTTATTTGAATCAGAGTGGACAGGTGTGGGTGGAGGAAGCTTAGGGCAACATAGGTGTTACTGATCTCTTGAAGGACTAAGGTTTTTGTGTTATTAGCTCTTTGAACATAGCAATTATTTTAGCAATCTGAGACTGCACTTGGCTAGAGCTATAGATTTCATCCCTCTCTCCAAAAGAAAAGAAAAAAAAAGAAAAAAAGAAATGACCTAGCAACCTGTTAGCAATTCAGGAATTATGACCAACACTAACTGTGCTTAGGACTGCACTAAACTAGGCAATTGATTTCTCCTCTTAGCATCTTCTAGGCAACTGAAAACTGTGTATAATGGGCTGATCCAACCTAGACTCTTTCAGGTTGGAAATAAGGCATTGAGTCCTGTAAGTGAGCAGTTTTGGAGATTCCCTTGCCAGTGATGATATTCCTATGCATAATTTTCATGCATATGTAATTTATGTAACTTGATCTTTCAACAAAAATAGAACCAACTACAATGTCCCTTTAGGAACTGTATTAGTCAGGGTTCTCTAGAATCAAAGAACTTATGGAATGAATCTCTCTCTTTCTCTCTACGTAGGGAATTTATTGGAATGACTTACAGGCTGCAGTCCAACAATGGCTAGCTGTGAATGGAAAGTCCAAGAATCTAGAGTTGTTCAGTCGCAGGAGGCTGGGTGTCTTAGCTGATCTCCTGTACATGCTGGAATCCCCAAGAAGTAGGTTCCAGTGCCAGATAAAGAGTGGATGTACAGGCTGACAAGTTCAGGGCAAGCAGGCAAAGGATGAACACACCCCATGTCCTTTGTCCATTGTCCGTTTGTCCTTCCAGCAGAAGGTGTGGCCCAGGTTAAAGTTTCACCTTCCAGCCTCAAGATCAAAGGCATGTTGTCTTCTTGCCTCAAGGTCTAGATCACAAGTGTGTCCTCCATTTCAGGATTATAGTCCCTTCCAGACATAGTCAAGTTGATGACCAGGAATGGCCATCACAGAACCCAGCCTTCTCTGGCACCCCATCCAAGGAAGCCACGACCAATAATCTGAGTTTCTTGAGTACTTCACTCATTCACTAATGGAAACTGAGATATCTTTTTTTTCAAAGATTTTTTCTTCTGTG
This sequence comes from Peromyscus leucopus, assembly GCF_004664715.2. Classification (NCBI taxonomy): domain Eukaryota; kingdom Metazoa; phylum Chordata; class Mammalia; order Rodentia; family Cricetidae; genus Peromyscus; species Peromyscus leucopus. The sequence continues at coordinate 124,348,781 of NC_051064.1, read as the reverse complement.
TCTGTATGTACACACACACACACACACACACACACACACACACACGCACGCACATGTGTGTCACATATGTGCAGGTGCCCAAAAAGACCAAGAGAGGATGTGGGAGCCTCCGGAGCTGTAGTTCCAATCATTGAGGGCCACCTGGCATGGGCATTGGGAACTAAACTCTGGTCCTCTGGAAGAACAGCAAGTGCTCTTAACTCGGAGCCACCTCTCCAACTCTCCCCACCCGCATATTAATCTTGACAGTGTGTTCCTTTCTAATCAGTACTACCACTTTGCTTTGAATAAAGTATTTTTGCTACATTGTGATCCCCATGTGATTATTTCAATGCTTTGAAGAAGACATGGGGGACCTTGGATCACCCACCCAAGCTAGAACCTGTGTTATAAATTATACACAGAGGACCTCGAAGGTATCCCTTGTGTGCAGGGAAACATGCTGGCATGCTGGGCAGATACAGCAATGGACTGTCAGGCGACCCACACCATGAGGGCATGGCAATGGGGTGGTGGGTGGACATTCACAAACCACATGTTGCATCCATGAGGAAAGGCTTTATTATAATAGAGCATCGGAGAGAAGAGAGGAAAGAGAGAGAAGAAAGAGAGGGAGAAGGAGGGGGGTGTTGAGGGGCCCACACCTCGTGGGAGGAGAGAGAGAGAGAGAGAGAGAGAGAGAGAGAGAGAGAGAGAGAGAGAGAGAGAGAATGAGGGGGGGAGGGGAGGGATTTTTTTCCTTTACATCAGGATGCAGGGTGGCCCCAAGGGACGGGATTTCAAGGAGCAGATCAGAATGTTAATGCCCTGACAAGTGGTAACTTTTTTTTTTTTTTTTCTTTTTTGGCCAAGCAAGCCATGATGTGAGAAAATACATTTTTCCTATCTTACTGCTAAAAAAATTTCCCTCAGTACTTTCTGATCATTTCTCATTCTGATGCCTATGTGACAGCTAGTAGACTGACTAACCCGTTCGGTTGGAGAGCTCTCGGGAGGCAGCCTCTCCCTCCCTGGCCTGGCCCATGAATAACAGATCCCAAGGAAGACCAGACAGGAGGCCAGGAGCCTGCTCCTTGGGAAGAGAAGGTGGCTGCAGCTGTACTGTCCCTACTTGCTGCTTCTGTGACAAAGATGACAAAGAGTGGGAAACCACAGATGTCCCCTCCCAGCCTGCAGTCTAAATTATCCCCACCTTCTTTTAAAATATTTTTTATTACATTTATTTATGTATATCTGTGAATATGTGTGGTCAGAGAAAAACTTCCGAGAATCAGTTTACTTCTTCCACTGTGTGGGACCTGGGAATTGAACTCAGATCCATATGCATTACCTGCTGAGCCATCTCATCAACCCAATCCCTACCTTCTTTTAATATTGTTACTGCTGGGCTGGAGAGATGGCTCAGCCGTTAAAGGCTAGGCTCACAACCAAAAATATTGTTACTGCTATCTGGACCAGACCCAAACTCTGAAGCCACGTGGGATTTTAATAGGTTCTTTTAAATTAAAAATAAAATGCTGGAAGTGGTGGTGCTCACCTTTAATCTCAGTACTGGGGAGGCAGAGTCAGTGGATCTCTATGAGTTTCGGGCCAGCCCAGTCTAAAAAGTGAATTCCAAGCCAGCCAGGGCTTCACAGTGAGACTGTGGCAGTTTGAATAAGAATGCCCCTCATAGGCTCATATGTTTGAATTCTTGATCAGCAGGGAGTAGCACCACTTGAAGGGATTAGGAAGATGTGACCTTGTTGGGGTAGGTGTGGCCTCATTGCCTCAGGGAAGTGCATCAGTGGAGGTGGGCTTTGAGGTTTCAAAAGCTCAAGCCAGACCCAGTGTCTCTCTCTTCCTACTGCCTAAGGATCCAGATATAGAACGCTCAGCTACTTCTCCAGCACTTTGTCAGCCTGTGTGCTGCCTTGCTATCTGCCATGATGACAGTGGACTAAACCTCTGAAACAGTAAGCAAGCCCCAATTAAATGCTTTGCTTTATAAGTGTTGCAGTGGACATTGTGTCTCTTCACAGCAACAGAACACTGAAGAAAAGAGAGACCCTGTCTCAAACAAACAGAACTTTGGTCTACCATTGATTAGCAGGTATAGGCCAGACAATTAAAAGCTATTAGGGCTTCCTCAGCTAAAATGCTTACAGGATAACTGTGCTGTTGAACTGGGAGAATGAGGTGCTTCCTAGAATAAGACAAACCTACACATCAGTCAGGTCAGTGTTTATATGACCAATATGAATTATTTATGACTTCTTTCCTGAGGCCTAATCTCATGCGACCTGTTTAAGCATCTTGTTACTAAACTTAAGGGACCTCATCTTTCCTAACTACTATATAGGCTCTAGATTCAAGAGTGCAGAGACCTGTTCCTTCTGTAATATAAACTGATAAACCCACCTCTTCATTAGACCAAACTTATAAAACATATTATGAATTGTCCCTACCCGCTTTTCTACACAGACCCTGCAGAGGAAGACACTAATAACTCATCTCTGGCTTCTGTAGTGATATTAGAAAAATGACTGTCATCTCTGTCACACCATAGGCCTCCTGATCAAATCAATGAAATAGTTCTGATCCCAGGTAGGGACATGACATTCTGATGTGCTCCAAAGAACAGAACAGTGCATACTATTGTCTCTTCCCTTAAGAGTTAATACAGGGTTGGAGAGATGGCTCAGAGGTTAAGAGCACTGACTGTTCTCCCAGAGGACTTGGCTTGGATTACCAGCACCACATGGTGATTCACAAACAGCTGTAACTCTAGTCCCAGGGATTTTATCAACCTCTCCGGGCCTCTTTGGGCAGCATGCACATGGTACACAGACATATATACAGGCAAAGCACCCATACACACACAATAAATAAATAAATAAATCTTTAAAAAAAAAAGAATTAACAGAAGAATAAAAAATAACTGTGTGGTGTTTTAAATGAGAATGGTTCCCCCTAGGCTCATGTATTTGAATGCTTGGTCACCAGTTGATGAACTATTTGGAAAGAATTAGGAGGTGTGGCCTTGGAAGAGGTGTGGCCTTGTTGGGGCAGGTGTGTCACTGGGAGTGGGCTTAGAGTTTCAAAAGCACCAGGCCCAGTGGCTCTCTCTGCCTGCTGCCTGTGGATCAGGATGTAGCTCTCAGCTACTTCGCCAGCAACATTCCTGCTGCCATGATCCCCACCGTGATGATAATGGACTGATGCCAGGGGCCATGTCAGAGGAGGGAAAAAATCCCCAAGTTTTTGGCAGACCAACCCTCTGAAACTGTGAGCGAGCCTGCAAGTAAACACTTTTTTATTGTGGTGTCTCGTCACAGTGACAGAACACTAACAAAAACAAACAAACACAAACAGAATCAACAGACTGGACACAGTGGTGCACGCCTTTAGTCTCAGCAACTTAAGAGAAAGTCAGGTGGATCTCTGTGAGTTTGAATCTATATAGGGAGTTCCAGGCTAGCCAGGATTCACAGAGACTCTGTTTAAAAATACCTTAAAATAGTAAGGAGTGGAAACTAGGGGAAAATTTTTGCACGCATACTATAAAACAAAATGATTTATTAAAAAATAAACCCTGAACATGGACTTAATTCTAAGCCTGGTCTACATAGAGAGAACATGACTCAAATAAATAAACTCAGAAAATGATTTTTGCATATATCTGTGATGGTTCTCTTTAATTGCCAACTTGTCACCACCTGGAAGAGAGTCTTGGTGAAGGATTCTATAGATTGGGTGGGCCTGTGAGCATGTCTTTAGGGGTATTGCCTTAACTGTTATGGAAAGACTCAGCACATTGGGGGCAGCACAATTCCCTAAACAGAGGGTCCTGAACTTGGTAGAAGAGTGCGGAAATCCAGCTGACCATGAGTGAGCAAACAAACAGATACACATGCATGCATTTATTTCTTGGTGGTCTTGACTGTGGACGTGTTGTGCCTAGCTGTTTCAAGTTCCTGCACCATGACATTCCTCCTACCGTAGGCTGTTTGCTGAGACTGCGGGTGGAAATAAACTCTCTCCTCTAAGTTGCTTTTTTTGTCAGGGTATTTTATCACAGCAACAGCAATGGAACTAGGAGAATACCATTCCAGATTTCAGGCATGAGAACCAAGCAGATTCACCAAAAATGCCTGGTAACAAGTCCTTACAACAAAATAAACTACCCTACTCTACCCAGGTATTGCTATCGACTCAGAAGTCCACACCATTGCCCTTATAACACAAAACAAAACATTTTGCTAGTATAAAAATGACCAGGGGCTGGGGCTGGAGAGATGGCTCAGAGGTTAAGAGCACTGACTGCTCTTCCAGAGGTCCTGAGTTCAGTTCCCAGCACCCACGTGGTAGCTCACAACCATCTGTAGTGAGGTCTGGCACCCTCTTCTGTATACATAATAAATAAATAAAATAAAATAAATGACCATGGTCTAGGCATATAATTAAAAATAGAGTCTATCAGTGACTATGTGCAAAATGTACATGTGAGGCCCAGTCTGCCTTCAGAAGGAGCCATAGACAAGTGACAGGCAAAGAAGAGACAGCCTCACACACCTACACCCACCAACCTCTGCTCCAAAGTAAGCAGGCTCCTAAGAGACACAGCCTCCAGGAGATAGATGGTGGTGCACACCTTTGATCCCAGCACACAGGAGACAGAGGCAGGCTGATCTCTGTGAGTTCAAGGCCAGCCTAGTCTACAGAGTGAGTTCCAGGGCTGTCAGGACTACATAAAGAAACCCTTTCTTTGAAAAATGAAAAAGAGAGAGATTGGAGAGGGGTGGGGAGGGGACAGACTGTCAAGACCGAGTGGGGAAGGATTAGTAGGGAAAGGGATTTAGGAGTTGAACCACTTGGGTTGTTGGAAAGAATTACATTGATTGCTACTCATGGGCATTTAAATTTTTCCTTCTAGAACAAGCTATGTTGTCTGCATCCATTACTCAGCCTTGACCACTTTGACACCAATTGTGAATGTGGCTCCCAGTTTATCTGCTCCAAGGAGACTGCTCAGTCCTCACGAAACCCATCCTGGCCTCTGTGGCCCTCTGGATAATGCCCACCACTATGGCTGTCCTCCTTGGGCACCTCAGCTTCACCTCCACACTGTCGCACTGGATGGATGCATCTGGCCCTCCGTCTCCTCCTCCTACCCCCCACCCCCGCCCCAATGTGCTTTGGAGTAACTCAGGACACAGTAGCAGTCGAAGGCACACTTCCGGCCCCACTGCTGTGAGCTATGAACTCTGCCCTCTGCATTGCACTGATCTTAGAAGTAATCAATCAGATTACCTAAAAATCCCAACAGCTCTCGTAGGCTGCAGTGGTCCCATGTGGCCTTATGCCACCCACATGTAGAGAGGGCCTTGCCTGCAAGCCTTCTCCACATGGAGTAGGCCACCAAGCCTCAGCAACCAGAGCACTTGGTCTGGGGACTCACCAGTCCCAGTCGCAAAGATCTCAGAGTGGCTAAGCAGGCCGGACTCTCTAATCTGCATATTGAGGTAAGCCTAGGGACTCATCTGCAGGAACTGACTTTGTCCCTAGCCTACAAACTGCCATTTCACCCTTAGCATTCACTGGGGTCTCCTTACAGCTCAAGGCCATACTTTGCTATAGAATCCACCACAAGGCACAGTGAGAATTTGAGAGAGGGTCCAGAAGGAATGAGGAAAAGAGGCACTGGTTACACTGAAAGCCAAAGACCTGAAAGAAAATCATCACTTTCATCAGGAACTGAGAATCATCCCTGTCCTTCACAATAAATCAGAACAATGACTGAAGGGATCCCAGGGACCTGTGTCTTGTAGAGACAGAGGGTCAAAGATGGTCATTCCTGACAGGACATCCTTCCACAGGAACAGGGTCTTAAAATGTTGCCAGAGGTCTCAAGGTCCAGCTTCAGAATAGGCATTCTTTTCCTCAAAGGATCTCCAGATACTGGACCAAAGGATTTCAGTCCAGACACAAGAGATCACAGCTGCCAAAAAATCTTCCAGAGAAGCCCTCCAGAGATGGAGCAGCTTTAAGGGATTTGGTGCTGGACCATGGGTACCAGTAACAGGATTCAAGGGCAGCTGCTGAGGGACACTTCCCTCCCCTCAGAAGGACCTCCCAGGGCAACTTTGGTGAGGGTGTCCCACCTCAAAGGATCTTCTAGCCTGGGGTGCCCACCAGGCACTGGAGTGCCAACTTTTAGAAAAACCTTTTTGAAGGGACTTCAGGAGTGGGGTGTCCTCATCTGAGGCCAATGGTTACAGGCAAAGACCAGGATAAGGGAAGACTCACCAGAGTGATGTCCCAGGAAATCCCTAGAGAGATGATGGACAGTCTCAGGAGGGCCAGCCAGGAGAGACAGGAGGAGAAAGGGAGGATGCCCTGTAGGAGTTGTCTGGGAGACCTTTGGATTTCAGCAGACTATAGCCCTGGCCAGAAACCACAGTCTTGGGGCCTTAACGAAGACCTTTAATGTTCTTGAGGCACAAGACCAATGTTTCGATAATATGATCTGCCTATGGGGAAGCTCAGTTTCTTCGGGTTACTTTGGAATTCTGAACAGGTTTTCCGAGGAGATTGTTCACGCTCAGCCAGTGTGACTGGGCCACCCCAGACTGTGGGATCCCACCACTCCATCCTTAGCTTTCTTTTCTCCTTTTTAGACAGTTTTCTCGTGGCCTCCTTATTGTTGTCATCCGGGGCCAATGGCTGTAGATCCCCTCTGTGTGCTCTGGGGCCTGAGTTCAAATGATGGCCTTTGGCTGATAGTTCCAAGGCCTGGGTCTTTCTCTTGTCCAGCAGTGAGCTGAGCATTCCTCCCATTAACAGTGGGCCCAGTTCCCTCTGCTTTTGCTCCAGGAATGACTTGTCTGGTAAGAACTGGAGCCAGGCCCCCCTTTCCCTACCTCTCTTGTTCTTCACCTTTAACCTCTGTATCTCCTCCTCATGTCTCTCCTCCAATCGGAAAACCGGCAATGTCGCCTGCAGCAACTGCTTTTTCTTGAGCTGGATCTTTCTTCCCACCAGGCCATGTTCTTCAAAAACATCCAGTTTGGAGTACTGGAGCACCTCTCTCGGCCTCCTTCTTGGTGATGCATTGCCGTCTCCTATGATTATGTCCTTCCACAAGTCCTCGTGGCTCTCTACTGGAGAGTTTTGAGGGTTTTCTTCTCGTGTATTCACCTTATTAGGGAAGGTCACTGACCCTTTTCCCTGGGTCTCTATTGGTGGCATTGCTTCGTGGTTTTTCTTTGGCCATACCCTATATGATGTCTTTATAAAGGAGCTTCCCTGGGTCCCTGACTCCAGATGTTCACCACAGCTGTTCGGCAGTATCTCTATAGTGACTAATGAGGGATGGCCTTTAGTGTCAGAGGCCCAGCTCTCACTAGGAGAGCCTCCCAGTAGAGGGTGATGTCCTGGTTCCTCCAGTTGCTGTAAAAAGTCAGTCAACTCTACCTGACTAGAACCCACACTTGCGAACACCCTGCTGTGGCCTGGCACAGCCCTGAGGAGCTTCACAGCCTGGGGAGCAAAATGAGCCCTAGTGACTGGCCCTGAGACTTGACCACCCAATCTTTGGAGGCTCACAGTAACATACAGTCTTCTGGGTGAGTTAAAGTCTTGCCAACTCATTTTTCTCTCTCACACTCCTGGGGACCAGGGCTTTGTCCCTCGCTCATCAATCCTACACTGTAATGGAGAGCTCTTTAACGTTTAGTTTTCTTCTCTCTGGCATGATCTGTCTACGAGATAAATACCCTTCGAAGTTCACCAGCCTCTGCCGTCAACACTCACTGTTGCCCTGGGATTGGGGGGGAGGGGGGATTGAACTCTCTGGAGAGTCACAGCTTTAGCTAACCCTGCCTGTCTATGATGCAGTGGGCGGGGCTAGAGGAGAGATGGCTATGACCTGGGCTGACCTCCACAGGCAGAGAAGCCCTGGGTCCATGTCTGATGATGTTAGGAATGCCAGTATCTAGGAAGATATGGTATATGGAGGGCACAGGCGTGGTATGGCCAAGTGAGAAGTGAGCTCTGGCGGCTGATCACTGGGTGTGATGGAGGGAGTTCTCTGGGGAGTCACAGGATGGTTGGCCTGGCCTGACTTGTGAGGGATGCCAGCACAGAGGCTTTGACCCTAAGAACTCTGATAAAAAGGGCTGGAGAAACGGCCCAGGCTCAGAGTATAAAAGCATTTGCCACACAAATCTGACGACAGGCATTGGATCCCTGTAACTCATAGTAGAAGGAGAAAACAAAGTCCAAAAAATTGTCTTCTGACCTCCACAAGGGTGCTTAGGACCTGTGTGTGAGCATCCTACCATGAGAGAGAGAAGAGACAGAGAGAGAGAGAGAGACAGAGAGAGAGAGAGAGAAGGAGAAAGCACACATTCAGGTGACATACTGTCTCCACGCTGGAAAGGCTAAGAATCTTCTAGCCTCTCTATCCCTGAGCCTGGACACCTCATCAGTCTCAGTCTGGTACTGAAGGAGTGGATGATTTCTAGAGAGCCACCGTAGTCCACACTGGAAGAAGACTGGGTTCCGAAGGTAGCCACAGGGCCAGAGCAGCAACAGTTAGATAAACTCACCAGCTCAAGACGAACGTATGAAGGAAGAAAGTAAAAACTTCTCACTTGATGCTCCATATATCTTGGCAGCCCTGGGAAGTACTGCCCACATTTGGGACATGGCATCCCACTTCAATTAACCTGATCAAGAAAATCCCTCAAAGGTACAGTCTCTTGGTTAATTACAGATATAATCAAGTTAACAAATAAGATCCACTCTCACATAACCTCACCCCCGAATAGAAGACACCTACAGTTTGGGTATTAAGATAGATTCACTGCAATTGAGAAACTGTGTTCTAAAGGCAGCAAGGTTAACTTTCTTACCAATAATGCTCTGTTTTCAGTATGGTTTGTTACTGACTTAAAAGACAAGACTTTTGTTAAAAACAAGTATGAGGGCTCGAGATGGCTCGGTAGTTATGAGCACTTGCTGCTCTTCCCAAGGACCTGAGTTCAGTTCCCAGCATCCATGTGAGGTGGCTTATTCCACGTGAGGTGGTCTATAACTCCAGCTCCAAGAGATCTGATGTACTCTTCTGGCTTCCATGGGTAACACACACACACACACACACACACACACACACACACACACACACACACACACATTTAAAATTAAATACATCTTTAAAACTCTGTCCTCTTGGGGCTGGAGAGATGGCTCAGAGGTTAGGAGCACCGACTGCTCTTCCAGAAGTTCCTGGTGGCTCACCCATCTGCATACGGTCACATGGCATGGCCCTTGTACCTGTGACCTGCTATCAGGTGTGCATACTTGCACAAGATGGGACCAACATTCCATCATAGACAGAGATGGGGCTCATGAGACTCAACCCTTCTCCGGAGATGCTATTGGCAATAAATTGTTACTGGGAGAATCATTTTTGTCACTGGTGTTGGCTTACTCATGCTCCAGTAAAATGGCTCCACATTCATGCTCATGCAAGCTACCCTAATTAAATGCAGAGGCTGGGGGAGGGGCAGGGCGACAGAAATACAAAAGGTAAAATAGTACATGGAAGCAGGTAGTGGGTTTGTGGGGAAGGAGAAAGAGTTCAGCAGGAGTGGAGGGGGCAGGAGAGTAATAGATGAAAATCATTAAAACACATTATATATATATATATATATGAAACTGTCAAAGAGTAATAGAAATATATTTATCAGACCACTTTGGAAGGAACTTTAGAATGTCAGGGCTCATTTAAGTATCTTTGTACGTTAAAGTATTTTTGATGACCTGTAAACAACTGATTTAAAGATTTTTACTTTTCATATATATGCATATGTGTGTGGGGGGGGTATGTGCATGTGAGTACAGGTGCCCAAGGATGCCAGGATGGGGTATTGGATCCCCTGTGCTTGTGAGACACCCACCTTGGGTGCTGGGAACCAAACTCGGGTCTTCTTGAAGAGCTGCAAGTGCTCTTAACAGCTGAGCCTTCTCTCCAGCCCCTAAAATGACTAGGACATTTTCATGTCATATATTTATGACTAAAAATGTGTAGAACTACATGCCTGAATTTTATATATAATGGAAAAAGTTTGCAGTTGAAGATGAGTAAGTTTAATCTATGCAAGGGGAGCAGTAGATGATGTTTTCTGTATCATTCAGATGAGAAAACACTACCATTTGGGCCATCTTGCTATTGGAAGTCCTGGTCTATATCTTATTGCCCTGTTTTGTTACTGTAGCTATTAGATACAGTTGTATATCAGAACTCTACATAATGACTAACACTGTTCCCTAAATCTTAATTTTTATCAACACAATAGACTTATCCTAGTGTCTTAGTCAGGGTTACTACTGCTGTGATTAAACACCATGACCAAAAGCAAGTTGAGGAAAGGGTTTATTTGGCTTACATTTCCACATTGCTATTCACACTGAAGGAAGTCAGGACTCAAATTCAAATAGGGCAGAAACCTGGAGGCAGAAACTGATGCAGAGGCCATGGAGAGGTGCTGCTTGCTGTTTACTGGTTTGCTCCTCATGGCTTGCTCAGCCTGCTTTATTATAGAACCCAGGATCACCTACCTGGGGTGGCACCACCACCATGTTCTGGGCCCTTGCTGTGGAACAATCTTTGCACACTGTAAATATGAATTGCTCTCATTGTTAATAAAAAGCTGATTGCCTGATAACTAGGCAGGATTTTGGGGGCAAAGAGAATCCTGGGAGGAAGAAGGGTAGAGTCTGAGGAGTAATGAGGCAGATGCAGAGGAAGCAGGATGTATAGAAAACTAGGTAACAAGCCATGAGCCAAGTGGTAGAACTTAGATAAGAAATATGGGTTAATTTAAGTTGTAAGAGCTAGTTAGTAACAAGCCTAAGCTACTGGAAGAGCATTTATAATTAATATTAAGTCTCTATGTGGTTATCTGGGAGCTGGCCAGAGGTTCCAAAGAAAACCCCACCTATAGGCCCCTCTCTCATCAATCATTGATTAACAAAATACCCTACAGGCTTGCTTATAGCCTGGTCTTTTTGTTTGTTTGTTTGGCATGGTTGTTTGTTTTTTCCCAAGATAGGTTTCTCTGTGTAGCCCTGGCTGTTTTGGAACTCCCTCTGTGGACCAGGCTGGCCTTGAACTCACAGAGATTTGCTTGCCTCTGCCTCCTGAGTGCTGGGATTAAAGGCATGTACCACCACCATCCAGCTGATCTTATAGATGCATTTTCTCTTATATTTTTGGCTGTGAGCCTAGCCTTTAATGACTAAGCCATATCTCCAGTCCTAGAGGCATTTTTTTTTCAGTTGAGGTTCCCTTCTCTCCAGTGACTCTAGCTAGTGTCATTTTGACATAAAACTAAGCAGCATAAATGACCCCTTGTCAACTTGACACACAAACACATCATTAGCAAGCCACAACATTTCCTTTGCTATTTATCCCCAATAAATAGATCTCACATTAATAGGAACATCACAATATAAAATTATTATTCCAAATTTTTAAAAATTCTCCAGTCCTTAAAAACTCAACACCTAAAAATTCAGTCTCTTTAAAATAGCCAGTCTCTTTAAAATAGCCAGTCTCTTTAAAATAGCCAGTCTCTTTAAAATAGCCAGTCTCTTTTAGAATCCAAAGCCATTTAATATTCAGTCTCTCAACTGTGGGCTCCTGTCAAGTCAAATATAAATTAAACCCTTTCTTACTTCAAGAAGCAAGAACCAGGGCACAGTCACAATCTGAACAAAGCAAAAACAAAAATAAACTCCAGCAGTGTAAATAACTCAATGTCCAATTATCTGAGATTTACTCACGATCTTCTGGGTTCCTTCAAAGGGCTTGGGTCACTTCTCCGGCTCCACTGTCTGTAGTACACACACAACCTGTCTTCTAGACTCCAGCTCGGTGTATTCCACCGCTGCTGCCATTCTTGGTGGTTAATCCCAACGTACTGGTGTCTCCAAAATGCTGTCGTCACTTTCTGCATTGGGTTGCACTTTCACTGATAACCTCTCCCTGGCTGTCTTCAGGAACTCCAGCATGGCCACACAGTACCAAGCCTTGGCAGCTTGCCATGACTCCTTCCTGCCTTCAAAACTAGTATCACCTGAGTGACTCTTACACTACCAAGTCGGCTGCCAGTGCAAGCTACAACCTTGGCCACCTCTGAAACACAGCTTCTGGGTACTGACTCTGAGGAAACACTTCTTCAGTGATACTGATCTCGTCCTAGTCACTGCTAATTTCTCAGCATCAACCGTCCCAGGAACGTGAAGGTTTTCTTTCAATGGTGCTGGTCTCTTGTTAATCACAGCTGACTCTTCAGCCTCAGCTGACCAGAATGACAGAATCTTAATTTAAAATAGCAAATGGCCCCACAGAGTCTTTACGCTTCTCTCTGAAACTTCACTACCAGGCCTCCATCCCCTGCATTCTTGTGTTCCAAGCTCACCATGCTTTGAACATTCAGTCAATGGCTTTTCTAGTCCTAACTGCCAAAGTCCTTCCACAATCCTCCCACAAAACACATGGTCAGGTCTATCAGAGCAATAATCCACTATCCTAGTACCAGTTTCTGTCTTAGTTAGGGTGACTATTGCTGTGATGAAACACCATGACCAAAAGCAAGTTGGGGAGGAAAGGGTTTACTTGGCTTATGCTTCCACATCACTGTTCATCATTGAAGGAAGTCAGGGCAGAAACTCAAGCAGGGCAGGCACCTGGAGGCAGGAGCTGATGCAGAAGCCATAGAGAAGTGCTTCTTACTGGCTTGCTCCCCATAACTTGCTCAGCCTGCTTTCTTTATAGACCCCAGGACCACCAGCCCAGGGATAGCACCACCCACAATGGGCTGCTCCCCCTCAATCACTAATTAAGAAAATGCCTTCCAGGTTTGCCTACAGCCCCATCATATGGAGACATTTTCTCAATTGAGGTTCCCTCCTCTCCAGTGACTCTAGCTCATGTCAAGTTGACATAAAACTAGCCAGCACATCTAGTTAGAGCCAAAGAGTCTAAATTTTGCTTCAATAGTAAAAGCTAAGTTAGTGTGCAGGCTGGCAACATAGTTCTTCCGTGTAATGATGTTAATTGTTGCACTCTGTGTTATACAACCCTTCTAAGAGGCATAACTTCAGACTTCTGAATCTGAACTGTTAATAAATAATATTAACATCTCTCCATATAGCCCGGGCTGTCCTGGAACTCACCAGGTTGGCCTCCAATTCACAGAGATCTGCCTGCCTCAGCTTCCCAAGTGCTGGGATTAAAGGTGTGCACCACCACACACTGCTGCTTGTGCTTACTAATTGTGTTAACCGGTGTTCAGACTTGCTAACTGTATGTACTACAGCAGTGCCTCCTAATAATTCAAAGATATTGGACCCTGGTCACATAAGGAGAGTAAATGCATACTTAACTTTTGGAAACTGAGGTTCCCAGAAGAAAGGGGGAGGGAAGGAGAAGGAAAAATAGAGGGAGTGGACCAAAGGAGGGAGAGAGGGAAGGAGGGAGGGAGGGAGAGAGAGAGGGAGGGAGGGAGGAAGCTACACCTGTGTTAGAATATTCCACAAGGCCAAATGACTAAACTTCAAGATTATAGCTGGCGATAAAATGTTGTAAACTAGAGTCAAATGATCTTGGACTGTTTTGAGTCTCTTAGAAAACCATTCATTACCCACCTCTGTGTCCGACCTAGCATGCTTGTGAAGGCGTCAAAATCTTAAAATTGGTGTTAGAGAAATGAGTCATCAGCACTGGCTGCTCTTGCAGAGGAATAGAGTTTGGTTCCCAGCATCCACACGGTGGCTCACCACCATCTGTAACTCCAGTTCCTGGCCACCCAAAGCCCTCTTCCGACTCCCAAGAGCACCAGGTATAAATATGTGCACATACATACATACGTGCTGGCAAAATATTCAAAACTTAAATAAATCTTTAAAAAAAAATTTGTTTAATCTTAAATTGTATTCTTAAGGGACCACTAGCTTCCACCATCCCAAAGCTAAGAATGTCATCAAATAAAAGACACTATGCAGGGTAAGCAGCTATGGAAGAAGCTACCCCAAGGGCAAATTGGGAAAGGCTGGGCAAGAGCACCCAGCTACTGTGGGCATCACTGCAACTGTTGCACCGACCACCACCCTGTACCCCTAGGTTCTGGCGTCAGATGGGCCTTCACTGGGGACCCGCCCTCTGCAGCACCCCATTCGGTCGGAGAAGCATCCTGGCACAGTGGATAGATGACCACCAAACCAGACTCGGCAGCGCCCCCTGGTGCATCAAGTACTGAAGGCTTCGAAGTGGCTGTCTGCCGCCCGCCGAGTCCCCGCCGAGTCCACTGGGGAACAGCGCACAGGCCTGGGAGATCTCCGTCAATAGGACCGCTCCCACCTGGGAAGTTGCACCGTTAGCGGTCGCTGAGGCCTCACTCGGCTCGCGCATGGCAGTTGCTGGAGGAGCCATGTCCCATTGGGGTCAGCGAGGAAGGCCAGGGAAGGAAGGAAAAAAAGAAAGGAAACGGTGCTGGCTTGATCAAGAGCCTGAAAGACTGGAATTCAACAATTACCCTCCTCCCTAGTTTGAGGGTTAAACTCACTCCAGTTCTCTAGAATTAGCCAAAGTAGTGAATCTGGAGTGATGGAAGGTCAAAGATCACAGTTCCCTCTGGGGATCCCTCCAAGGCATAATTCCTACTGGGGATCCTAAATTGTCAGCAAGGGACTCAAGACTCAACTTGTCAGGGAGACCTCCCTCCCCTCAAAAGGAACTCGAAGCCAACAGTTCATCCTCCAGTGACTTGAGGCTGCAACATTTTCAAAGACATCCTTTTTAAAAACAGATTTCCGCAGATGGGCATTTGCAGTTGGCTGACGATGGTGCGTCAACAGCTACAGAAAACCACTTGGAGAAATGGCTTCTGCGCAAGGCTTCCCCCTGCTCAGAAGGACCTTCTGGTGCTGAGGCCAACAGTTCATCCTCAAAGGAAGTTACGCTGCAACTTTTGAAATTACCTCTTTTTCAAAGACTTTTTTTGATAGGACATTTGTAAAGGACCTGGGACTTTAGGGTCAATGGCCAGAAGTAACCAGACATGTGGGACAATTTCTGAAGGACAAATCCCCCTCAAAAGGACCCCTTTGAGATGAAACTTTTGAAATGGATGCCGCTCCGATCTACAGTATCTCCTGTTGCTGAGGCCAATGGTTAGGGACCAGGGCATCTGCCGGTGATTGGAGGATGGAACTTTTCTAAAAGACCTGATGTTTGAACCGCAGGAACGAGGTGTCTTCAAGGGACCTGATACATAGGCCAGTGACTGCCTGCATTGTGATGTCGAAGAAATATTCTCAGCTGGATAATAATAACACAGCCAGTCTGGGGAGGGCTGGCCAGAAAAGACGTGAAAGCTGAAGTCACGGGGTACATGGAGTACCCTACAAGACTTGTCTTCAAGACAGGAGGTCTTTGACTTTCACAGGAGTGCTACCCCAATCATAATCACAGCCTCAAAGCCCCCCAATTCTTTGGGCAGAGAAAGAATGTTCTAGAGGAGCCTGGATCCCTCACCCTTTTACATGGTGGTGTGGGATCCAGCCATCAGAGCAAAGAGCTCGTTCAGCAATACCAGGAGCGCCCAGCCTTCCAGTGTCTCCCAGCCCAGACCATAATGGTGCCAAGGCTAAGCCCGAGTCAAGCACTAGAGCGGAGGCTACATACAGGAGCGCAGGGTTTTAGACGGGCTCCAGGGGTCATTAAGCTGTGGAGTCAGGGAGTCTTCTAGCACACCATCAAAATGGTTAGGAGTGGATGAAGCATGTGCCGATACCAGATTTCCTCCAGTTTGTCCTAATTCTACTTGCAGATGTCTCCCTTTCTTCTTTTTAGATGAAGGGAGGAAGGTGGTGGAGCTCAGGGACTCTAATGCCACAAGGCAGTGGCATTTAGTTGCCCTGATCTCTGTGCCAGGTGCCCGCACCATCCTGATCAAGCTCTGGCCGGACGACAAGGCTTCCCTTGTGCTCTGGACAGGAGAGGTGAATTCTCTCTGCTTCTCTAGTGTCAACCGCTGTCACGCCTCTGTGTCACAGTGCTTGCCAAAAGGGATCTCAAATTCACTACCTTAAATCTCTACCATTCTTTCCCGGAGACTGCACCTCACCAGCTTTGAAAGAAATGATTACTTTCAAGGCAAGGATGCCCACCCATCATCCACTTGACTGTCTGATGCTTGGTTTCCATGGAGATTTTCAGAGCTACCCGACACAGGTGTTTTCTGATCTTATTGGGCAGCCCCCCCCTCCTCTTTTTCATAAGCTGGTGTGACGTTCGCTTCCCCACACCTCCAGCTTCTCATCCAGGACCTTCTCACGGTCTCCGCTCTCCAACCCTGGCTAGCACGTCGTCGGGAGTCTCACTGCATGGTGTCTTACTGGAGCTGCTCGGTGAGTCCTGCTCAGCGAAGCACTTCCTTTTGAGCAGGAGTCGCCCACTCTGCCGACATGACTGGGTTGCTCCAGATGGCGGGAGAGTCTCACTACCACTTTTCCTCCGTTAACAGGCTTCCTGTGGCCTCTCTGTGACAGTCCTGAGCCGGGGGCTGTAGTTAACTTTCTGTTGACGCCAGGACAGAATTCTACATGATTCTCTTTGGCTGAAAACTCCATGGCTCAGGGCCTTCCTCCTCTTTAGCAAACTTGGTTTGGTTTCTTCCTTGGTGACAGGCTCGATTCCCTCATTTTTCTCTCAAAGAAGGTCTTATGCTGGAGGAATCTGGCTAACGGAGCTTCTGCCCCTTTCTGTGATGGCTGTAATTCCTGTTATTTATTAAGCGGCGCTGTTTACCTTGTGAGAAAAGCCACGAGGTACAACAAAACCCACTATAAGAGTTTATTAAGGGAAAGGAATAGGAAAGGTGTGCATAGGCCTGTGGAATAACTGTGCCGGAAGAGAGAGGAGGAATACATGGAACCTGCTTTTATAAGTTTCCCTGCACGTGCACGTATGGGCTTACATTGCTTCGTTACCCATGTGCATAGATCACGTGATCACACAGCGCTGAGATGATGCTGGGATGACTAAGCATCTTGCCAGGCACATGCAGGCACATGTTGCTGGGGGAGTGGCTAAGAATTCTAACAATTCCCACACTTCTCTTGCCTCTACACTTGAATCACTCTCCTTGCCCACACTAACTGGATTTCAGCTGGATCTTTATGCCCTCCATGGTGCGTCCTTCAAGGGGACTAGTTGGTTCTTTGTATCAAGATGCTGCTCCTGGCTCTCGACTGGGTTCTGTTTCACCACAGCCTCCGTAAAGGTTCCACACCACCTCCCAGATCTCCCCTGAAAACTATGGAGAACATTTGGTGTTGGCTTCTGTGGGTACCTTTTGTTCTTCTACCTTCCTAGTATCTTGTGGATTTGAATGGCTTTCTCTTTTCTTGTTCATTTTTTTTGCTAAGCAAAGCTATGGTCTTTGCTCTTAAATAGGTTTCAATTGTTGTTACTGCCTCAGGCTTTTTCTTGGGAAACCCGTACATGACTTTTGAAGAGAGCTTCTGCTGCACTCTGCAAGCCTGCTCCCTGACTCCAAGCATCTGGCAGAGCTACTCTGCACAAGGCAAGTCCCCGGGGTGAGGGCCCTGGCACTTCCCTCTAGAGCCCACAAGTGGGAGACTTTGTCCCAGTTTCCCCAGCCGCTGCTAAAGGTGGGTCAGCCCAACCATGGCTAGCCCATGGTTCACCCTTCTGTGGGCTGAGGCAACGCTGAGAAGTCTGACATCCAAGGGTTTTAGGCCCAAGACTTGGCTCCCAAATTCTTCCGGGCTCCCCATAAAACTCGCTCTCCCAGTCTTCAAGTGTGGGAGCCCAGCGCTTGGGCCCCCATTTCCTCCTCTCACTCTCCTAAGTTCCTGTGTTCTTCCTCCTCTCTAGTCCTCCCGTGAGGACCAGAGTTTGGCAGGATCGGTAGTTCTTCTCCACATTGTCATGCCCCTACCACACCACTTGTTTTCAAAGTTTCCCCAGCCTCTGGCCTCCACACTGCACCACTGCCCTGCTCTGGGGACTACTGAACTCTGCACAGTCCCAGCTTTTTAACCACCCTGCAGTGGGTAAGGATGGGGAAGAGGGCTGTGATTTAGGCTAAAGCCCATACCAGTCTTTGGTCCCCATGACTCTTGATGCCGTGAATACCACCTGTATATGGATGGGCACAGGCATCCTAGGGACAGGTGGAACGTGTGTGACAGGCAGAAGGCCAGAGACAAGGGACAGAGTTCTCGGGGGAATTGAGATGGGTGAGCAGACCTGGCTAGTTAGAGATGTCAGGACATAGCTTTTGTCTTTAATAATCCTGATAACTGTTTGGACCACCCAGGCAGAACATTTTGAGTGGCAGCTGTTCACAGCAAGATGACTCCACGTGGAAAGATTACCCAAAGCGGCAGCCAGAGCAACTTTATTCCAAGACTGTTTCTTAGGTTCCCACTGCAGCCAGCATCCTGGTTTTTGCCTCTTTGGTGAAACAAAGGAGCTTATAGAATTTGTTTGGAACTCTCTAGAAAGTTTGGTCCTGGCTGTATCCTCTCCAGTCACTGGACCTAACGCCTTGCCTTCCATTTTGTTCGGGGCTCTTTTGAGCACTTTGGGTTCCTCTGGAACCATTTCTGGTGACTTTGTCTTTCCCGGGGGTCTTCCGAACTGTTTCAGTTTTGTGGCCTACGACAGGGAAAGCTTTTAGGGTTATGCTGAACCAGCATGGCTCTGCAGAAACCTCTGAGATATGGAGGCAGGGGTATCAGCTAGGTCACTGGCGTGAGTAACATGACCACATATGAAGTCTTTCCTGAGGTTATGACGATGGCATCTAAAGCAGCTTGGAGCAATCAGTCTGTGGTTGGCATTCCTAAAAACAAGTCACAGACTCCAGCCACTTCGTGTTTGCATTTCTTTTTAAAACATTCTTGGCATGCCTTTACAAGATGTGCACGTTTGTAGTATGTACACTCACATGTGTGCATCTTTTGGAGGTATTTCTTAGGCTATATTAATCCTTGGAGTTGTTGTCTCTGTATTTCTTCTCCCTTTAAAAAGTGGTTGGCAAAGATGCAAGAACTTAGCAAATTAGAAACTAGAAAAAAAAAGACTGATTTTACTGGATTTCTCTCAGGGACTCTCTATAAAGGTTAACTAACTGATATGTTAATTTTGAGCTTGCTTCCTTGTGGAATTGCATCTGACACTTTGAATTGTTAAGTCTGAAAATGAAGCGTAGAGGTCAGGCTAGGCCCTGCTCTGAGTTACTCTCTATTTATAACACTGTGTTTTATTCTCCTTCGAGCTGTATGTTGCCTTTACAAGCAAAGGGTGAGAGCACTCCCCTGGGTGGATAAAACTGCACCCCTACCACCCATCTAGCAAAGACTGATGAAGGACTTATTCCAGGAACTAGGGAGGGAATGCTGCTGTGAGTCTATCAGGGAGAATTCAATCTGTGGAGGCACATGTGTGAGCGTTGCAGCTTGGATGGAAAAGTATCCTGGCAGTCGGGAGCCAAGGAATGCCACAAAGTCACTGTAAGCACAGCGGTTTACAGCTCTGCTCCAGGGAAAGGTTTCCCCAGCTCAGGTGAAACAGCTCTGCTCTGGCAGGGGAGAATTTCCTTACTGGAATTGTTACAGCTCTGCTCAGGTCCAGAGAGATCCCTGGGAATGTAACAACTGGGCTCCCTCCGGTAAAAGTGTTACACGCACAACAAACCTCACTCAAGAGATTTATTGGGGAGGAAGAATCCAGGAGGGTGGCTGCCTCTAGGGTGAGAAGCAGCAGCCAACTGAGCAGGGTACAGAGCTTATATAGGGTTTCTTGATGGGGGTCAGGTGGCGGGCGTGACTTTGGATTGGCAAGATTTCATGCTCAGGGACCTCAGGGATTGGTGGGATTCTACAGCCTGATTCTGGGGCAAGCTCAGGGATTGGTGGGATTTCAAGCCCTGGTCCTGGGGTCAAGTCAGGGTCAGGGTGTTTTTCATTGGCCCTTTTCACCCTACAGCATGGATGTAGTATTAAAACTGTATCAGGAGCACCAACCAGACCCAAGAGCTTATTAGATACATCAAGGGAAGGAAAGGGTGTATTCCCTCACCTGGACTCCATATGATGGACTCCTAACACTAACATTGTATGATCCCACCTCCACCTGTCATCTGATACCCAGTGTGTGCATCAAGGACCAAGGACTCCCGATTATCCCCTGAGCATCTCTTGAGTTCCAGCTTGGCTCTGTCCCCTGCTGTGGACACAGCCTACTCAACTGCCTGCCACCTATTCACCCAGCTGTATCTGAGCAGCCGTCTCCAGTTTCCTGCTTTCCCCTCACGGCTGAACTCTGCAGCCTCGCCCTGCCTCAGCAGCAGCAGCAGCAGCAGCAGCAACCCCCTCCCAGAACCAGTTCATTATCTCATCCCTCATCCCACTTCTAAAACCTCTCAAACTCTGCTACAACTTGTTCTGTAATCTACATAAACATATATAGGTACAGGTGCCGTGAGATATGAGTGTTTACGCTAGTAATTAAGATTGGAATAAAAGACCCTTCATTCACCTTGGCCAGGCTACCAAGGTAGACAGATGATGACAGAAACCACTCAAGTAGAGCTGGAGAGATGGTTAAGAGTACACTGTTCTTGCAGGTGACCTGAATTCAGCTCCCAGCACCCGCATCAGGTGGCTCACAACTGCCTGTAACTCCAGCTCCAGCAGATTTGATACCACTGACCCCTGTAGGTACCCACATGCACCGATTCCCACATGGACAACACACCATATACACATAACTTTTAAAAATTAATGCAAAAAATTTAAAGGAAACTGCTAAACCTTGTGGTTTTATTTGCTATACAGTAAATTCTGCCCTTGTGGAAAGACACAGACATGTCCTTATGTTTCTGGCATAGTGTATAGTCCACGCTGAGGCTGAGAAAAATCTCACAGAATTCACCAGAGATATAACTTATAGCCTAAATGATGATTAAATTGTTTAAAATATGCTTTTATTAAGTATTCAGATATCTCCAAACTGCTTTTTGCTGGGCAAACTTAAAATGTAAATTTCAAAGATTAATTTTAGGGTTGTCCTATGTAAAAATATTTTTGCATGAATTCTGGGCCTTCATTCAAATAAAATACTATGTTGAGATAATTCTTCTATTCAACTAATTGATGATTATGGTGATATTTTATTTGTATTAAAATGTTATTTTTATGTTAATAAAGTTGCCTGGGGGTCAGAGCTATCAGCAAGCCATAGGAAAGCAGGGCAGTGGTGGCATATGCTTGTAATCCCAGCACTTGGTAGGCAGAGCTAGGTAAGTCTCTGTGTGTTCAGGGATACAGCCAGTATTGGATACACATGCCTTTAATCTCAATACCAATCATAGAAAACCTTGGAGGTCTATACAGACAGGCCATGACAAAGCAGTCATGTGGTTGGGATTACAACCAATGAGAAGACAGAACAGAAACTCTATATAAGGACTTTAACACAGGAAGTAGCTCTGGTTCGGAGAGGTAGGACCACCGCAGGAGGAAGGATAAGGTTTTAGCTCTTAGCTCTGACCTCTTGGCTTTCTTCTTTGCATTGGTTCTGTGTTTCTTATTTAATAAGACCGTTGGTTACATCTACAGATGATAACATATTTGTTTATTTAATTTTGTTAGTTTTGGTGGGGTTTTTTGAGACAGTCTCATTATGTAGCCCTGCCTAGCCTAGAACCCACTCTGTAGACCCAGCTGGCCTCAAACTCACAAACATCTGCCTGCCTCTGCCTCTGGAGTGCTGGGATAAAAGGCATGTACCACCATACCAGACCCAACATTTTGTTTAAATAATGTCTTAAAATATGTGGCTATCTTATCAGGAAAGAGTTCTTTATGGATCTCATTCATAAAGTTCTAAATGAACTCAGAAGGAAGCTTGAGGACCATTTTATTGAAGTTTGGAAAGAAAAAACAGGGCAAGCACGCTGGAAGTCTTGCTGTCGGGAGGAAGAAGATGGAGAAGAGGAAGAGATATTCCTTATTGAGTCAGGGTCCAAAAAAGCAAGCAAGCTCAGAGAAAGAGGTCTGCAAAAAGCTGTGTGCATGGAGAGTAGACCACCCTAAGGGTGGACATGTTTCATTAAGTATCTGATGAAAAGACACAGAGGTTGAGTGCAGGGCAAGCTACTGCTTGTGAGTTAGAACTCATAAAAGAGGGCAAACAGTGTGAGCACCTGCAAGAAGGGAGGGACAATATAATGTTCTCATATTTGAGACAGAGTAAAATGTCATGTCACCACCCAGAGCCAGAGGCGGAACTCCGTGTTCTTTTGACCAGTAAGAAGCGGCTTTTTCTCAGTGGACTCAATAAAGCCCTGATCCCTCCACCCTCCTGCATTTCATAAGATTCACATTTTGAATCTTAAGGAGGGACAGTTGTGATGAGTCCCTTGCTTGTTAACAAGGAAATGGGTGATGGCATCCAAAGCCGGTGCTGAGGAGGGGTCCATCCTCTGTGGCCTCCACACCTGCTAATGCCTGGCTTGTGTCTACCCAACAATGCCACAAGCATGTCCATGATAAAAATTACCAGGCTCAAACTAGTATTGTTTACGAAGACAGGGACATTAGCTGCTGCAGGGTCTCTGACAAGATAATTCAATATCCGTGTTTGTAAATATGTCTGTAATATGCTCTCCAACTGATCCATGCAACTCGGTGAGAGTCTTGTTAGTTGTTTTGTTGACGGCAGCCTGTGCTGAAACTGTTTTTGTATGTTTGAAACTCTGAGGCTGTGGCCTCTCCCTCCTGCTGTGTTCTGTGTTCTTGTTATGGCGTTTATTCACGAACTGTATGTGAACTCTGGAAGGGAACAATGGACCAACCTGGAAGCAGCTTGCGGTCTCCTCTTACCTTTTCACCTCAGTCTATTTTAAAGAACCATTTCTGGGAATAAAGACTGACAAGAGGCAGGATTTCAGTTATGGGACATCTTGGTAAAAGAAAAGCAAAGGCTTTCTTGTCAAATCCAGTTGTGAACTGCCCACCTTTATACCGTTTTTCAGCCCTTGGACTTGTTAAATGGTTTGAAAGGTTGCTGGGCCCATGCGTCTTGAGTTTTCATCTCAAGGCAATGATTTAAGATCTTAGTAAAGATTACAAGGTAAAGAGTGAAGGAATTTTGTAAGTTTTCATTTGGCAAAGTACATGAAGATTGTTACTTAGCAGGAAAAACTTCATCTGTCTATTGTTATAAAATAAAACAATACATTTTAATCTTTTGGTCTTTGTAAAAGTCTTGGAATACATGCTGGTTAAAACTGGATGGGAGAGTTGGAGAAGCAGCCAGTTAAGCAGAGGAAATTCCCCAGCATTCACGTGGTGACTCACAATCATGTGTAACTCCAGCTCCAGGTGACCTGGGCATGCACACAATGTACCCACATACCTGCAGGCAAAACACTCATAAAATAAGTCTTAGAAATAAATTGGCCAGGCAGTGATGGTACACGTCTTTAATCCCAGCACTCAAGAAGCAGAGGCAGACAGATCTCTGTGAATTCAAGGCCAGCCTGGTCTACAGAGCGAGTTCCAGCACAGCCAGGGCTACATAAAACCAAAATAAAAGACAATAAAATCAGATGGAGGGGCTGGAGAGATGGCTCAGCGATTAAAAGCACTTGCTTCTCTTCCAGAGAACCTGAGTTTGGATCCCAGCATCCTGTCGGTGTCATATAATTGTAAGTCCAGCTCCAAAGATCTGATGCCTCTAGCCTGAGGGCACCTTTGTGCTCATTGGTACACACCTACATGTAATTAAAAGTAATTTTTTAAAAAATCTCTTAAATTGAATGTAATTCAGCCTTTCAAGGACTCAAAATATAAGTGAATGGTGCCCAGACTGCATTTAAAAATTGGGTTTTTCTTTTCCAGACACCAATTATTTCATTAACAATGGAGGCTCATGAGGACGGTAGATGTTGGAAACAAAGAGGAACCTCTGTGTCACAAAGGAACACAAAAGTGCAAGCAGCTCAGCAAGGAAATCCTTCTCTAGAAAGGGTGGGCTGCGACCCAAAGCAGGCCAGCAAGCACACGGCCAAGATGGCCTCGCTTATGTCTCCGTCGTGGGTGATGACTGTATCTCACCCTATTCACCCTCGAGAGCTCAGCTTCATAATCTTACCACGGGTTAATCTTGATGCAAAGGAGATGAGGGAGACTCAGGACATATGGGTGGGTGCTTGTTGAGCTAGCAGCCTGTGCAAGAAGAAACATTTCTCACATAGAGGAAGGTGGCTGCAAGGGTGTTGAGCCCTTACCATGTGTAGCAGGTAGATACGGGTGGCTGTCAAAGAAATAGGTTGGGTGCTTTGTACAGTATTTGCCTGTCGGAGGCCTGGGGAAAATACAAGACAGTCTACAGCCACAAATAGCTGCCTGTCATCTTCTGACATCTTGAAACTTAAATATGTCATTTAATTGATACTGTTAGATCCTTCTGTACTTAGGTGGGGAATTCGATGAGTCTTTACTTAACAAAGATTTAAACCAAGACTGCTAAAAAAAAAAAAGTTTTCTGGTAGTTTTTCAGACTGCTTAGAAAATTATTTTAATAAAGCTGGGACTCAAATATCTGTTTAGATCAAAACACTTTAAATGATTACTTTGTAAATAGCTGTTTTAAATTGATTCTAGTCCATCTAGTTCCCTTCATGCCTGGGACTCTAAAAACTGCAGACCTGTGTCAGAACTTAATATATAATTCAAAATCTTACAGATTAAAGACACATTCAGTTTAATGCATGCAAAGTAGCATGTTTTCAGTGTGGTTATTAAATGAGTCTTTTGTTTTTGTAACCTATGATAACCATGCAATAATTAGAACATGTCTTAGTTAGGGTTTCTGTTTCTGTGAAGAGACACCATGACCACAACAACTCTTATAAAGGAAAACATTTAATTGTGGTGGCTTACAGCTCAGAGGTTCAGTCCATTATCATCATGGTGGGACATGGCAGCATGTAGGCAGACATGGTGCTAGAGAAGTAGCTGAGTGTCCTACATCTTACAGGCAACAGGAAGTAGTCTGAATATCACAATGAATGAAGCTTGAGCATATATGAGACCTAAAAGCCCACCTCCACAGCAACACACTTCCTCCAACAAGGGCACACCTACTCCAATAAAGCCATATCTCCTAATAGTACCACTCCCTTTGGGGACATCTTCTTTCAAACCACCACATTCCTCTCCTTGGCCCCCAAAGGCTTGTAGCCATATCATAATGCAAAAATGCATCCAGTCCAACTTCAAAAGTCCCCATAGCCTCTTAACAGTCTCAAACTTGTTTCAAAGTTTAAAGTCTTTTTCTGAGATTCATTGAATCTGTAGTCTCCTATAAAATCAAAAAAGCGAATCAAATACTTCCAACATATAATGGCACAAAATATACATTACCATTCCAAAACATAGGGAAGGGAGCATAGTGAGAAAATACTGGACCAAAGCAAGACTGAAAACCAGCTGGGCAAACTCCAAACTCTGCATCTCTGTGTCTGATGTCAAAACACTCTTCAAGGCCAGGCAGAGGTGGCGCACACCTTTAATCCCAGCACTTGGGAGGCAGAGGCAGGCGGATCTCTGTGAGTTTGAGTTCATCCTGGTCTACAAAGCAAGATCCAGGACAGGCACCAAAACTACACAGAGAAACCCTGTCTTGAAAAACAAAACAAACAAACAAACAAAAAAAACACTCTTCAGATCTTCAACTCTGTTCCACTTTGTTGACAGCAACACACTTCTTTCTCTTGGGCTGGTTCCACTCTCTAATCAACTCTCCTCAGCTGGTAGCCCACAACTCTGGCATCTCTAACATCTTGGGGTCTCCAAGGCAATCCAGGCTTCAGCTTCATAGCTTCACTCAATGGCCTCCCTAGGCCTCCATTCAGAGACACCCCTGCCACATACCAGGCCTCAACAGCATTCCTTAGCCATGGAGGAAGATTCCATAATGCCTTTCTTCTACCCTTGACTCGAAAGCCAGAACCACATGGCCAAAGCTGCCAGATTCTATTGTTTGCTGGGGCTAGAACATGGCTCCCTTGTTCAATTACATCTTCACTAGCTTTCTGATTTCCATGGTTTCCTTCACTGCCTAAGCTTGGCTGTTTTGGAACTTGCTCTGTAGCCTAGGCTGGCCTCAGATATCTGCCAGCCTCTGCCTTTCAAGTGCTGGGGTTAAAGGCATGCACTACCACACCTAGCTCTAAGCTTTTCTTTAATTCCTTTTCACAAGTTGGAAATCTAGCTGGGTTGGATCTTGCCCTGAGGTCACCACTCCCTTTATTCCATTTCTTAATCTGTTTATCTCCCTGAACACAGGATTTAGCTCTCTTCCACTTGTTGCATTATTTCTCAATCTGTACTTTTTATATTTTTATTTGCTCAGCTTGCTCCTTTTCATTCAAAATCTTCATCAGAGTTAACACTAGCAATCACATGAGAGGGTTTACACTAGGCTGTTTTGAAATTTCCTCTGCCAGTGGAATTAATCCAAAACTCCTTACTTTAGCCTTGGGAAGACTTTTCAGACAAGGGCAAAAAGTATCCACATTCTTCACCAACATATCACAAGACAGGTCTCTAGGCCACATACTGACATTCTTCTCCTCTGATACCTCTTGATCCTGACAGTTCAAATAATTCTCAGCACCACTGTCTTCCATGCTCCTACTAGTGTGACCCATTAAGCAGTGCTTAAAGCATTCCACTGATTTCCTAACTCAAAGTACCAAAGTCCAAATTCCTCCAAAATATATATATATATATATATATATATATATATGGTCAGGCCTATCACAGCAATACCCCAGTGCCTGGTACAAACTTCTGTCTTAGGTTTTCTATTGCTATGAAGAGATACCATGACCATGACAACTCTCATAAAAAGAAAAACACTCAATTGGGGGTGGCTTACACTTTCAGAGGTTGTGGCGGTATTATGTTTCCCCAAAATATTGTGCACCCTAATAAACTTACCTGGGGTCAGAGACAGAATAGCCACAATATTAAACATGAGGATAGGCAGTGGTAGCACAAGCCTTTAATCCTAGCATTCCAGAGGCAGAAATCCATCTGTTCAAGGATACAGCCAAGCATGGTGACTCATGCCTTTAATCCCAGAAAGCAAGCCTTTAATCCCAGGGAGTGGTGGTAGAAAGCAGAAAGGTACATAAGGCGTGAGGACCAGAAACTAGAGGCATTTGGTCTGGTTAAGCATTTTGGCTGGTTAAGCTTTTAGGTTTTGAGCAGCACAGTTCAGCTGAGAGCCATTGGGATGAGGACACAGAAGCATCCAGTCTGAGGAAACAGGACCAGCTGAGAAATTGGCCAGGTGAGGTTAGCTGTGGCTTGTTCTGTCTCTCTGACCATCCAGCATTTCACCCCAATAACTGGCCCCGGGTTTCATTTTATTAATAAGACTCTCTAAGATTCCTGCTACAAGAGGTAACAGGTTTTCTGTATCCCAGTAGAAGGTTTCTCTGTCAACTCTGTAAGCCAGATCAAGCCAAATTAAACAGTAAAAGACCAGGTTTATTCTGAGCAAAGCACCTTCCAGGTGACTGCTCCAGCCCCCAGAGATCAAGGAGGGAGAAGGGCAGGAAAAATCACATGGCCGATCTAAAGGGGGGAGCTTAAATATCCTGTAGGCGTGAGGTAATGATGTGTCCACCGCAAGCTGGGTTTGTGCCCAATTATCATGCTTTAGGCGGGGATCGGGCAGCTAACAGCTTCAGGGGAGGAGCCGCCACAACCACCAGGAATGTAGAACTGGACTTTTTGGTGGTTTTTCTGAGAGGGTGGGGTTTGGAGAGAGAGAGAAATGGGGCTGAGCTGGAGATTCCAGCCGAACAAGAGGTTTAGTCCATTATCATCATGGTGGGACATGGTGGTGTGTAAGCAGACATGCAGAGGTAGCTGAATGTCCTACATCTTACAGGCAACAGGAAGTGATCTGAATATCACAGTGAATGAAGCTTGAGCATATATGAGACCTAAAAGTCTGCCTCCACAGTGACACACTTGCTCCAGCAAGGGCACACCCTACTCCAATAAAGCCACTCCTCCTAGTACCACTTATGTTGGGGACCATTTTCTTTCTAACCACCACAGAATTGTTCCAAGAATCTGTAGAAAGTCTGAAATCTTGATTTTTGTCAATGTTGTGGATTTACCCTCCCAAGCCAGAGGTTCTGAAGCTTGTTTCCATGCCATAATGTTACTTGTTACGGTCTCTTAGGTATGCATACCTGGTTCCTGCGTACTATACGCTTCCTAAGACGTGAAGTTTAAGACACCAGGCTGATGTCTTCCCAACTAAAATTGTCAGTGATGCCAACGTTTTCCAGCTTTTATATTTGGGGCTTCCCAATTGTACTATTGTTGTGGAATATTAGTTGAAGATGGGTTACATTTGTTGTTTACACTGTGGAACATCTGTTTAATGATGCAAAGATGCATTGCATTCTTTTTTGTTGCATTTGTTCAACTCTGTGAAGCTGTGTTACTTTGCCTGTCTAAAACATCTGATTGGTCTAATACAAAGCTGAATGGTCAGTAGCAAGGCAGGAGAAAGGATAGACAGGGCTGTCAGGCAGAGACAATAAATAGGAGGAGAACTGGAAAGAGGAGAGCAGGGAGCGAGAAAAGGAGAGGAGGATGACAGGGGACAGACCCGCAGCCACCCAACCAGACAGAGGGTTGAAGGGAATAAGAAGGGAGGAAAAGATGAACAGAAATAGAGAAAAGTAAAAGCCCAGAAGCAAAAGGTAGACAGGATAATTTAAGAAAAGCTAAAGCTAGCAACAAGCCAAGCTAAGGCTGGGCCATCATAAGAAAGAATAAACCTCCATGTACTTATTTGGGAGCTGGGTGGTAGGCCCCCAAAGAGTAATGAGTAAAAACAACCAACAGCATACTGTGATAGTTTTCTTTAGGCAAAGATAGTCAGGCACACTTGGACACTGTGCAAGCCCAGCAGTAAAGGACATTGGCCATGCATGACCCAAGGAATATATCTGTGAAGAAGTACTTACATTTCAGACTGTTTTCCTCTATTTGACCTTGTCTGTAACTAGTTAAGATTCTCTAAAAAGAAACCTGAACTAGGGATCGAAGAGATGGCTTATCACTTAAGAGCACTGGCTGCTCTTCCAGAGGACTTGGGTTCTATTCCCAGTACCCACAAACCTCCATATCTTCTGACCTCTGTGGTCACATGATTGTGGTGTCCAGACATACACAAGGTCAAAACAACTGTCTTAGTTGTTGTTCTAGGCTGTAAAGAGACACCATGACCAAGGCGCCTCTTATAAAAAAGAAAGCATTTAATTGGGGGCATGCTTACTATCTTAGAGGGTTAATCCGTGATTATCATGGTGCAAAGCAGATAGACATAGCATTGGCTCAGCAGCTGAGAGCTGCACACCCTGATCCACAGGGCTGGGCCGGGCTTTTGAAACCTCCAAGCTCCCCCTCCCCTTGCGTGAATCCTAATTGGTCTTAATAAAAACCTGGAACCAGATCCTAGGAATGCCCTGTTTACAGTCACTTTTTAGGTGACCTTGTTTACCACAGTTGAAACACCTAACATTTCAATTTTTCTTCAAACCTCTGGAAATCACCTCTCCTATCCAAGCATCATCATGATCATGAGATTCAATATTAATTGTATCTCAGATCCATTCCTCCAAGGGTGCTGATCTTGCCTTTAAAGGCCTAATTAGCCTATTGCATTGTGTATTAGCATTTTCAAAAGCCAGGGATTTAATTATTATCTGTCTAGCTTCTGAATTTGGTATCATTCTATTTACTGCTGGAGTCAATCTTTGTAAGAAATCAGTGAAGATTTCTTCTGGGCCCTGTATAACTTTAGTAAATGATTCAATTTTCTTTCCTACTTCTCCAACTCTGTCCCAAGCATTCAAGGCTGCTGGGCACCATAAAGCCAGGGTTTGGTCGTCATATAAAGATTGTCTTTGTATATCAGCATAATCACCTCCAAGAAGTTAATCTTGGGCAATTTCCATACCTCTAGCCCTACTTCATTGTTCAATGATCTTGGCCTCATCTTTCCACCAGGTCTTCCATTGTAATTGGGGTCCAGCCTCCAAGACTGCTGTAACCAAATCTATGCAGTCTTAAGGGATAATTCTATTACAAGTTGATCATGAGTTTAACATCTGCTTCACAAAAGGTGAGTGCATGCCATATGAGACTATTGTTTCCTTGAATCTCCTCAAATCTAACATTTGTACAGGAGTCCATTTAGCTCTTACACAGTCTGGGGGATATCTATCATTTGGCAGTTCCTGTAAGGTTACTGGATAGATTAAGGTTGGCTGTTTGAAAGCCTTAGGCTGTTTCTCTGTAACCTTAAGATGCACTGTTGAGATTGGTATGTAGTGGGTAGCTGTTCCAGCTTTGACCTGGAAATACTACCCTCAGTGAGGCTTCTGGTAACTGTCACACCTACCAATGGCCTGCCCCTGAGGCAGGGCTGAGACAAGAGCCCTTAAGACTCAAGATTCAGATGTGCTGACTCTCTTGGTTCCTGGTGATCCTGGATGCTGGATATAGACAAAGCAGAGTTCTTCAGAGAATACCACTGGACTGCACTTCACCTCTCCTGGATCCTGTAACCTATCCCTTTACTTGTTGTAAGTTATTCCACAAAATAAACCTCCCTTTTAACTATGTGGAGTTGCCTTAATAAATCCTCCAATATTGGTTCTCCTTTAAATTCCTCTGTCTGGATCTGAATATCTCTATGGTCTGTTTTAATAAGTTTTTCTAAGACTTGTATCTTGGCACTCATATCAACCAGCTTTTTTAATGATAAAACAGAATGGTCAAACAAATAATATTTATAATTGACATCACATGAATCCTATCAACATTAATTATCCTCTCATTTAATTGTTCCATTTTCAGACCATCTAATGTATTATCAAAAAGAGACAACATTCCCTCCATTATATTATATTAATGTTTCCTATTTTTTAATGTGGGAAAAAACTCTCTTTTAACTAATTCCTCTCTTCAAGAAATCCCAATTAATTCACCAAATCTGCTGACAATGATGATTCAGATGACAGTGTGTCAGCAGCCCGAGAGGGGGTCCAAAGAAAGCCACAACCCCCTGGGAGAGGGAAAAAGCAAAAGATCCAGCCATCTGCATGGAGGAACGTGTGAAAGCAGCAAACTCCTGTGGCGTCTGCTGCAGAGAGGCTGCAACAAAAACTTGGCCGGCGTAGGGATGCCGGCCCCGCGGTGGGGCTCTGGCCTGTGCTGATGGCTGCAAAGCCACAGGTAAACGGCTTTTTCATGATCTCGTGCCCCACGTTGGGTGCCAGATGTTGAGAAAATCCAAATTGGCCTTAATAAAAAAAAAAAAAAAAAAAAAAAAAACCCCGAACCAGATGTCAGGGTGAAAGCTGAAAGATCAGAGAAACAGAGCAAGCCATAGCTACCACCTCTTACCTCACCAACTCCTCAACCTTAAAGAGACTGACTTCCTGTCTCCTCCCACCTTATATTCCTTTCTCTTTCTCTGCCCAGCCATATCACTTCCTGTCTCAACCTTCTTAATGCTGTGATTAAAGGTGTGTGATCCCAAGTACTGGAATTAAAGGTGTGTGCCACCACTGCCTGGCTCTGTTTCTCTTTGAGACTGGATTAATCTCATGTAGCCCAGTGTGGACTGAACCCACAGAAATCCAGACAGATCTCTGCCTCTGCCTCCCGAGTGCTAGGATTAAAGGTGTGTGCCACCACTGCTTGACCTCTATGGCTAACTATGTGGCTAGCTCTCTGCTGTGATCTTCAGGCAAGCTTTATTTCCTAGAAACCAAACAATATATCACCACACCACTACCACCATCACCCCAGTGACACACTCCTTCCAATAAGGCCACACCTCCTAATGCTTCTTTCTCAAACAGTTCCACTCCCTGGTGACTAAGCATTAAATATACAAGCCTATGGGAGTCTTTCTCATTCAAACCAGCACACCTTATCTCAAATACATAAACGTTGAAACTGCCATAAAAAGTCAATTGGCACTTAACTACTTGACATGTGTCAATCCCCTCTCCCTCCATGTGTGAACAAGTCAGACCAACTGGGATAGATCTGATCCTAGCGAGAAGAAACAGTGGAGCTCAGACCACCTGATTGGTAGTCAGCGGTGTCTTCAGTGATAGTGTTCAAAGACAAGGGGGTGTGGGACTGTCAGACTCGGCAGTCACAGTGGGCTCAGCAGTGCTGGCCTGTAATCCCAGCGCTTGGGAGGCTGAGGCAGGAGAATTGTTCGAGGCTCTCCTGGGCTTTATTATGAGATACTATTTCCCACCGACAGCAGGATGGAGTAGCTTGTGCCAGCCTGGTTACCTGTCACTACCTGAACATGTTGTAACATTGGTTCTTACTCATATTCCTGTTGTGGTGTTTACTTTAGACACAGGCATGTGTCACCTCAGATGTTAAAGAGTGGGGAAATGTCACATTTGACATTGCAACATGACATCGTCATCTACAAGTGTATTAGGCCATTTCTGTCTGTAGCTGTCCTATTGGACACACCTGCCGGAGCTCAGGACAGCGCAGGCGCACAAGCACTGGGAGACTTCCGAAGAAATCCTTGGGTCTGCCATGTTGGTGTTAGATCGCAGACCTGTCCCATTAAGACTCTGGTCACTCTAAGCAGCTAGCTTAGAGATCAGGCCTCCTGCCCTTCTCTCTCTAAGAGAGTTTAAAAGCCACCCTGTGCTAGAGCGAACAGACTCTGACTATGGTATCTGGTTCCCTCATGCTCTCTGTCACGCAGGCTGTGTAAAATGAAGTCAGCGATGGTTCGCTGAATTTAAAGTCATATTTTTCTTTGGGAAATTTTCTGACGGTCCTCTCGCCCCTCCAGCCCTGCTGCCTCTCACACTGTTCGCGGCGAAGGCTCTCTCTCTTATACTTTAGCTATCCTTCCTCTCTAGGTTTTAGGAGGGTTTTTTGTTTGTTTGTTTGTTTGTTTTTGTTTGTGTCGAGGTCTAGCTGGCCTGGAACTCGGCTCCCTATGTAGATCATGCTGGCCTCCAACTCACAGAGATGAAACTGCTTCTGCATGACCCCGCCCCCACCCCGTGAGTGCTGGGATTAAAGGCAAGTGCCACTATGCCTAGCTAATGCTCTCTAGGTTTCACAGAGAAGCCTGTTTTTCTCCTTAAGGCCCACCCCACTGCTTCTGATGTAATGATCTGTCTCCCAAGGACCCAAGTGCTCTGTAAGAGCAGCAATTTCTATATTATACATATAATTTATGTCTATGTGCCTGCATGTCTATATGTGCACTGCATGTGTGCAACCCCTAAGGAATCATACAAAATTAGCAACAAGCTAATGGGAAGGAACAGTTACCACGCATCTCTGTGGGAATCCAGAGAATAAAGGGCTTTCTGAACTAACACTGAAGAAATCCTGCCGTGTGGTGGCGCACACCTTTAACCCAGCACTCATGAGGCAGAGCCAGGTGGATCTCTGTGAATTCGAGGCCAGCCTGGTTTACAGAGCAACATCCAGGACAGGCACCAAAACTACACAGAGAAACCCTGTCTCAAAAAGAGCGGGGGGGGGGGGGGCCCCGCGGCTGGAGAGATGGCTCAGAGGTTAAGAGCACTGACTGCTCTTCCAGAGGTCCTGAGTTCAATTCCCAGCACCCACATGGTGTCTCACAACCATCTGTAATGAGATCTGGTGCCCTCTTCTGTATACATAATAAATAAATAAATCTTTTAAAAAAAATCTTAAGTCATGCTCTAAAGTAAGTTTCTAGATATTATCTGTATCTTGGTTGGGGTTGGGGTTAGGGCTAACTCAACCACACTTACAAAGAGTTATTCCTTAGACACCTTCAGTTTCAAAGAACTCAATCTGCCATGTGGGTTGTGGTGGCACATGCCTTCAATCCCAGTGTTTGGGAGATAGAAGCAGGTGGATCTCTGTGAGCTTGGGGCCAGCCTGGTCTACATATTGAGTTCTAGGACAGATGGGTCTATGCTGAGAGACCCTATCTCAAAACACAAAACACCACCAAGAATTCAAGCTGTTCTTCGATGTTGACAGATCCATGCATTCGGTGCAGTGGAGAAGCCAGCCCTCAGCCAAAATCCCTTTCTCTTTCAGCTCACCCCAGATAGAAACGAAATCTACAAGGATACACACCAAAATGTCAACGGCGTTTTAGGGTGAGAAGGTATTGAGAATTTTTAGTTTAAAGGTAGACTTTGGACAGTCGACGCCACTCCACCATGTAAATCCTACCCACTCTTAGAAGAACCACTAACCATTGAAGTTTGAAATCCTCATCACAGATGAGAACCCAAAGAGTCCAAGCACATGTCATATTCACCAGAAAGTGAATTCCAGGTTTTGTGGGATCTTAGATGTTCTTAGGACCTTACACTAGAAGTCCAGAATTGTTTCCATTTTTCTGTACTACCACCACACACATGGACCCACAGAAGACTTAATTTCTGTATTTTTACAGTCTCTTTCAGAAGCTGGGGATCATGGCACTGTTAGACCAGTAGGAGAGAATATGGGCTTTTAGGTCATCATGCATGTTTAAGTTCTGGCGGCCTTAAAGAAGTCCAGTCCTGCTGGTGGTGGTGGTGGAGGAGGCGGCGGCGGTGGCAGAAGCACACACCTTTAATCCCAGCACTCAGGAGGCAGATCCAGATGAATCTCTGTGAGTTTGAGGCCAGCCTGGTCTACAGAGCGAGATCCAAGACAGGCACCAAAACTACACAGAGAAACCCTGTCTCAAAAAAAAAAAAAAAAAAAAAAAAAAAAAGTCCAATCCTCCCTCAGAGTCTGTGGGAGGCTCACCCAGGACCCTGAGAGTATCCCCCAATCTGGAGGGGCCCAGGGCCCTGCTGTGTCCAAGATGGCATAGTACTTGCCTTTTTACATCCTCCTGTAAGCTCTAGACTACTGTGTGGTTTGAAGAAGAATGGCCCTTGTTGGAGGAAGTTTCCTGTCCTGACTGCTGGCTCCAACATAACCACAAAGAGGCTTAATATTAATTAAGTGCTCAGCTGATAGATCAAGCTTATTACTAACTAACTCTTACATTTAAGTTAACCCATGTGTGGTGGTATTGTGTTCCCCAAAATATTGTGCACCCTAATTAACTTATCTGGGTCAGAGACAGAACAGCCACTAGATACAAAGGCTAGAAAATGGTGGCACTCATACCTTTAATCCTAGCATTCCAGAGGTAGAAATCCCTCTGGATCTCTGTGAGTTCAAGGCCACATTGGAAACAGCCAGGCATGGTGACACACGCCTTTAATCCCAGAAAGTGAGCCTTTAATCCCAGGAAATGATGGCAAAAACAAAAAGATATATATGGCGTGAAGACCAGAAACTAGAAGCATTTGGCTGGTTAAGCTTTCAGGCTTCTAGCAGCAGTTCAGCTGAGATTCATTCTGGGTGAGAACTCCAAGGCTTCCAGTCTGAGGAAACAGGATTAGCTGAGGAACTGGCAAGGTGAGGTAGCTGTGGCTTGTTTTGCTTCTCTGATCTTCCAACTTTCACCCCAATAACTGGCCTCAGGTTTGATTTTATTAATAAGAACCTTTTAAGATTCCTGCTTCTTATTTCTTATTTATGCTCTACCAGGTGGCAGTACCTTTATTAGCATGGCACATTCATCTTCTGCTCCCTCTGCATCTGGCTGGCAACTCTCTGACTCCACCTTTCTTCATCCCAACATCCTTAGTTTGGTCGCCCCACCTGCCTGGCTACTGGCCAATCAGCATTTTATTAAACCAGTTTGAGTGACAAATTTTTACAGTGTACAAGAGGAATATTCCACAGAAGGCCCTCATACATAGGCACATATATTTGAATGCTGAGTCAAGAAGGAATGGAACTATTTGAGGATTAGAAGGATTAGGAGATATGGCCTTGTTGGAGGAGGTAGGCTTTGAGGTTTCAAAAGCCCACAGCAGGTTCAATGTCTGTCTGTCTGCCTGTCTGCCTGTCTCTCTCTCTGTCTCTCTCTGCCTGCTGCCTGAAGATCAGGATATAAAGCATTCATCTATTTCTCTAGCACTATGCCTGCCTGCTTCCCATCATGATGATCATGGAGTAGCCCTCTGTAACTCTAAGCAAAGTCCCAATTAAATGCTTTCTTTTATAAGAGTCATCATGGTCATGGTGTCTCTTCACAGCAATAAATAGTAACTAAGACACCTACCTATAGCATCCAATGCAATGTAATAGTTGTTACTGTATGTTGTTTATGAAATATGGTGATAATAAAAACAATCCATAGAGCCTGGGCAGAGGGCTCCATGGGTAAACTGCTTGCTATACAAGCATGAAAGTCTGAGTTCTCATGCCTAGCACCCACGTAAAAAGCTGAGTATGGTGGCAAGTGTCTGTAACCCCAGCACTGGTGGATGGAGACAAGAGGATTCCTGAGGGTGACAGGCCAGCCAGCCAGCCAGCGTAGCCAATCAGTGAACTCCAGGTTCAGCGAGAGATCCTGTCTCAAAAAAATAAGGTGGAGACTGACTGAAGACGACCTCTGGCCTCCATACTCATGTGCATGCATACACAAAGATCTGCACAACACACACAGAGCCTCGGGGTGGGGAAATGGCTCAGCAGGTAAAGTGTTTACTGCATACCTATGAGCATCTAAGTTCAAATCCCGAGCATGCAGTGGAAGTCAGGCATCGCAAAACACATCTCCAATCCCAGTACTGGGGGAGAGGGACACAGAATCCTAGAAGCTGGCTGACCAGCTAATCTAGCTAAAAAGGTAAGTTCTGGAGTCAATGAAAGATAATGTCTCAAAAATAAAGGTAGCTGAGCTGTCAAAATGGCTCAGAGGGTAAAGGTGCTGGTTGCTAGATCCGATCCCCGGGGCCCACATCATGGAAGAAGAGAACTGACTCCCTTCTCAAGATTGTCCTCTGGCCTCCACTTATGTACTGTGGCACACATGCAAAGACCAGAGTTCTAGGTCCTCCTTGGATCCAGCCAGTTCTTGGCCATCTTGGGATACAGGAGGCTCTGCCTCAGAGCCACAAGAACCAAGGGTCCAACACAGATACGAAAAGGGTTTATTCTCAGGATGATAGTACAGTTCTCGTGGAGCTATCAAACAATCTCCAAATTACATCGCCCAAGGGTATCAAGTCTCTGTCATAGGATAATACACACTCTGTGCACGGAAGACCCAGTCTTGGATTTCTGTCTTTTCTTCTTCCTCCCTATTGGAAGTTCCCCTCAGAAGGGATGAATCGTGTGCTGTCCATCTTTTTAAAGCTCTTAGCATATGCTGGGATATCTGTATTTCTTCACAGAGTTTTCCATTTCCCCCATGTGGCACTTTTATTAACTGGCTTATATTAGAGGCGAGTCAGTTTGCTGGGGACAGGAAGATGTTAAAAAACACAGCAAATAAGAGACAAGCTACGTATGCAGCAATTGCAATCCAGAACCTGGGGTCTTTGAGCAGTGTCTTGTCAAAGCAGCTGAACACAGTGTAACCTATGGACATCCCAGCAAATCCACCTGCGATGTGAGCGGCAAAGGACACCTTTAGAGAAAGGGAAAAAAATAGAAATGGGTGGGGGAAATGCTAATTCTGTATTTTAGCTGTGGATCTCCTACTCAAGTGCAAATATCATAGTCGGAAAGTCTGGGTCTCTGGGCTAAGACAAAACCCTTTGTTCTCCCAGAGAAGGTAATGTTGTAAAGCACATAAAGCTGGGCATGGTGGCACACGCCTTGAATCTCAACACTCAGGAGGCAGAGGCAGGTGGATCTCTGTGTGTTCAAGGCCAGCCTGGTCTACAGAGTGATTTCCAGGACAGGCTACACAGAGAAACCCTGTCTCAAAAAAAAATACCAAAAGTCTTTTTCTTTTTTGTTTATGTAAGTTATTATCATTATTGTGTGTGTGTATTATGATGGGTACACATGCCACAGAGCACATATGGAGGACAGTGGACAGCTTTGTGAGGCTGAGTCTCTCTTTCCACGGCTTTCAGGGCCTGAACATAGGTTGTCAGACTTGTATAGGAGGCAAGGTACACCCCGAGACCGATTCTTTCTTCCCTCCTCTTTTTCTTCCTCTCTCTCTCTCTCTCTCTCTCTCTCTCTCTCTCTCTCTCTCTCTCTCTCTTTCTCTTTTGAGACAAGGTCTTGGTATATAACCCTGGCTGGACTGGAACTCAAAGAAATTCTCCTGCCTCAGTCTCCTGAGGGTTAGGATTATAGGTGTATACCACCAACCCTAAGAAAGCATGTCATTTCACCCACTCTCTAAGCACACAAGACAGAACAACAGTTCCTTTGTATTTCTCTTGATCAGCTTTGCATTTTGGGATGTCTCTATATAAAAAGCCAGCCAGGAGAGCAGAGTGGGAATGGCCATGAGGTATCTCTGTTGTCATAAACTGTTGAAATGAGACACAGAATTAAATAACATTAAATAACAAGAGAAACAAACTACCACATTCAAAGACTAACCACTGAAAATTACTTTCGTCAGCTATATAATATGCTTGGACACAAAATTTCATTGTTATATTGATCCATTATTATTATTATTATTATTATTATTATTATTATTATTTTAGACAGAGCCCCATATATCTCATGCTGGCCTTGAACTAGCGATGTAGTTGAGGCTGATCCTGACTCATGATCCTCCTGCCTCTACCACACAAGTGCTGAGATTACAGGCATGCATCGCCACAACCAGTTTTCCATTCTGCTTTGAATTCTCTGTGGGCAGAGGAGGCCCTTGTCGCCTCTTTTTGAGTGGCCACCAGCATGGCAGAAAAAACAATGAAAGCCAAGTGGCAGACAGTCCAAACTCTGGTTTCCTGAGGAATTTTTCCCTTTTGATTTTGGTTGTGCATGTATGTGTATTCGAGTTGTGTGTGCATGTGTGTTTATATGTCTGTGGGTACATGTGTATATGCAAGCTGCCCTCAATTCTCCATTTATCCACTTTAAATATTGAGGTAGGTCTCTCTCCATTTTTTTTTAAAGGATCTCTCTATTTAGTCCTGGAACTCACTAGGTAGACCAGGCCTCAAACTCACAAAGATCATCCTGCCTCTGCCTCTCAGTGCTGGAATGAAAGGCATGCACTATTGAAGAGTTTACCTAATTATTCTTTGTCAATGAAAAATCAGGAGTCAGATATCGGGGTAAGACGGAGAGATGGCTCAGTGGTTAAGAGCACTGACTGCTCTTCCAAAGGACCAGGGTTCAATTCCTAGTACCCACATGGCAACTCACAACTGTCTGTAATTACGTTCCAGGGGACTCGACATGGCAAAAACACCAATGCATATAAAAATTAAAAAATAAATTAATTAAAAAAAGAGATCCTGAAAGACTAGAGAAGCAGGGAGCAGCCACCAGTGACCTCCTGTATCTTCTCTTCCTCCATCCAAAAGGGCTGAGAGCCTCTCTCAGTCACACACCTTATTACTTCCTGTCTCCTATCTGTCCTCAGTCCTCCAAAACCTCTATAGTTAATTTTGGTCAGCTAGTGGCTAGCTCCACCCTCTGACTCCAAGCAAGCTTTATTGTTAGAATACGATCAAAATGTCATACAACACACTGCCATGCCCAGGGAAGTACGGTTTCTTACTTGAGCCTTAAGTTCAGTGACTGCAGTAGTCTAGCTAGGCAGCTCGCCTTGGGAAATCCCAGTTTCCACTAACTAAGGGCTGGGAATATAGGCCGGCCACCATGGACCTGTCTGACATTTGTGTAAGTGCCGGGATTTGAACTCCAGTCCTCCCACAGGTTCTTCAAGCTCTTTATCCATTGAGGCATCTCCTCAGATCTGCCTTAGGAATTTTTTTTTAACTTCCAAATGGATATTGGATTGCTTTAAATTGGAGTTGTAACCTCTATTTGATATTCCTTTTTTCATATTTGGTTGTTTTATTTTGTTATTATTAGCCCAGGCTGCCCAGAACTTGCTGTGTAGCTGAGGGTAGCCTTGAACACCAGATCCTCCTGCCTCAGTTTCCTGAGTGCTGAGATTACATGATAACTCTTTTTGATGGGAAAATAAGTTTTTCTTAAAGCAAAACAAACACAGAAGGAAGAAATTGAGGCTGGAGAAATGTCTTGGCAGGTAAAAAAGTTCTTGCCTCAAAAGCCTGATGACCTAAGTCTGAATCCTGGAACCCATGTGGGAAAGCTGGATACAGCAGTGAATATTCTAAGAAAGCTGGACTGGGTGTTGGTGACACACACCTCTAGTCCCAGCACTCAGGAGGCAGAGGCAGGTGCATCTCCAGGCCTGCTTGGTCTACAGATCAAGTTCCAGGATGGCCAGGGCTATACAAAGAGACCTTATCTGTAACACACACACACACACACACACACACACACACGCACGCACGCACGCACGCACGCACGCACGCACGCACACGCACATGCACACACACAAGCACACTCAAGCACACAGGAAGAAAGGAAGGAAAAGAAGTAAACTCACCGGAGACCCGTTTGCAGGGACAAAGAACCTCCTGTAGAGAGCAAATCCCATATCTGAGGCAACTAGAAGAGAAGACACTACGATGAAGTCCAGGATTTCCACATTGGGCAGGAAGTTCCCCTCAACGATATCTTGTTTTACTCTGCTGCTGTGCCAGCTGAGATTCTTAGAGCCCTCCCTTCATTAATTCGTTAATTCTCATAACAGCCCAATGAAGTGGACATTACCAGTCACCCATTTATGGATTTATTAATCAAAGAAGTAGTTATTGACTATCTTCCATCTGACGGCACTATTCTCATGGTAGACACAGAGCAAAGAGCAGACCCGTTGGCCCTGACCGATGGACAGAGGAGGGGAGTATGCATTGCCAGGTATGTTGGCTGATGTCTATAATGCCAGCACTTGGAGGCAGAGGCAGCCAGATTTCTGTAAGTTCGAGGCCAGCATGGTCTACATACCAAGTTTCAGGCCAGCAAAGTCTACAGAATGAGACCCTATTTCAAAAACCAGTCAAGCAAACAAACAAAAGACAGCAGTGTGCCATGTTACACAGAGTACTACAGAGAAAATAAAGGTGAAGAAGAATTGGAGGTGTCAGGAATAGGCTGTCCTTTAAAATATGATTTTTAATTAATTTAGTGTGTAAGTGTGGATATGGATGTGTGGGTGTGTGCCCATGTGCCATAGGGCTTGTATGGAGGTCAGAAGACATCTTGCAAAAAGTCAGCTCCCTGATTCCACTACAGGGGTCCTGGGAATTGAACTCAGGATGTCAGGCTTGGTGGCAGGTGCTTTTACACCCTAACCCAAATATTTCATCAGCCAGGCTGTCATTTTTTAGGAGGATCAGGGAGGCTCTCCAAGAATCAATCCTTCACTGGATGGAGCAAGTCACGCTGTTGTGTGAAGCAGGAATCTTCTGGACAGAGTGAAGAACAAACATGAATCCTTGAGGCAGAAATGTCCCCCAAATCAGCAATATCACAGTCATCTGGGAACTCCTGTTTTCTTTTGCTCAGGATGGGGTTTCACTATATAGCCCAGGCTAGTCTTGAATTTACTGTCTAGCCCAAGTGGGTCCAAACTTGCAGGAATCCTCCTGCCTTGACCTCCAGAGTGCCGAGATTACAGGCAGGAACCACGACACTTGGCACCAGGAACTTACTAAAGATGAAATTCTCTGGCTCACCCTAGACAGGTGAATGAGGAACTAAGGCTGAGAATCAGCCTCCTATGTTCCAGGTGATTCTGGACTTGAATTAAGGATGAAGAGGTGGGTGACAGGATCAGGGAAGGAGCTGGGGAGAGATGCTCAGGGCTCTTATGAGCCAGGGACTTTGACATATGACTGACATCTTCATGAAGACTTTGAGGGCATTGGGTACAAGTGGCATGAATCTGATGAGATTTCTTGCCTTCGTGGTGCTGGGGAAGGATCATTCTGGCTGTTAGATGGGAAATAGGAAGCAGGAACAGGAGCAGAGAGACCATTGAGGATTGCCTTAGCAATCCCAGTGAGGGTAAGGGTGGCATTTTATGCACAAAGAATCCAAGACACAGGCTATTGTGAGAGGCACAGAGCACAGCCAGAGCTTGCCCGGGCACATCATGGAGGCATCTCTACTACCGGACAGTTCTCCCCAACACTAGACTATCAATTGTCCTTCGTGGTAGGGTGGGGCACCCCGAGGAGCCCTTCTGAAGGCTGAAGAGTAGATTGAGGGTGTAAAGTATTCACAAAGCTCACTTACCTATCAGGATGATGACGAGTAGTCTGAAAATTCCACAGGCAGGAATCATTTCTCGAAAATTCTGAGAAAGCGATAAGAAGACTATAAGCTATAAGCAAATGGCATCTCAACCTGACTCCCTCTTCGTTTGCTGTTTCATTTAAAGCAATGTTTATTGATTTTGGTTTTGGTTTCAAGACAGAGTTTCTCTGTGTAGCCCTGGCTGTCCTGGAACTTGCTCTGTAGACCAAGCTGCCTTTGAACCTACAGAAATCCGCCCGTCTCTGCCTCCTAAGTGCTGGGATTAAAGACGTGCACCACCACACCCAGCTTAAAGCAATGTTTATGCATCAAATACTTGCAAGGCAAACCACAGATGCAACAGCCAGGTTTTCAAATGCAGCAGAGAAGGACAATGCTGCTGTGTTTTGGACCACAAAACGAAACATAATGTTTAATTTTATAATGTAAATGACACAATTTCATTAGCCAGTAGTTAAATACAAGTAACATAAAATCAATATTTAGTGAGTCAATAAATGGAGAAATAAGTCTGGTAAAATATTTCTAAGCCTTTCTGGTTAATAGTCTTTTACTACTCCATCTTCTTTCCTTAACGGTAGGGGTTAAAAGAGATTTAACCAATATTTGAGCATTTCTTTCATTTTTTTTTACGAGACTGGAAATGCCAGGCTATTATTTTTAAATTACATTTTAAAAAATGTGTGTGCCTGTGTGTGTGTGTACATGCCCATGCCTCACATGTGGAGATCATCAGACATGTGAGAATAGGTTCTCTCCTTCCACCATGCGGGTGCAGGGGATTGAACTCAAGTGTCAGGCTTGGTGGCAGGACCTTTACCTGCTGAGCCACCTCGCCGGCCCTAGGCTGTTGTCTTTAATCGAACTTTAGCTCCCTGGGAAGAAAGTTTATTATTTGAAAGGGAGGGAGAAGCAACTCAATAAATCAAAATACAGACGTCTGACTAAGCAGTGTGCTGGTGACCATGAGGCACAAAGTGGTTATGACAGCGGGATGGGGGTCGCCTTTTCTAGTGGCCAAACAATTCTTAGATCATAAGAACTCAGTAACTATTGATAAATCCGGATCCCCTGAATCAAACAACTATTCATTTATAAAGAAAACAAAAAAGTCCAGGAGCCGGAGAAATGGCTCCAGAGGTTCTGGGTTCGAGTCTAACACCCACATAATGGCCCTCAAGCATCTGTAATTCCACTTCTGGGGGATCAGATTCCGTTTTCTAACCTCCACGGTGCACCTCAAGTATGCATACGGTGCTTACAAATACATGCAGAGGAAATACTCACACATATAAAACAAAATTACCAAATCTGTTTTTTAAGTCCAGAAATAGGGTGTGGTAATGCGTGCTTGTCATGGGCAAAGATCCAGAATCTAGACAAGGATCAAAGCAGAGGCCAGCCTCTGCTAGATATCAGGTTCCAGACTAGCCTGGGCTACATGAGATCCTGCCTTTAAAACTTCCATTCCCACAATGCTTACCACTATAACATTCATAAAGTAGCCTCCCATCAACGCATAGACTCCTCCTGAAGCACCCACAAGAGAATTAAGGGGGTCAAAAATGGAGCTGGCAAGGGAACCTGGAGAAATAAAATACAAAAGATCAGATGGAACTGTAAGAATTATGAATGAAGTAGGATTAAAAAAAATCTAAAGTAAAAATATGGGACACTTTGACCATTTTCATATTAGCAAACAACAACTCCACCTTGCCCTTGTGTGCCGAACAGATTCAGGTATGCAGGTTATTTCTAACACATTAAACATTTACTAGAAGTAAATCAGAGACAAGAGCTCAGACTCTGGAGCCAGACTCCTTAGCCATGACTTCAGGACATTATTTACGTCTCCTGTCTGAAGGTACTGTGCGATGTGTTTCGTAGCCTTGCTAGCTCTTATTTCAACTGGGCCGGTGAGACTGCTGAGTGGGTAAAAGCTTGCTGCCAAGCTGATAGCTTGACCCCTGGGACCCACAAGGTAGAAGGATGGACCCAGCTCTGAGTCCTCTGACCTCCACAAGGGTCTACACACACACACACACACACACACACACACACACACACACGCACGCACGCACGCACGCACGCACGCACGCACGCACGCATGCACGCACGCACACATGCACGCATACATGTACACACGTACACAAAAAAATAA
Organism: Peromyscus leucopus; assembly: GCF_004664715.2. Lineage (NCBI taxonomy): Eukaryota > Metazoa > Chordata > Mammalia > Rodentia > Cricetidae > Peromyscus > Peromyscus leucopus. The sequence continues at coordinate 124,304,185 of NC_051064.1, read as the reverse complement.
GTAAGCGTGATAAACATGTTCTGTGCACTACAGGTATTCTGCTCATGTCCTAGAATTACAGAAAAGAGCCATACCCACTGAGCCATCTCCTTGGAGGTGGCCTCAGAATCCTTCTTGACATAAGGTCCAATCACATTCTCCAAGCAGATGAAACTCACTTCCTAACCCAGTCCTGGACACCTGGGCCAAAAGAAGGTGAGCACTGAGATGTCCTCTCTATACTCCTTACTTTTACTATTTGGTTTTTTCCTCTCATGACCTCCCTTCCTTCCTTAGGATGTAATACATATTTAATTTGTGTGAAAAGGAATGTTTGGGGGTTGGAGATGTGGCTCAGCTGTTACAAGCACCGGCTGCTCTCCCTAAGTTTGGTCCCAGCATGTACTTAGTGGCTCACAACCACCCATAACTCCGGTCCCAGGAAATCTGATGCCTGTTTCTGGTCACAGCAGGCACTGTATGCATGTGTGCATGCAGGCAAACATCCACACACATGAAAATAAATAAGGGATGTGCTGAGGAAGCACTCAGGAAGGAATGCCTTTCTCAGAAGGAATTTCCATTATGAGGAGAGGGGGAAGGGAGGAAGAGGATGAGAAGAAACGTCTCTTCAACATGCATACCATGGTACTCTCAAATACACACATACACTACATCCATCCATCCATACATACATACATACATACATCAATGGAATGAGAAGTTGGCATAGAAGCACATACTTTTAATCCCAGCACATGATAGGCAGAGGCAGGAGGATTACCACAAGTTCAAGGTCAGTCTGGTCTACATAGTGAAATCCTATCTCAAAAAACAAGAACAAAACAAAATAAATGGGGGAAATTATACCATAGCATATTCACCAGATAATAAATAAAAAGATAATAAATGGATTTTGTTGGGTTTCTTTTCTTTGTTTTGGCCTAATTTTTTTATTTTTTATTTTTGTTTTTAAACAGAGTCTTATTATGTAGCCTTGGGCTGTCCTACAATCTACTAAGTAAAGCAAACTGGCAGAGATCTGCCTGCCTCTGCCTCCTGAGTTGCTGGGATTAAAGTTGTGTGCTACCTAACAACTACTTTTAAAATTTAATTAAACTTTAAAATCTTTCCACAGAGCAAATTACAGGCTGAGGTGACTTTATGCTGGGGGTTTGGTTTGGTTTGGTTTTTGACACTATGTCTAACATAGACCAAGCTGTTTCCAAACTCGCTGTGTAGCAGAGGCTGGCCTTGAACTCCTGATCCTCCTGCCTCCATCTCCTGAGTGTTAGGATTGTAGGCACACCCCCACTTCACTGCTGAATTCCAAGGAGTCATTTAAATAAGAAGCGATAGCCAGGACTGAGAATGAGCCTCAGTGGAAGAGGGTCTGCCCACTGTGTGCAAGGCTCTGGGTTTGGTTCTCAGCACCGCTGCCTCTTTCCAAGTAATACCAATTCCGCCGAACCTTCTCCATAAAACTGAAGAGGCTAAGACTTCTTGTATGAGGCAAACATGACTTCAGTGCAAAATGAGCAAAGACATTACAAGAAAACCACAGTCGATGACTATGGAATCTGACTCAGTAGGAGAGCACTTGCCTAGATCTATCAGTGCTCTCCGTTCAATCTCCAGCAAAGGAAGGAGGGAGGGAGGGGAAGTTAGGGAGGGAGGGAGGGAGCAGGGAGAAGGAAGAGGAGGAGGAGGAGAGAGAACCACTGTTTCTGGCTTTGGCTGGCACCTGCACTCATATGCACATAATTAAAAATACACACACATACACATAATTAAAAACAAAGTAAATCAGCCTGATGGTGGTAGCACACGTCTCTAATCCCAGAACTCAGGAGGCAGAGGTAGGTGGATCTTTGAGTTTGAGGCCAGCCTGGTCTACAGAGTGAGTTCTAGGACAACCAAGACTACTCACAGAGGAAACCCTGTCTCAAAAAAACAAAACAACAACAACAAAAAAAAACAACACCAAATCAAACAAACAAAATAAGCCTTTTAAAAACTTTAATAAATTGAATCCAATAGTTTGTAAAGATCATAATATACTATGACCAAGTGGTATTTGTCCTTCCAAAAGCAAGCTTGGTGTAACACTGGAAAGTCAGTCAATGTCAATCTTCATATCACAAACCAAAATGGACAAATATATTGTATAAATAAACAAAAAATATGTTAATAAAAAGACTGGGCTGGGGAAAGAAAAGAAGCCGCAGCCGAGACTTAGCTGCACAGACTTGCTCAGCAAGCATGTAGACTGTGGTTCAATCCCCACCACAGCAAACCCAGGAAGGGAATGGAAGACAAAATACAGACAAGGGGACGATATCTGCATGTCAGAGACAGTTGCATTCAATAGAGAATGTGAGGCAAAAATGCAAATGAGGAGACGACTTAAGTCTTGCGCAGAGACAATGAAATGGCAGGAGGGAGTCATTAGGCATCAGAAATTTAAACCCACCGGTCGCAGAGACAATGAAATGGCAGGAGGGAGTCATTAGCCATCAGAAATTTAAACCCACCGGGTTAGCACTAGGCACAAGACAGACAGGCTAATATAAGGAAAACTGATCACACTAAACTATGAGCCTAGGGAAGAGCAGGGACTTCTGCTGAGGACACAAAACGGCCGCATTACTGTCATGTGCCCTACACAATGTGGACCCCAGGGTCACATGCCCAGAGTGTCTGAGTCGGTAGGTCTGGTGGGATCTGAGAGGTTTTAGGTGTCCCGAGCTCTCCAGGTGACTGTGACTATCAGTCAGCTTGGGGGTGCTGAGCTGAAGGCAGACTGCCCACGTCAGTCTTTTAAGGTGCTCCTGTGAATTTACAGAAAGGAGAAATCTAAGGGTCAGATCTGGTCTGGTCCCATCACTCTGCCCTAACAGTGTCGTCCGATTGCTGGCGCTGTGGATCCGCGGTCACACCTCCTGGTAGCAAGAGTAGGGACCCTAGGTGACAGTGCACGTGGAAACGCACAGAGAAGACGAGGGTGACGGAGAACTCTCTCGGCATCTAGGGTTTCTTTTGCCCGCCGTGAATCGTGAATTGCTAAGGACTGGTCTGTTTGCAGATGACCCCAACAGCAGTGGGAAGCATGGACCCGAATGGCGAGAGAAACCGGCCAAGAAGCAACTGCCAAAGCCACCAGAGGACGTGGACTGTCCCTTCACATTCTCTCCCAGGACTTCTGCTCTGATGCTGGGGCAGAGCTGCGTCCACAGGCTGAAGTCAAGCCCTGAGCAGAGCAGGAATGTACAGTAGATGCCTGAGGCCCGCAAGTCCACACCTCTGCGTTCAAGGACAGGACAAAAAGACACAAGAAGAAACAGAAAGAGAAGGTGGAGAAGCAGGATGCAGACAGTAGGGGGGGTTGATTGGGAGCTAAGCCTTGGCATCATGCCTTCTCAGAGCTCTCTGTTTACTATAGCTCAAGACTGCTTCCTGCCGTCCATACTACTGCACACTACAAATCAAGTCCTCCAGAAATTCTCTCAAATAGCAGTTGACAAATACCTTCCATCAACGCTAAATTGAGTTGAATTGTAATCCTTAAGCCACACATTGACATCCAATTCCCTGGAACAATATTTAAAAACATCTTTTTTATTTTATTTTATTTTATTTATTATGTATAGTGTTCTGCCTACACGTATGCCTATAGGCCAGAAGAGGGCGCCAGATCTCATTACAGATGGTTGTGAGCCACCATGTGGTTGCTGGGAATTGAACTCAGGACCTCTGGAAGCACAGCCAGTGCTCTTAACCTCTGAGCCATCTCTCCAGGCCCCAAAAACAGGAGATCTTACTTGATTTGATTTGTTTATTTGTTTCTTTTGTTTCTCAGTTTCTCAGGGTAGCCCTGGCTGTTCTGGGACTCACTCTGTAGGCCAAACTGACCTCAAACTCAGAGATCTGCCTCTACCTCCCAAGTGCTGGGAGTAAAGTCATGTACCACCACAGCCCACCGAAACCTTATCTGAAAATAGGCTACCCAGGAGAGAAAAAAACATGAGCACCAGTTGTGCCGGCATGTGCTGGACAATTTTATGCCAATTTGACACAAGTTAAAATCATCTGAGGGCGAACTTCAGTCAAGAAAATGCCTCCATAAGATTGGAGTGTAGGGCATTTTTTAAATTAGTGATTGATGGGGGAGGGTCCAGCCCATTGTGGGTGATGTCATCCCTGGGCTGGTGGGCCTGGGTTCTATAAGAAAACAGGCTGAGCAAGCCATGGGGAGCAAGCAAGTAAGCAGCACACCTCCATGGTCCCTGCATCAGCTCCTGCTTCCAGGATCTAGTCCTGTTTGAGTTCCTATGATGACTTCTACCATTGATGAACAGTGATGTGGAAGTGTAAGCCAAATAAACCCTTTCCTCCCCAACTTGCTTTAGTCATGGTGTCTCATCACAGCAGTAGTACCCTGACTAAGACATGACTCATGCCTGTAATCTCAGTACATGGAAGGCTGAGGCAGGAGGATCTGGCTTGAGGCCAGCTTGGGATACATTAGAGAGTTCTTGGGCAGTTTGAGCTATGAGACCAGTCTCATAGAAAGAAAGAGAGAGAGAGAGAGAGAGAGAGAGAGAGAGAGAGAGAGAGAGAGAGAGAAAGGAAGGAAGGAAGGAAGGAAGAAAGGAAGAAAGAAAGAAAAAGAAAAGAAAAGAAAAGAAAAGAAAAGAAAAGAAAAGAAAAGAAAGGCTAGGCTGTGGTGGTGTATGCCTTTAATCCCAGCAATTGGGAGGCAAAGGCTGGTGCATCTCTGAGTTTCAGGCTAACTTGGTCTACAGAGAGAGTTCCAAAACAACCAGGGCTACACAGAGAAACCCTATCTTGAAAAAAGAAAGAAAGAAAGAAAGAAAGAAAGAAAGGAAGGAAGGAAGGAAGGAAGGAAGGAAGAAGAGAAGAGAAGAAAGAAAGAAAGAAAGAAAGAAAGAAAGAAAGAAAGAAAGAAAGAAAGAGGGAGGGAGGAAGAAAAAAAGAAAGAGGGAGGGAGGGAGAGAGAGACAGAGACAGAGAGACAGAGAGACAGAAAGACAGAAAGAAAGACTGGGAATGTAGCTCAGCAGAGTGTTTGCCTAGTATTCAGGAAGATGCCAAATCCCCAACACCACAAAAAACTCATAATCTCACCATATGGGAAGTGGAGGGAGAAGGATCAGGAATTCAAGAGCATCCTTGGCTACTTAGTAAGTTAAAGGCTAACCTGGGCTACAAGAGACCCTTTCTCAAAAAGCAATAGGAAAGGGGTAAAACTACCCAGACATCCTTCAAGGCATGAACAGCTAGATAAGACCATAACACAGACTACTTCTCCACAGTGAAAAAAATTAACTGCGGTGTATTCCTGAAATGACACAAATAAAGGAATGAGAGCAGGTTAGTGCTTGTCAACAGCAAAGAAGGGAGAGGGGTGGGAAGAAAGGGGCTGGGCCATCAGAGGGCAGAGTGAGGGCTCCTCCGGGTGTTGTGGGTGTTACTGTCTCCGCTGCACGACCATGGGTGTCTTGGATGTATTGCTGTGTTAAAATTTACAGGATAGCAACACTGGAGACAATGGCCAAAGGTATCTGGGATCTTGAGATGTCATTTCTGATAACTCATGTCAGTCTCCAGCTTTCTCAAAATTAAAGCATTTATTTATCTATTTCTGGGATATCTATATAGCTCTGGTTGTCCTGGAACTTGCTTTGTAGATCAGTCTGGCTTTGAACTCACAGAGATCCGCCTGCCTCTGCCTCCAAGTGCTGGGATTAAAATCGTGCACCACTACACCCAGCAAAAATGACTTTCTTACATGCAAATCTGGCCGTGTTGCTTTCCAGTCTCTTCACTCTAGCATTTCAGGGGCTCCAAGATCCAAACACCAAGCTGCTTGTAGTTTCGAATTGTGTAAATGCTAGGAGACTGTGAGATAATCTGAGGACAGCCACTGGGACTTTTCTTCATGTGCTTTTATTATCTCTAATATCTAATCTCTAGTTAAATTATCTCTAACACTTACCATATTTCCCAGCATATTATAATTCTGCATATCATATGCTAGGGTGCAATATATACTGACTTCAGTAAAAAGCCCTCTGTAAACATCTGTTACCTTTGGCTTCAATCCTAAGAGCCCAGAAGTGTTGATTCCATGTTACCGTCAGAACACTGACCTGCAAGCACTCCTGCCAGGTACACCAGGCCCACTCGGAGGCCTTTGTGGACCATTTCCAAGGGAATACCCAGAAGGAGCTGCATAGAGAGATTCCCCACGATGTGCTGGACTCTGCAGAGACAAACACCGGTCAAATAGCCAAGCAGCTGTTGTCATGGGAGATCTGCATGTGATAGTTGTACTTAAGCACTTGCTAGAATTTTATTTTCTGTCTTTTGAGAGACGGAGGGAGGGAGGGAGGGAGAGAGAGAGAGAGAGGGAGAACGAACTCATGGCAGCCAGAAGAAAGCTCCAGATCCTTTAGTGCTGGAGTCCCTGAAGCTGTGCGGCACTCCATGCGAGTCTTAGGATCAAAGCTACAGTCCTCACAACTGAGCAGCAAGTACTCTTAACCACTGAGCCTTCTCTCCAGCTCCTATATTCTAGGGTTTTTTTTTGGGGGGGGGCACGGATTCAAGACAGGGTTTCTCTGTGTAGCTTTGGAGCCTGCCCTGGAACTCACTCTGTAGACCAGGCTGGCCTTGAACTCACAGAGATTCTACTGGCTCTGCCTCCTGAGTGCTGGGATTAAAGGCATGCACCACCACCACCCAGCTTTTAGTTTATTGTTTTTGTTTTTAAGTGGGCAACTCTTTTATCTGTTTTTTTGTCGGCAGCAGTAAGTTTGCTGCCTTAATTTTAAATGCCCTTTTTTGTCCTGTCCCAGTTAAGTTGTTTGTGTGAAAAATGTGCAGTTGGGTTCCGGAAGGTGCTGGGGATCAGTTCCCCTGTGGTTTTTCCTGTTTGGAAAACAGTGTCCCGCTTACCTATGGATACAGAGTAACCATTCCTTGACTCCTGCTGTTAGAGGGGTATATAAGCCCATGTTGGTACCCATAAAGAGAGCTGCTTCCCTGGTAAACTGAAACTGGGTGACTAGAGTGCTGTTTAACCTCGGCTTCCCTCACCAGATTTCCTGCGGGCCACATTTTTTTCTCTTATTTTTTTAATTATTTAAAGATTTATTTTATATATACAGTGCTCTGTCTGCATGTATATCTGCAAGCTAGAAGAGGACATCAGATCCCAATTATAGACAGTTGTGAGCTACCATGTGGTTGTTGGGAATTGAACTCAGGACCTCTGGAAGAGCTGCCAATGCTCTTAACCACTGAGTCATCTCTCCAGCCACACACACCCTTGTCTGTTTTGAAATAAAATCTTACATGATGCTTCCATATGTAAAGCAAATAAAAGTCTTTCAGAAACATAAATGTATGTTATAAGTTCTGCTTTACAACAATTATTACTGAAACAAAGACCAATGAAGCTAATTTAAAGAATGAAATCCAAGCATGGTGGACTTTAATCCCTTTTCCTGGGAGGCAGAGGCAGGGGGATTTCTGTGAGTTTAAGGCTAGCCTGATCTACATAGTTAGTTCCAGGACAGCCAGGGCTATATGTGAGACCCTGTCTCAAAAAAATTATTTTTAATTAAAAAAAAAAAAAAGATAGAAAGAAAGAACTCAAGGTCTCGGGCTGCAGCTCAGAGGGTACCACACTTGCTCAGCATACAGGAAGCTCCTGGTTCTGTGTTCAGCTCCAAGCCCCCTGCCCTGTATGTCCGTTTAGCCACTGACCCAAAATGCAATCAATCATTTTAAATCAGGAGGGGGGGTGCTGAGTCACATGGGTGAAGCTCAATTCGCCTGACACCACAGGGCTCCCCAAAGAAGTAGGATAACCATAAGCTATTTGCTGACCACAGTAGGTAGGCATGGCGGACCAAAGATGATGAGTAAACACTTTTTTTTTTTTTTTTGGTTTTTTGAGACAGGGTTTCTCTGCGTAGTTTTGCGCCTTTCCTGGAGCTCACTTGGTAGCCCAGGCTGGCCTCGAACTCACAGCGATCCGCCTGGCTCTGCCTCCCGAGTGCTGGGATTAAAGGCGTGCGCCACCACCGCCCGGCTGAGTAAACACTTTTTTAAAAATTTTTTGAGACATGTAGCCTATGCTGGCCTTGAACTCTTGATCCTCCTGCCTCTACCTCCCACCTACTGAGATTGCAGGCAAGCACCATCACCTGATTCTGAGTAAGGTCTTGAAAGGCTCTCACATTTAAGAAACTGTAAATGACGGGGCAGTGCTTGCCTTTAATCCCAGCACTCAGGAGGCAGAAGCAGGCAGATCTCTGTGAGTTTGAGCCCAGCTTGGTCTTATAGTGAGTTCTAGAACAGCCAGAACTACATAAGAAAGGGAGGGAAGGAGGGAGGAAGGAAGAAAGGGAGGGAGGGAGGGAGGAAGGAAGGAAGGAAGAAGGAAGGAAGGAAGGAAGGAAGGAAGGAAGGAAGGAAGGAAGGGAGAAACTGTAAACAAAACCGGAAGACAAACACATCCTCCCCTGTTCATTATCTGTCTTTCTTGCTTTGCTTCCTTCCTTTGTGTGTGTGTGTGTGTGTGTGTGTGTGTGTGTGTGTGTGTGTGTGTGTAGGGGGTCCCGGGTTGTATGGGCAGGTGTTGTGTAGTTGTATGCCCTGAGGCCAGGGGAGGGCACTGGGTCTCCTCTGCCATCCGCTCTACCTTATGGAGGCAGGTTTTCTCCTGAACCTGAAGCTTGTGGTAGTCAGCCCCGCCGGCAGCTCGCAAGCACCAGCCATCTCCCTGTCTCCACTTGTCAGAGCACTGAGGTTACAGACACACGTGAGATCACACCCAACAAGAGCTCTTAACCACTGCGCCTCCCCTCCAGCTCCATCTATACTGTTTCTATACCTCCTTGTGCTACTATTGAACTGGCAGTGAGTCAGTTAAACCATAGTGCACATCGGTCGAAATGCTCACAATTCATTTGTACAGTGTGTTTGGAGGAGGCAGACTGTGTTTCAGCTCAGCTCTACCACTTCAGTCACCTAAATGGTGCACTGGACAGCATCCAACACGTAGGGTGACTTACTTTCGGTCTGGTAGTGGTTTGGTCTCAAGTCATTGATTTTTATTTATTTATTTATTTATTTATTTATTTATTTATTTATTTTTAAGATAGGGCTTCTCTGTGTATCCCTGGCTGTCCTGAAACTCATTTTATAGGCCAGGCTGGCCTCAAACTCATGGAGTTCTCTGCTTCTAGAGTGCTGGGATTAAAGGTGTCCAGCTCATTAACATTCCTATATCAATACCAACATTAGACAGTTATACAGAGTACAGCTAGCTTCCAAGGGCACATAAATAAAATAAAATAATAATAATAATAACATATGTTCCAAACAGATTAGTGGCAATTTGGGTTTTTTGTTTATCTCTCTCTCTTCCTTCACCCCCTCCCCTCCTCTGACAGGATCTTGATATGTAGCCATAGCTGACCCAGAATTCTGTGTAGACCAGGCTAGATCTCAATTCAGAGATCTGCCTGCCTCTGCTTTCCTAGTGCTGGGATCCAAAGTGTGCTCCATTACACCCTGCCTTGTTTTCTTTCTTTTTTTTTTTTTTAATTTAAATCTTGGGGCTGGAGAGATGGCTCAGAGGTTAAGAGCAATGGCTGCTCTTCCAGAGGTCCTGAATTCAATTCCTAGCACCCACATGGTAGCTCACAACCATCTGTAACGAGATCTAGTGCCCTCTTCTGGCCTGCAGTCATACATGCTGTATGCATAATAAATAAATAGAAAAAAAATTAAATCTTATTATATTTGTGTGTGTGTGTGCCCGCTCACATGCACACATGTGTATCAGAAGACAATTTTCAGGAGTCAGTTCTCTCCTTCCGATACATGGATTCCGGGGATTGAACTCATGTTATTGGGTTTGGCAGGTGTCTTTACCCTCTGAGCTGTCTCACAGACCCCCTGTTTTTGTTTGTATTTCAAGACCGAGTCGGGCTGGCTGGCCGGCCTGATAGTCAACATGTAAGTCCTGCTTGCCTTGATCTTCTTGCCTCTGGCTCCCAAGTGCTGGAACGACAGGTGTGCATGGCCTTGCCCAGCCTAACGATCCCTTCTGACCTCTTCTGACATCGTTGACTTGGTCATCATTCCTTACCCAGCATGGACCAGCATGTATGAGATAAACCTCCAGGCCTCTTCCCTCTTATCGGGGCGGTAAGTAAAGGGACTTTCCAAGATCCCCGTGTCCAGGGTGATCCACTGCTTCTGAGGCTTCCACACAGCGTAATAAATAAACACAGCCAGCTGTCAAGGGGGAGTGATCATGCCGGTTAATCAAGCTTCCTCTGGAGGCGGGCCCCATTCAAACCCACAGGCAGTAATTGTGGCTGAGTGATTAGCTCAGAAGACGTTGGGGTTAAATTTCTCCACCATCCCCCACAGCGGTCATGCTTCCTCACGATGAGGAGCCGTATTAGGTCAGATTGTAACAAAGACTTGCACCCTCCCAGAACACATAACCTGGGTCCCTCACCTTCACTTGGACTCCACAGCCCAGAAACCTGGCAGGTGGTCTAACAAAATGATGAAGATCAGAGCCCCAGTGACGTCATGTGAGGTCCTGTGTCCCAGTGATGTCACATGAGGTCCTACCTTGGGATGTGGTGGGAAGGGCACTTTACCTCTAAGTCATTCTTCCTCCACACTCCCAACTCTAGGCTAACTATGTAAAAAAAAAAACTCTGACAGCCCCAGACAAGGACACTCTACAAGGTACCTGGCCGGTATACTTCATCTTTATCAAGGTCATGAAAGACTACTGAGAAGTTGTCATGAATCAGAGGAGCCAGGGGAAGCAGGACAACTTAATGCAGTGTGAAACCCTGTATCAGAACCCTGTATCGGAAGGAACCAGAGGATGAGAAAGAGGACATTAGTGAGAAAATCAATCAAATCTAAGAAAAGCCTGGAGTTTAGTGAATAGCGCAGGTTCAGCCTCCTGAATATAAAATATAAAATCCAAAAATGCTCCAGATTTTGAAGTTTGTGAACACCAATATGACACTTGAAAAATTTTAGAAATCTGGTCCAGTGGTTGAGTGATCTTCTAGAGGACCCAGGTTCAATTCCCATAACCCACACAATGGCTCACAACCGTCTCTAACTCCCGTTACAGGGAATCTACTGCCTTCTTCTGGCCTCTGAGGGCATGAGGCACACATGTGGTACACAGATACATAGGCAGGCAGAACGCCATACACATAAAGTAATAAAAATTTAGAGAACAAGTTTTAGGTTTATGTGTATGTGCTGATCTTCATGTGTGTGCACACAGCTGGAGGCCAGAGGCCAACATCGGGTGTCATGCCTCAGGTGCCAAACACTTTGCTTTTTGAGACTGAGTCCCTCATTGACCTGGAGCTCAAATAGCAGGCTGGGCTGGCTGGCTAGCAAACCTCGGGAATCCATCCATTTGTCTCCAGCTCCCTAACTGCCAGGATTCAAGCACATGTCACAACTCCTGGCTCTTTTACTTGGGCTCTGAGGATCAAGTTCATGTCCACATACCTGCATGGGAAGTATTTTACAGACTGAATTATCTCCCCAGATCCAAAGTTTTAGATTTAGGAGTACTGAAGTCTATGAATATGCCAAAATTGGAGCTGGAAAGATGACTCAGCCATTAAGAACACGTACACTGCACCTGCAGAGGATCTGAGTTCAGTTCACTGCATCCATATCTAACAGCTTAAGACTGCTTGTAACTTCAGCTCCAGGGAATCTAGTGCCCTCTTCTGGCATCCAAGGGTACGTGCACTCACACATGACCTTCCCTACTCCCACACACATATACACATTTTTAAAAATTATTCGGAAATATTCTGAAACATGGGTGCTGAAGAGATAACTCAGTAAGTAAAAGCATACACTGCTCTTCCAGAGGACCAGAGTTCAATTCCCAGTACACATATCAGGTGGCTCACAACCACTTGTAACTCCAGCGCCAGGAGGGATCCATAACTCTGGCTTCTGCAGGCACCTGTGCTTACACACAATTAAATGATTAAAGAAAGAAAGAAAGAAAGAAAGAAAGAAATTATTCAGAAACACAAACCATTTCTGGTGTGAGCATTTCTGTTAAGAGATACTCAGCCACTGGGCAGTGATGGCACATGCCTTTAATCCCAGCACTTGTTAAGAGCTAGCTAGACAAGCCTAAACTAAGGCCGAGCATTCATAATTGTTAATAAGTCTCCTGGTCTTGATTTGGGAGCTGGTTGGTAATCCAAAAAAGCCTGCTACAGGAAAAGCTTGCACATTTGCCATAAAAAAGTTTGGTTTCTGCAATGGTTAATTTTATGTTCAATTTGACAAGGTTCATACAGACTCAGATATATCTTCAAATATCATTCCAGATGTTTCTGTGACTTTTTTGCTTTTTTGTATATTGGCTACCCATTAACTAGTTAGTTAGCTAGCTAGTAAATTATATGGTTGCATAATCTCACTAAATAGCCTAGGCTAGCCTCAAACTTACTTGTAGCCCAGGCTCTCTTAAACTCAAGATCCTTCTGCTTCAGTTTCCAAGTTCTGAGATTACAAGCTCATGCCCCCATGCCCACCTGAGGTCATTTCTTGAGATGAGATTAGGATGTAATTTAGTACCCCTTTCCCTCCATCTTGTATATGAGTTTCAGATGAAAGCATTAATAGAAAAAGACTATTTCATGAGGAAAAGAATTACACTAGCAAAGGGTGCTGTGGGATGGTCTGTATGTCAAATTGCTCTGATTGGTCAATAAATAAAACACTGGTTGGCCAGTGGCCAGGCAGGAAGTAGGTGGGACAAGGAGAGAGGAGAATTCTGGGAAGTGGAAGGCTGACACGGAGAGACACTGCAGCTGCCGCCATGACCAGCAGCATGTGAAGACGCCGGTAAGCCACCAGCCATGTGGCAAGGTATAGATTTATGGAAATGGTTAATTTAAGCTATAAGAACAGTTAGCAAGAAGCCTGCCACGGCCATACAGTCTGTAAGCAATATAAGTCTCTGTGTTTACTTGGTTGGGTCTGAGTGGCTGTGGGACTGGCGGGTGACAAAGATTTGTCCTGACTGTGGGCAAGGCAGGAAAACTCTAGCTACAAAAGGGCCTTAGACTCGGCACAAAACCCTTAGTGAGTCTCCAGCTTGCCCTGAAGATTGGAGAGCTGAACCCTCCCTCACTTTTCGGCTCCCTCCCTCATACCCTGCTGATTCTGTTCTGCTGGGGAACCCTGACTACTACAGTCCCTTACACCAAAGCTGGAACATTAGTGGGAATTAAGAGGATTATACTAGGGACGCCCTCTGGGCAGCCATCTCCACCAACTCTTTCATAAGACAGCAGTCTAGGAGAAAAACCTTGGTGTCACAAAGGGCCTGGCCCTTCCAAGTCACTAAGACACACCCTTGGGTGACTCATCCCCACCTCTCTGAGCTTTGCCCTCTTTCTGGAAACCAAGAAAGCTGAGCAGGTCATAGACTGAGAACATATCCCATCAGCCCAAAGTAGACACCCACAGCAGATGCCACAGTTTTCCTCTGAAAGTTCAGGCAGCTGGTGACTGTTCTAAATATATACCCCAGGCCGACCTGACCGACCAGTCTATTTTGTTTCATGAAACAAAGCCAATTTGCAAGCTGAACATGGTAGTATATGCCTGTAATCCCAACAGCTGGTTGGTTGTTACAAAAGGATTATAATGAGTTTATGGCCAGCCAGCCTAAGCTACATAGTGAGTCAAAGGCCAGCCTGGGCTACAATGCCAGATCCCACCACAAGAAAAAAAAAAAGCTAATTTGCAGGCCCAAAGTTCCCTGGCTTCTAAAGACCCCACCAGCTAAAATGAAATGAAGCCAGTAGTGTCAGTGAATGATAGGCAGTGGATTTTCATCATGGATGAAACCAACCCCTGGGGTGGCCGCGACTGAGCAGATCAGCTCCGGGAGCAGGGAGTGGGCAGAGTGTGTGCAGCCCTGGTCCCTCTATGCTCTCCTCCTGCACCGTTTCTCCTCTAGATGTCGGTTTCATCCCCACTCTGTTTGCAGCTTCCAGTCTGGACTGACGTGAGGGCCCCTCTCACGGTGGTGTTTACCTCAGCCAGGCTGATGGAGATGATGAACAGCGGTGGCGGGAGGCAGTTGGCTCTCTCCAAGTATGTTCTGCGGACGGGCTCAGGAAGCATCCACTTTGAGACCATCCTGTGGACCTTTCTGCTCCTGGGCAAGTCTTTGCCTTCCCTGTCCTCTCTCACTTTCTCCTCCTCCAGCTCTTCCTTCCCCTCTCTCTCCATGTTCAGATTCACGCTCTCCATCTCCACATCGTGAGCAGCAGCCATGGCCTGGTCCTCCCTCCACCTGAAACAGATATGAATGTCAGAAAAACAAGATGAACCTTTGGTCTGCAGAATGTGACTCTTTCCTGGGCTCTTTGGAAAACTGTTTGTTTTCCTGGTCCTTCCTGTGTGGGTAGCTGGAAAGAAGGCAGCTAAAGATGGTCAAAATGTTCTAAACCTCCTAAGGGGCCCCAAATGACGTTTTCACCATATTGTTTTGTAAATGTTTTAAAATACAGAGATTTTTTTTTGGGGGGTGGTTTTTCGAGACAGGGTTTCTCTGTGTAGCTTTGTGTCTTTCTTGGAACTCACTTTGGAGACCAGGCTAGCCTCGAACTCACAGATCCGCCTGCCTCTGCCTCCCAAGTGCTGGGATTAAAGGCATGCACCACCACCACCACCACCACCACCACCACCACCACCACACCACCACCCGGCATAAAATACAGGGATTTGAGGGCAGGTAAGACAGTGTTTTTTGTTTTTGTTTTTGTTTTTTGTTTGTTTTGTGTGTGTGTGTGTGTGTGTGTGAGAGAGAGAGAGAGAGAGAGAGAGAGAGAGAGAGAGAGAGAGAGAGAGAGAGAGAGAGAGAGACAACCAGCCTGTAAGTAAAGGCACTTGCTACCAAACCTGACATCCTGAATTTGATCCCTGGATCCACATTGCATTGTAAAAGAACAGAACCAAACCCTGCAAATTGTCCTCTGACTTCCACGTGTTCGTTGTGGTACACACCCACACAATAAATGAAAGTAATTAAAAAACACTTAAACAGGGAGTCTAATGCTCATAGACCTTAGGCATGCAGTGAACTCTGTGTGTTCCTTTCTTTATAAAAATAAAACAGCAACAATAAAAAGCCATGGGCCAGTGAGTGAACTCAGTAGGTAAAGGGGTCTGCTGCCCAGCCGGATGACCTGCATTCGATCCTCCACACCCACACTGTGGAAGGAGGGAACTGACTCCTGAAAGATCTCTTCTGACTCCCACACCATACACAGAAAATAATTTGAAGTGTAACTTACAATAAATAGTTGAATGTGGTGGTGATAATTCCATCACTTGAGAGGCAGAGGCAAGAGAATACAAGCACCCTTAGCCATGCAGTGAATTCAAAGTAAGCTTAGGTTGCCGGGGAAGTGGTGGTGCACACCTTTGATCCCAGCACTTGGGAGGGAGAGGGGCAGGTGGATCTCTCTGAGTTTGAGGCCAGCCTGGTCTACAGAGTGAGTTCCAAGACAGGCAGGGCTGCACAGTGAAACTCTATAAATAAATAAATAAATAAATATTTTTTAGAAAAAAAAAGGAAAGAAAAAAGCAAGCCTGGGCTAAGAGACCTTTTCTAAACAAATAAGTAATAAAGTAGATAAAAAATTGGCCGGGTGGTGGTGGCGGGGCGGGGGGCGGGGCGGGCGGCGGCGGCGGCGGCGGCGGGGCGGCGGCGGCGGCGGCGGCGGCGCACGCCTTTAATCCCAGCACTCGGGAGGCAGAGCCAAGGCGATCTCTGTGAGTTCGAGGCCAGCCTGGGCTACCAAGTGAGTTCCAGGAAAGGTGCAAAGCTACACAGAGAAACCTTGTCTCCAAAAACAAAACAAAACAAAAAAATTGAATACATTCTTTTAAATTAAAAAAAGCATATCTATGGAGTCAGACAATTTGGGGACTAAGGACGTACCTCAGTTGGGAGAGTGCTTGTGCAACATGTGCAAAGCTCTGGTTTGATCCCCAGCACCACATACACTAGGTGTGACTGTTCTGTCATCCCAGCACTTAGATGATAGCAGCAGGAGGGTCAAGTCAAGTCATCCTCTGCCTCAGAATCAGAAGTTCAAGGTCATCTTCTGCCTCATAGCCAACCAAATGGCTGTTACCTTGAGATACATGAGGCCAGTCTCAAAACCAAAATTAAAAAAAAAAAAAAAAAAAAAAAAGCACGGTCCCAGCAGTGTGGCCACAGGGCCTGTAGTTGTAACACTCAGTAGGCTGAGTGGGAAGTGCATTTGAACTCCGGGTGTGACACCAGCTTGGGCAAACAGCCAGACTCCATCTGAACGACAGACAAGCTGAATTTGTCCACGTAACAGCTGTAAGGGCACCTCAAGAAAGTTATATACACTGAGCCCCAAATTACATTTTTTGTTTGGTTTGGTTTGGTTTTTCAAGACAGAGTTTATCTGTGAAACAATCCTGGCTGTCCTGGAACTCACTCTGTAGAGCAGGCTGGCCTCGAACTCACAGAGATCCGCCTGCCTCTGCCTCTTGAGTGCTGGGATCAAATGTGTGCGCCACCACTGCCTGGCCCCAAGTTACTTTTTTAAAACTATGGTAAACCACAGGAACCTTGGGCTGGTAGGATGGCTCAGCGTCAAGCCTAATGACCTGAAACCGACCCCTAGAATCAAGAGTAAAGGAGAGACTCTGCCCTTCTGTCCATAAAACATACAAATAAATGTAAATGAAAGGTTTTAGTGACATGCAACTATTTTCACCGTTTAAACAGTTCAGTGATATTGAACACACGTGCAATGTTGTGCAATCATTAGCACCACCTGGTCCCCAAAGATTTTCATTGCCCTCCACAAGAAGCCCACACCTGTTAAGACTCTCTGCCCCCTTAGGGTCTCACCCTCGTCCCTGGGAACCACCAATCTGCTTCTGTGAACTACCAATGTCTGGAAAGTCCGGGAAGCCCGTCCTGTGTCTTCTTTCTGGCTTTTCTCTCTTACCATGTTTACAAGAGTCATCTGTCTTGTAGCCTGAACTACACTTTTCTTTTTTATGTGCATGGATATATTGTCGTGTACAGGCACCTCACATTTGGGGGGTCCACACATCTGTTGATAGTAAATTGTTTTCACTTTGTACCTATTGTGACTAAGCTTGCAGGGACATCCCTGTACAAGATTTTGTTTGACTGCCTGTCTTCAATTCTTTGATGCATATAACCTGCACGCTGAGTCATGGAAATTCTAGGTTTGACTTATTAGGTGCCCCCTCAGATTCCGTTCTGAAGCGGAGGAGATGGCAGCAATTGGGGGTATGATTTTAGTTAATATATAAAAGACAGTTGGACAGTAACTGACACACCACACAGTAGACATCCCATCATCATTCATTATTATTGGTAATGAATGGGTATGTAGGTGTGTAGATGGGTGGATGGATGGATAGATGGATGGGTGGGGGGAGGGAGGGAGGAAAGGTTGAATGGGTCTATTTTCACAAGCAACTTATTGGAAATCAGATCAAATCCAATTTATTTCCAGATGAGTTGCCTCAGGCATGACTGACTCCATGTTACAATGGGTTATACTCAGTGAATTCAGGGAGGAAGCAAATTCTTTCATTTCTCTTTTTATGGCAATATTTCTGAAAGTCAAGTCTTTCCCATCCAGTACCTTCTGCCTTCACACTCACACATGACCCAGGATCAGACATTAGATTCATATACGCAGTAGCTGAGATCAGCAGCTTTTAGTCATAAATATTAAAGCATTTTAATAAGGTCAGGGCTGGGAATGTAGCTCAGTAGTAAAATGCTCACCCACATGAGCATGTTGTGGGGTGGATCCCAGCACTGTAAACAAACAAATAAGTCTAATTAGGAATTATGACTCTCCCAGGAAGCAGCCCCATTATAAACTTAATTACCATATATGATCATTGTATGAGGGAATAAAATTCCACATTGTTGACAATGCGACTTTACATTTACAAAAGGAACCAGAAAAATAAGGATGACCTGTGTCCTGGTTAGATTTTCTGTCATCTCAACACAAATTGGAGGGGAAGAGGAACTTCAGCTGAGAAAATGTCTCCACCAGGTCAGCTTGTGGGCCAATCTGTGGGGCTTATTTTGATTGATGATTGACGTGGGTAAGCCCCGCCCACTGGGGGGGCCACTGCCCCTCCTGGGCAGGGGGTCTTGAGCAGTATAAAAAGCCAGCTGAGTGAGCTGTGAGGAACAAACTAATAAGCAGCTGTCCTTCATGCTGTCTGCTTTGGTTCCTGCCTCCAGGTCACTGCCTTGAGTTCCTGTCCTGACACCCCTTCATGATGGACTGTGAGCTATAAGCTGAAATAAACCATTCCTCCCCAATGTGCTTTTTGGTCATGGAGTTTTATCACAGAAATAGAAACCTAAGGTATGTTCTTAGATTCTTCTCTTCCTTTAGATTTTAAAATGTCCGGAAGTTCTATGACTTCAAGCTCACCATGTTAGGTATGTAAATGCCTGTACATACGTCCTGTGATGAAAAGATACCAGGCCCACCTGGAGGAGCCAAGACTGCGCATGTCTGTGGTCTTCCCGGGTGTTGCAATGAGGAGACCTGATACAGAGTCCTAGCTACTTGGGGCTGTAACAACAGACCGGCTGTAAGAAGTCATTTGTTTTCACCTCTCTTCGGTGGTTATCCTGCTTGGACCTCCCTACCTGTCCGTCCCTCCCTAATTCATCCTATCTCCAACACGTGGGCCTGTGACACTCACAGGTGTCCCTTCCAAATCTCGGCCAGCCTCCCATTCCTCCTATTCCTCTTGATCCCTCCCACGCCTGGATTTCTGAGTGAAGTTAAGTACCTTGGAAATATTAGCAAGCATATTGTGAAAAAGACTGAGGACGAGAGCAGTATGTGATGCGCAAGTTGATGCAGCCTCGGGGAGGTGTCAGGTGGCCTCTCCCAATATTAAAATGGCTGTCGAGGTGGTTTAATGGGTAAAGGTACTTTCTACACAAGCCTGGCGATCTGAGTTCGACCCCCTAGAACACACATAAAGGAGAGAGGAAAGTGCTGACTCCCAGAGTTGTCCTCTGACCTCCACATGCATACACACACACACACACACACACACACACACACACACACACACAAGTAGCATAAAAATTTAAATATAAAAAGCATATACCAGGCCAGGTGTGTGTGGTGGCATACAGTTTTATTCCCAGCACTCAGGAAGCAGAGGCAGGTGGATCTCATAAGAGTATGAGGCCAGCCTGGTCTACATAACTAGTTCCAGGACAGCCAGGGCTACCAGGTGAGACCTGTCTTTAAATTAAAAAAAAAAAAAAAAAAAAAGCCTTTCAAGAGGATACCTGTAGAATTCTACCCAGCAAAGGTATTTGAGTAAGTACACAAAGCTATGTTCCAAGGGTGTAAAATGTAGAACTAAAATTGCAGTAATTAAAAGGCATAAACAACCCAAATGTACTTCAAGGACGACGTTGCTTTTATTTTTCTTTAAGAATGAGTATATAAGGGTTTGGGATTTAGCTCAGTGGTAGAGCGCTTGCCTAGCAAGCACAAGGCCCTGGGTTCAGTCCTCAGCTCCAAAAAAAAAAAAAAAAAAAAAAAAAAATGAGTATATGAGTATCTGCCTGCATACATCTATGTGCACTGTATGTGTTCCTGGTGTTCATGGAGGCCAGACGAAGGCCTGGAACTGGATTACAGATAGATGGTTGTGAGCCACTATGTGGGTGCTGGATCCTCTGCAAGAGCAGCCAATGTTCTTAAGCACTGAGAAGTCTCTCCAGTCCAGGATGTTGCATTTTATGGCAGTTCTAATGTTTTTGTTTTGTTTTGTTTTGACAAGGTCTCACTATGTAGCACTGGCTGTCCTGGAACTTGATCTGTAGACCAAGCTGTCCTTGAACTCACAGAGATCCACCTGCCTCTGCCTCCTAGTGCTGGGATTAAAGACGTGAGCCACCACACCAGGCTTTTAGATTTTGTTGGTTTGTTTGTTTTAAGATTTATTAATTTATAGTCGGGCGGTGGTGGCACACGCCTTTAATCCCAGCACTCGGGAGGCAGAGCCAGGCGGATCTCTGTGAGTTCGAGGCCAGCCTGGGCTACCAAGTGAGCTCCAGGAAAGGTGCAAAGCTACACAGAGAAACCCTGTCTCGAAAAACAAAAAAAAACAAACAAAAAAAAAAGATTTATTAATTTATTATGTATACAGTATTCTACCTGCATGTGTCCCTGCAGGCCAGAAGAAAGCACCAGATCTCATTACAAGTGGTTTTGAACCACCATGTGGTTGCTGGGAATTGAACTCAGGACCTCTGGAAGAGCATTCTGTGCTCTTAACCACTGAGCCATCTCTCCAGCCCTTGTTTGTTTGTTTTACAACATGCATCATATCAACTTCCCCTATGTACGGCCTCCCAAAGCAAGTCTAATCTGAAGCGATTTATTCACTCTACACAGACTCACTTGGGTCCAGTCTGTGTATAGACTCCATGGGGTCCGGACAGCTTGTAGAAGCACAATTAATTAATTAACTTTGGTTTTGTGAGACAAAGTGTCGTATAGCCCAGGATCTCTTGTTGCCATTATCTTGCTATAGAGTCAAGGCTAGTCTTGAACTCCTGACCGTCTTGCCTCTGCCTTCCAGGTGCAGGCATTACAGGTACGCGCCACCACAGCTGGCTGGAAAGCACCTGTTAGATAAGCAGCATGACATTTCCAGAGTCCTAAGGGAAATGCAGCATGGCCGGCAAGGCAAAGCAGGTGGCAATGATCACAGCCCACTGTCGTCTGTCTGACGACATACAAAAGCACCCACAGCTATCCCGAGCCTGCTCGGTCACTCCGTCACTGTGTCACGTGAGTGGATATTGACTCCTCTGACCGCTGCATTAGTCATTAAGCAAAGATCATGAGGCTTCCTGGCATTTTCTTTAATGTGCTGCCAGTTTCTGCTGCCTATTCTTTGTTGAAACACACACACACACACACACACACACACACACACACACACACACCCCAAAACTGGCAGGCATTGCTGTGAAATGGTCTCACCCTGCCCAGGGGAACAACTGGGTGGTCAGTTAGGATGCCTCTAGTCTTCCGGTTTACAATAAAGATGTTCTCCTGAGAACCAAGAGCCTGGGCATCCTTCCCCACCCCCACCCCCACCCCACCCCCGAGTTAGCAGATACCCTGGTTTGGTTTTGTGATACAAAATTTCACTCTATAGTCCCAGCCTTGACTCTACAGTCCTGCCTCAGCTTTCTAAATACTGGGACCATAGGCATAAAGCAGTCTTTAATAAAAATCCAAGCACAGTCGGTAGCAGACACCTTTAATCCCTGCTCTCTGGAGCTGACACAGGAGGAATCAAAGCTTCAGAGCAGCCTGGTCCACAAGAGCAAGGCGCAGTCTCAGAAACAAAGAGCCAGCAAGATGGCTCCTTCTGTAAAAGCACATTCAGGGCAAGCCTGACAAGGGGGGGTTGATTCCTGGAACCTCTCCCTTTGAATGAATGAATGAATAAATGAGAGGTAGAAGCAGAAGAAATGTGGTCCAGGCACTTAGGAGGCTGAGGCAGGAGGTCTGCACCTTCAAGGCCTGGGATGTGCACTAGCAAGACTATCTCAAGGGTAAAACAACATTTTAAAAGAGAATTCAAATATAGGAAGCAATTTCTTCCTTTGGGACCTCACGTGGAAAAGGTAGGATTCTGCTATCAAAGCAACTGCCTACATTAAAAATAAATAGGTCAGGACTGGAGAAAGCTGGCTGAGTGGCTAAGAGCATTAGCTGTTCTTCCAAAGGACCAAGGTTTGAATCCCAGCAACATCCACGTGAAGGCTCGCAGCATCTGGAGCTCCAGTTCCAGGGATCCTTCAGCTTCTCGTGTGTTCTGTGGGCAGCACCACGCACAAGTGGTGCACAGATACATGTGCAGGCAAAACACCCATACACGTAGAATAAAATAATAAGATTTTAAAAAATTAGTAGGGCTCCGTGGATAAAAGGTATCTGCTGCCAAGCCTGAAGAACCGGGTTCAATCCTTGGGACCCACAGGATGGCAAGGGAGAACCAACTCTAAATTGTCCTCTGACCTCCAAACATACGTACACAACACACACACACACACACACACACACACACAGAGAGAGAGAGAGAGAGAGAGAGAGAGAGAGAGAGAGAGAGAGAGAGAGAGAATAAATAAAATTTTAAGTGCAATCTTTAAAAATGCAGATCAGTAGGGCAGACTGTGGTGATGTAAGCCTTCAATGCCAGCCCTTAGGGAGGTAGAAGCCAGCAGGTTTCCGTGATTTTTTTTATGCCAGCCTAGTCTACATAGGGAGTTCAATGCCAGGGCTCCATAGAGAGACCTTCTCAAAAAACAAAACAACAAAATTAAAACTCAGTTAAAATAAAAAAAAGAGAGAGAGAGATGATGTCTGGAGACAGAGCTCAGTGACAGAGCACTTGCTGGGCATACATGAAGCCCTGGGTTAAATTCCCAGGACAAAGGAAACCAAAGGGGGGTGGGAGGGCTTCCTAAGAGACTTGACATCAGCAAGGGAACTTCCCCCTCACATTTCAGCTGCCTCGGGTCACTGTATTTTTATCATATAATATCTCCTCAAGTTACAGTTTAAATTATGGCCAGAAAATTTTAAGTGACTCCATTTCAGTCCCTACATGAGTCTAAAAGCACAGAGATAAAGTTGTTTCTGAAATGAATTGTCTGAGGAGTAATAATACCCAGGAGTAATAATGTTCATGTTCAGTAGTAATAGTGTTCAACAGTACTAATACTTGGCAATAATACCCAGCAGCAATAGTGCTCAGCAGTACTAACACTCCCAACAGTACTACTATTCAGAAGTACTACTATTCAGCAGTGCTAATACTTAGTGGTGCTACTATCCAGCAGTAATAATGCTCAGCAATAATAATACTCAGTGGCACTAATACTCAGCAGCTAATACTCAGCAATGCTAATACTCAGCAATGCTAATACTCAGCAGTATGAATACTTGCAGCACCTGAGGTCCCAAAGAAGAAAAGAAATGCTTGGTTAGTTAGATATGTCTCTATCTTTTAGTAAAATTTTGTTTCCTTTTTGTATTTGTTTGTTGGAGACAAAATGACCTTGAACTCCTGACCTCTATCTCCCTAGTATTGGTAAGTGCTACCACACCCAGCTCATCTCAATTTTCATGTGGGTCTGTGTGTGTGTGTGTGTGTGTGTGTGGTGGGTGTGGTGTATGTGCATGTTCAAGTGGGTGTGTCCATGTGTGTGCAAGTGTATGCAAGTGTGTGAAAATAGAGGCCACAAGTCAACATCAGGTGTCTCTTTTCAATTGTTCTCCACTTTATTTATATTTATTTGTGTGTGTGTGTAAAATGTGTGTGTACCTGTTTGTGTGTGAGGATGCGCACATGCTGCACTGTGCATCTGTAGGTCAGAGGACAACCTTGAGTGTTGGCCCTCACCTTCCACCTTGGTTTTGAGGGTGCGTCTCTCTTGGTTACCACTGTGCAGCATACTCCAGGGGCCTCTCTTGTCTCCACCTCCATCCATAGGAGTGCTGGGATTACAGACACTCACCAGCCCATCTGGCTTTTCCAGGGATCTGAACTCAACTTGGGAGGCTTTTATGACAAGCCTCTTGACCTGCTAAACCATCTCCCTGGATCTCCACCCCTCGCTGACCCTCGATTTAGCTAGACTGGCCATCATGAGCATCAGAGATCACCTATCCCTTCTCAGTGTTAGGATTACACACAGTCACCACTGCACCCGGCTTTTTATGTGCACAGCAAGCCTTTTACAGACTGTGCCCTCCCCCAGCCCCTCATCTCCCTCTTGACGAGTAATTCCTGTGCTGACCAACACTCACCAACAACTTCCAAAGCCCTGCCCATACCAAAGAGACACACAGAGTGGACCTACGGATATCAGACATCCAAAACATCACTTAATTTGACATTCCACCCACTCCATCCAAAACTTTTATTTGTAGCTGAAGAAAAACAACAAAACTCACTTTCTCAGGCCTCCTTAACTTTCTTCATTTCTATCCCTAGCCTTGCCCAGGCTGGTCCTGAACTCCCTATGTGGACAGAGATGGCTTTGAACATCTGCTCTTCCTGCCTCTACTTCCCAAGTGCTGCAATGAAAGACATGGGACCGGTTTATGGAATGCTGGGAATCAAACTCTGGGACTCTGCATGTTCCTTAAGCACTCTACCAACTGAACTATGTCCCCAGCCATTGTGAGTTTTCTACTCCCCAAACAAGAAACAAAGGCTGTAATCACTGAGATCGCAGAAAATACATAATGCATAAAGGTTTATCAGGCAAAGCCAGCCTTTCAACTCCCATTCATTCCCACAGCTCAGGCTGCAGGCAATAGCAGAAATACCCAACCATATGTGTTCAATCTTTGAAAGTCAAGAACTTATAGTAAATTCTTTTGATAACACTGGTCCATTGTCTACTTTCTTGGGGAATTCCAAATCTCTTCTTAATGGGCAGCAGGGACCACCTCCTATCACAGAAGCCAAGCATGCCTGATGTTCCCATTTCCTAGGCTCTAGGCAGCTAGAGTTGAGGCGTGACCTAAATTTGGGCAGTCAGCTGTATTTGCTTAGATTTAAAAAAACAAAAACAAAACAAACAAACAACAAAAACCCAACAACAATGCCTTACTATCTAACTCTGACTGGCCTGAAACTCGCTGTGTAGGCCAGGCTGGCTTTTAACTCACAGAGATCTGTCTGCCTCTGCCTCTCAAGTGTTGAGGTTAAAGTCATGCACTACCATGCCTGTGTTGGGGTGAGTCTTGAGGTATCATAATCTGGACCCACTTCCTGTCCACTTCCTGTTTTGACTAAGGAATTGACCAGTTGCCTCACAATCTGTGGCCATGCCTTCCCAGCTGTGAGAGATGGTATTCTTTCTAAAACTGTAAGTCAAAATAAGCCCTTCCTCCCTTAAAAATGTAAAAAGAAAGAAATGTAAAGAAAAAGAAGAGAGAATAGGCAAGGAAAGGAGAGAAAGACTGAATCCACACCACATGGCCCAGTCTCTATGTCATGTGCTGATCCTCACACACACAGACCATCACTGTTTTGCATTGGGGAGTTGTCAGCCGAGATCTATGACCTACAGCAGCCACCATGCTGTGATGGCTGCCCCAGGGCGGAGGAGAGCAGTGTGAAGAAGATTCTATTCCCAGCATCCATGTTTAGTTTCACTGGGCCTCGGTTTCATTAGCTACGAGCATTCTTTTTGTGTTTGAATGTGTGTGTGTGTGTGTGTGTGTGTGTGTGTGTGTGTGTGTGCTGTATGCACATGTCTATATTCATGTATATGTGTGTACATGTAGAGGCTAGAGGTCCAACATATGGTGTCTTCTTTTATGGCTATCATCATCATCATCACCATCATCATCATCACCATCACCGTTTAGAGTCTCTCACTGAGCCTGAAGCTCACAGAGTCGACAAGACTGGCTGGCCAGTGAGCTCCAGGGATCCCCCTATGTCTGTCTTCCCAGCACTGGCATTACAGCTATGTACCGCCAAACCCAGCTTTTTCCATGGATTCTGGAGATCTGAACTTCAGTCTTTATGATTGTCCAGCATCACTTTCCTGACTGAGCCATCCCCCAGCTCCATTCATGTTTTGGTTTGTGTTTTTGAGATGGGAACCTCCCGCTGTAGCTGAGGCTGACCTTGAACTCACAGTGACCTTCCTAACTCAGCCTCCGAGTGGTGGGATTACAGGCAGGAGCTACTGTGCCCAGTTTGTGAACATTCTTGTAAAGTAGGGCACTAATTTCCCATCTCCTGGATAAAGAAACTCAGACTCCCAGGGTAACTTACTGGCACAGAGCCTGAAACCTCTGACTCTGAAACTCCTAGATCTTTCCCTTCCTCCATATTTTCTTTTCTTCCTTTTTCTTGGTTTTTACTTTTTGTTTATTTTATATGTATGGGTGTTTTTGCCTGCATGTATGTCTGTGTGTTATGTGTATGCCTGGTGCCTGTGGAAGACAATAAAGGGTATCAGATCCCCTGGAACTGGAGTTACAGATGGCTGTAAGCCACCATGTGGGCGCTAGGAATCAGACCCAGGTCCTCCAGAAGAGCAGCCAGTGCTCTTAGCAGCTGAGCCATCTCTCCAGCCCCTTCCTCCGTGTTCTCTAAGCACCACATGTTATGGAAGTGCACATCTTCATTTGGACGATGCACACACACACACACACACACACACACACACACACACACACACCACCTTATCTCCTCCCTCTGGCTGCCCAGACAGATCCAGACCAAACTCTAGGGCTTCTAAATGGTAGCTGCTCTTCAGATCACCACCCTGGGCTAAAGCTGGAAACTCCCATCAACACCATTGCTACCACAGGGACACCAAGTGGACACGAGTGCCCACACAAGAACAGGACTTGCCTCTCTCTCGGAACCGGAAAGACCAAGTCAGGCTCACCTTCTCTTCTTTACCTAGCTCAGGAAGGTTGCTGGGCTAATGCCCTTTGGACAACTCTTCTTTGATGGGAGACACTTTGGTCATCCGCTTATACCATTTCCTAACTGCAGCCGCACAAGCAGGTTTCAAATAGCTGAATTGGTTTTTTCACGCAGCTGGTCCCACCCATTCATCAGTACCAGGCAAGTCCCTCCCGGGGCTGAGGCCAGCCTTGATGTGGCCAGGGAGCCATGCAGTCTGTGCTGGGTGCACCCACTTGCTGCCCAGCTGGGACTAGTGGGAGGTTTTTGGTGGCATTGCTAGGCAACGTGGGTAATTGATGAGGCCAGGGATTGGGCTTCTGAGCCGCAGAGATTAACAGCCTCCTTCATCACACTGCAAGCCATCATTATACCTTGGTCCAGAGCCCACAGTGATCTCTCTGTGGTCATGGCCTGAAAGGATGCTTTTTTAGCTACAGAAATTAAGAACTGGTTTTTCAGTATTATAGGTTTGTGGCTGTGGCTGTTTTCTTTTAGCTCCATGTATGAGCACACAACTCGAAATAAATAGGCAAAAGATTTAAAAACAAAAATTGCCTTCACAAACCTCCATCACTCCAAGTTTTCCTTCTGGAGGCAAAGCCTACTGGCCCTCACTGGCGAGGGCAACTAAGGTAGGGAGTTCTGCTTCCCCGGGCCTTTCCATGGCTCACTGTGCATTCAACGCTCCTTTCTTGGACTCCACTGGCCTGGCTGCGGCTCAGGGTTGAGGAACCAGAGCTTGGGTGGTGTGCACAATAGTATGTTAGTATTACCACAGCTTGGGTGGTTTGCACAATAGTATGTTCGTATTACTTCCATTTGAAGACTAATGCAATTCCTCCCTCATCGAGTCTTCAGAGTCCCTCCTACTCAGGTTATTTTGGAGACACTCCCTCCCACCCTATGCTGTTGTTCCCATTTACAGACAAAGCAAAGGAGACACCAAAGCTTGCCTTTCAGGTGGCAGTAAAGCCAATTCCCTGGGGCCCACAGCTCCTCCCAGAGCTACTTAACACATCATGTAGGTGCATGCACCCCAGTAAATACTAATAATAGTGATAATAACATAACACTGCTGAGCTGCATGTGGGTGATACACACTGTGATCTCAGCACCCGTGTGGTCAGCCAGGCCTCCATACTGAGTTCCAGATCAAGCAGGCCTGCAAAGTAAGTTCTAGAACAGCCAGGACTGCTTAGTGAGTTCCAGGATAACCAGGCCTGCATAGTGAGTTCCAGGTCAAGCAGGCCTGCATAGTAAGTTCTAGAACAGCCAGGACTGCTTAGTGAGTTCCAGGATAACCAAGCCTGCATAGTGAGTTCCAGGTCAAGGAGGCCTGCAAAGTAAGTTCTAGAACAGCCAGGACTGCTTAGTGAGTTCCAGGATAACCAGGCCTGCATAGTGATTTCCAAGTCAGCCAGGCCTGCATAGTGATTTCCAGGTCAGCCAGGCCTGCTTAGTGAGTTCCAGGTCAGCTAAGACTACATAGAGACCTTGTCTCAGAAAAGGGGAGGGGAGGGAGAGGCCATGGAACTGTTTCAGCAGTCAAGAGGATTGGCTGTTCTTACAGGAGATCCAGGTTTGGTTCCCAGCACCCACATGATGCTCACAACTGTCTATAACTCAAGTTTCAATGGATCTGACACTTCCTCTGACCTCCACAGACTCCTGCACATGTGTGGTATTTTATATACATTCAGGCACACATATATGCACATGAAATAAAATTCATAATTTTCTAGATGAATTTATTTTGTATTTGAGTGTTTTGCCTGCACATGAAGCCAGGTGCTCACAGAGGACAGATGAAGGTATCAGATCCCCTGGAACTAGAGTTATGGAGGGCTGTAAGCCATCATGTGGACACTGGGAAACAAAGCTGGCTCCTCTGAGAAAGCAACAAGTGCCCTTAACCACTGAGCTCCTAAATAATCTTATTTTATTTTTTAATTAATTAATTTATTTATTTATTTGTTTTTTGTTTTTTGTTTTTTGTTTTTCCGAGACAGGGTTTCTCTGTAGCTTTGGAAGCTGTCCTGGAACTCACTCTGTAGACCAGGCTGGCCTCAAACTCACAGAGATCTGCCTGCCTCTACCTCCCGAGTGCTGGGATTACAGGCGTGCGCCACCACTGCCCGGCTGAAATAACTTTTATTTATTTGTTTGTTTGTTTATAGTTTGAGATTGAATCTCTCTACATAGCCCTGGCTGTCCTGGAACTATGTAGAACAGGCTAGCCACACACTCCTCCTACCAGAGGAGATCCTCCTGCCTCTGCCTCTAGAGTGCTGGTGTTAAAGGCGTTCTCATCCAGCTGTGAGATATGCCTTTCAAATAGTGACTCATCACAGTCACAGTTGTCCCAGCTTGCACAGGACTAGGAGTTCCTCAGGACATGTGTCTGACAGTGCTAAAATTGGAACCACTGTGGACAAACCTAAAACACTTGGTCACCCTGCCCTGGAATACCTTCCTCAGACTAATTGGGAGGGGAAGTGTTGATGGGTAATCCTCCACATAGGGCCATGGTTCCTAATCCTACCTTCATATCAGAATTCTCTAAGGTCCTATTTGTCTGGGTTCACCTCTGCTCAATGGAAGTCTTTGGGGACAGGATCACATAGGACTTATTTTTTCTAGTCCCACTATATTGCCCCAGCTGGCATGGAACTCCTCTTTATGTAGACAAGGCTAGCTCCAAGTGCTGGGATTAAAGTTGACCACCCCATACCCAGCTTCTTTTTTAAAGATTTATTTCTATTTTTAACTGTGTGGTTAGGGGGAGACGTGCGTATGAGTACAGTATCCTAGGAGGCCAGATGCACTGAATCCCCTGGAGCTGGGATCGCAGGAGGTTGTGAGGTTCCCAGTACAGGTTCTGGGAACTGAACTCTGGTGCTCTTAATCACTCAGCTCCTGGGCATGAGAGTTTTAAATGGGCATCCAAGACAGAAAGAAAAAACAAAAAACAAAAACTGTAACAGGATCCCAGACCTTAGCACAACTGACTCCATGATGGACACGCCAGCGAGGCCATAAAACTCAGCACATAGACAGCACCACCTGCCAAAATGGAAACAAAGACCTAATCCATCAAAGTCCCTAGTCCTGGGAAAGTCTCTAAATGTACTAACGTTGCTTTTGGGCTTCTGCAGTTCTGCTTCTGGCTAAATGTTCTTGTTAACTGAAGTGTGTCAACCCAGGACATGGATTTTGTGCTTAAAAGTTCACCCTGAGAAAGGCTCAGGGCTACACTGGGATCCAGAACACCCAGAGTAGTCGCCGACTGGCTAATAAAGACTTTCTATTGGCTTAAACTTGTGTCCAGCCAGTCTTCTCTGATGGATACCCCACAACAAAACCAGGGTGTGGGAGGAGAGATAGAGGCAGAGAGAGGAGGAGGAGGAGGAGGAGGCAGAGGCCGGGGCCGCAGCTCCAGTCCTAGAGGTTCGTTTTCAGGACTGGGAAAGTAGCTCAAAATGTGAAATGCTCCCTGAACTGGATCCCACACGGGCGGTGGATACCTGTAATCCCAGTGCTCAGGAGGTCAGGAGGCAGGGGCAAGCAGGTTCTGTGGGCCTGGTTGAGACAGACAGACAGACAGCAACAGAGACAGAGAAAGAGAAACACAGAGAGGAAAAACAGACGAAGGAGGGGGAGAGGAGAAGGAAAAGAGGGAGCAAGGGAGGGGAGGGGCAAGTACAGAGAGGGGGAATGGGAAGAAGGAAGCAGGGGGAGGGGGAGAGGGGCAGAGAGGAGAAAGACAGGGAGAGAGAAGGGGGAGAGAGATCGAAAACCAGCATATATTTGAACCACTCTCCCTGTGTGGTGACACACACGCCATTCTCTAGTGACCACCAAAGTTCACGGGCCATGTGTGTGCTTCGGCAGACAGTCCCTAGATGCCTGGTGTGTGTTAGGCTCCAGAAAGACGTAGAAGAAGGAAGAAAAGGCGAAACAAACAACAACAAAAGCCTGCTCCATTCCTATTTAGAGGGAAATAAAAAGTCCTAAGAATTGCCGCAGCCAGCAGTGTGCTGTGATTGGGATGAGAAGTGGGTCAGCACCAGTGCAGCGGGGCAGCTGGGCAGGTTCCAGAGCCCAGTGTGGCTGACAGAAGATGGGCACACTGGTCACCGCCCCTCCCACTAAGAGATGGCACTGGTTTCCTCTCTTCTTAAGTCATGGGGCCAACCCTGGGGCTGGTCTTAACCAATTCCACATGGCAGAAGCAGTACTGGGAACTGTCCAAGGCCAGGCTTTAAGAGATGTGTGTGCTGCTCTCAGGCCACCATGTTCGGTGGAAGCCCATACTCCCTGCGTGGAAGCTGAGGTCACGTAGAAGAGCAACAAGCCACCAGACCAATAATGACACCTTCGTGGACTTCCCAGTCAGGAATAGGGCCAACAGGATGACACCAATTGACAGCAAAGGCTACAGAAAAAGTGTCCAACCTCCCTAAATTCCTGACCCACTGAATCATGACAAAAGAAAACGGCGGTTGTGTTAAAACACTTATTTGGAGTTACTTGAGACACAGCTTTAGTTACCAAGAGCTGGATGAAAAGAGGACATCTCACTGTGTCATCCCACTGACACCGGTCACCTCTGCATCCTTCTATGCAGCAGACTGCAGATAACTCAACGGAAGCAGCCTCCAAAATTAGCCTTCACCCCCATGCCTATCTCTGCCTGCTTTTTAAAAATGAACCATACAGTCGAGTATGTCAATTTGCTCAAAAGCCATAGCAAGGCTGGGGTGTAGTTCCGCTGGTAGAGCACTTGGCCTCACAGACACAAGACCCTCAGTTCCATCCCTAGCACCCCAAAGAAGAAGAACAAACAAACCCAAAGCTGTTTCCATCATCTTCGGCATAAATGCAGTAGGTTTATCCCTAGCTCCTGCCTTTTTATAGAACCCAGCTTCCACCAATCTCTCCCAGCAATGGGTTGCAGCCATGGGGACCTCTTTCTGTCTCTGAAACTCATCAGACACTCTCCTGTCTCAGAGTCATTACAGTTTCTGTTCCTTCTAACCAGCCCCCCAACCCCAACACAGCAATCCCCCCCCTAAAGGGCTGGCACCTCCCTAGGAAGTCTCCCCTGCCTACGCCTTCCTCCACCCCAATACTCAAGCACATTTTCCTGCTTCCTTGCTCCAAACACTTATCATACCTAAAAATATCTAGCATATTTACTGTCTGTCTGTACGAGTTGCAGGAAGGTCAGGACTGTGCATTTTCTATTCCAGCTCTACCCCAGCATCTTACCACAGTGAAAGGCACTCAGTGAGCCCTGAATGGACCATCATGTAAATGAAGAAGGAAAGAGGAGGGAGGAAACGGAGGAGAAAGCCCTGGCTCCTGCTCCAGTGCATCCTCTACTTGCCTGTGGAAAAGTCAGCTCCCCAAACCCAGGCCAGGAGCTCATCTCCACTAGCAAAGCCCATGTATGCCATCCACCCACGGTTTTGCCCCTGAATCCCATAGGAACTTTGAAACACTATGCCTTTCTTGTTCTCTTTCTGGAAGGGTTCTAGAGACCCAACCTAGGACCTCGTGGTACAAAAGAAACACACTGACTAATAATCTTAAGAGACAGATTCACTAAGGAGCAGCGAAGTTAGTCTAGAAAAACAAGAGAAAAAAGGCTGTGGTATGTTACTAAAAAATTTCAAGAACAGACAACTAGATAAAAAAAAATATCACATAATCCAGCAAGAATAGAAATCTGATCTGTAGCAAGACATTGAAAAGCCAAGCATTGAACGCCAAAAAAAGCCAATAATGGTAAAAAAAAAAAAAAAAAAACAGGAAAAGGCTGAAGCAGGAAGCACCAGACAGCACTAAAAAAGAAAAGACAAAAAAAAGCTGAGAAGCAAGTGAGATACTGTGGCTTCTGTCTCTCTGATCTACCACATGGACAATAACTGCCTTTTGATTTTATTAATAAGAACTTTGAAGATTCATGCACATCTGCGCCCAACGCAAGAATCATGAAAAAGCTGTTTGCCTATGCCTTGTGAGCCCAGCTCAGCCCAAGCTACACTCAGCGGTTGGGGGCGCACGCGGTGATTGCTGAGGAGGCAGAGGCAGGAGGATCCGGTTGAGTCGGCTAGGAGGCTTGGGAGAAGCTTTGCCAGCTGAACAAACAGTGGTGGGACATGGAAGCAGTGCTACTGCTCCACATTGCAGTTCCTTCTCATCGTGTTGTGACTTCGGTGATGCTGCTACTGACAAAGTTTACGCTGCTGTTCAGAGAAGAAGCAGGACATCGGTTACAAGAAAGCACGCAAAGGTCAGTTGGAAAATGCAAACAAATGGTGGGAGAAATGTTGTGAAGATTTTTTTCTAGAAGAATTCATGTTCGAAGACAGACATTATCAGACTGTGATTGCTCCAAACACAGAAGGCAAAAAAAAAAAAAAAAAAAAAAAAAAAAAAAAAAAAAAGTCTACAGGAAACCATGACATGCTAACAGGACTTTGAAATCTCAAAAAATACAGATCTACAACGATGATTCCACATGGACTATGATAAAGCCATTAAGCGATAACACAGGAAAAATCGACTTTGGACTACAAACTGTCAGGACAATCGAGAGACTAGCTGAGATAACAGCTAACAGACTACTCGAACAAGGACTTGAAACAAGCCTGAACTTTCTATGCAAAATAACAAATGAACAATGATGATTAACCAAAATTTTCAAATCCCTAAAAATCTCACTAGAAACAAAAAGAAAAAGAAAATAATATAGATAGATCACGAATTACTTGAGAAAAAAAAAAAAAAATAAATATATAGACATAATACACGAAGAAAAAAAATAAAAAAAAAAATAGATAATAATTAAAAAAAAAAAAAAAATATAAAAAAAAAAAATTATAAACAAAAAAACAGTAAATAAAAAAATGAAAATTTTTTTCTATTTATCAATGTTATATAATTGTTAATATATATAATATTTTTATTAATCTGTCAAATTTAATATAAATCATTAATTAATTTTTTGTATATATTTATATATTATTATATTTTTTTTATTATTATAAGCTTTTTTAATTTTAGACAAAAAAAGAAATTGGTATTGTGTATCTAAAAAATCAAAAAAAAAAAAAAAAAAAAATCAAAAATACATTAGAAAAAATTCTATCTGGAGCAAAAAAAAGAAGATGAACAAAAAAAAAAAAAAAAAAAAAAAAAAAAAAAAACTACGCATGCTGGTTAAGATTGGCTGTTAAGCATTGTGTAAGCTCAGGTTTCAGAGCAGTCAGCTGAGAGCCATCAGATGAGGACAAGAGCTTCAGTGAAAACAGACCAGCTAAATTGCAAGTAATAGCTGTGCTTTTGTTTCTGATTAACATGACCCATACTCGCTGGTTTGATTTTTTAATAGAAGTTTAGATTCATGCTACAGTTCATGTAGCCAAGGTCTTCTATGGCTTCATAGCCAAGGCTGGCCTTGAACTCTTGATCTTCCTGTCTCTACCTCCCAAATTGGCTCTTCTTGCTTCTAATTTTACAATATATAAATAAAGACCAAAGGATCTTAGAATTAACAGACTTACGTGCTAAGAACACAAATTCCAGAGGAATCCAAAGGACCTGAACACAAACCTTGATTTCATCATTTAATAGCTCTGCAACCTGAGCAATGTACTAAACCTTTTTGTTTTTAAAGTTGTAGGGATGGAACCCAGGACTTTTAGAATGGTAGGCAAGCACTGTATGGCTGAGCTATACCCCCAGCCTATATTAAAACTCTTGGTGGCCCAGGGACTGCATCTGTAAAAGGATGGTGTGAAGGTTAATACTGTCAACTTCGATCACCAAAGACAAGCCTCTGGGTTTGCCTGGGAGAGACTCTCTTGTTCAGTTCATTGAGATAAGGAAATCCCACCCTAACTTTGTGGCACCATTCCTTTGGCTGGGGTCCCAGACTGGATTTTAAAAAAAGCAGCTCATATAGGCCAGGCTGACCTCAAACTCCTCATGGTGATCTTGAACTTTCAATCCTTCTGTCTCTGCCCCCCAAATGCTAGGAGTACACCTGCACCACCATGCCCAGTTTATGCAATGTTGGGGATTGAACTCAGGACTCCATGTATACACATACGCCTACTAAGCAAGCACCAGGCCAACCAAGTTACATCTCCAAAGCTTCAGCTCTCTTTTCGTTGTTTCTCTTTGTCTTTCCAAAGATGACCACACCTCTGTCTATCCCCAGTCTCTCTGCAGCACAATGTCCAGAAGGACAGCTGGAAAGCTGGGTGTGTCAGTGCATGTCTGTGATCCCAGCGCTCTGGAACCTGAGGCAGGAAGACTTAGAGTTCAAGGCCAGCCTCGGCTGCATAGTAAGGCCTTGTCTCATTAAACTAGAACAAGCCAGTTGTAGTGTCACACACTGGTAGGATATGCTAACGAGGCAGAAGCAGGAGGATCATGAATTTGAGGCCAGCCTGAACTACACATTGGGGCTGGAGAGATGGGTCAGCCATTAAGAGTACACGCTGTTCTTCCTTCCACACGGTGGCTCAGAACCATCTGTAACTGCAGTTCCAGGGGATCCAACAACTCCTCGTGACCTCCATGGGCAACAGGCATATACATGGTGCACATACATACATGCAGGCAAAACACTCCTATAAATAAATCTTAAAAGAGAAAGAAGCCAGAAAAGCTTATAAAGATAACCAGAGGTTGCTTTGTTCCTGAGAAAGAGCAAACAAAAGAGATTTTGTGAGTAGAGGGAAGGGAGGTATGCCTTACTACAGATTCATAGCACTGATTCTACTTCAATCTACTCATTGATACTAATTATGAGCCAGACACTAGTCTAAGGATTTTCACAGAAAAAGAAGCTTATTGAATACCCAGACCATACCAGTCCAGTCGATTCTCACTGCCTTTATTAGTTACTCACTGTAATAAAATACCTGACATGAGCCACTTCAGGGAGGAAATGTTTCCCTTGTCACAGTCTGAGAGTTCAGTCCCTCGTGGCTGGAAACCACAGCAACAGAAGCTTGAAGTAGCTGATTACATGATCACACTGAATCCACAGTCAGGAACAGCAAGTGACAGTGACATTGTGGCTAACTCACTGCTGAGGCCCTGGCTAGCCAGGGAGCCCCAGGATCCTCCTGTCTCCACCCCCTAGAGCTGTGAGTTGGGATTACAATTATGCGTTACCACACGCAGCTTTTACAAGAGTTCCAGAAATCAATCTTAGGTCCTCATACTTAACACAACCTGCACTTTACCAGCTGACCGTCTCACCAGCCTCTCGGCCTCGTGTACCCAAGGCTGGCCTCAAACAGTTTGTAGCTGAGGCTATGGCCTCGGATTTGATCCTCTGGTATCCACCTCCTGGGTGTTGGGATTATTGGCACTCATCACTACTCCGGATTTACACAGCACTAGGGATGGAACCCAGGGCCTTGTGTGTGCTAAGCAAGCACTCTACCAACTGAACTACATCTCCAGCCAGTCTCAGGTCCTGCTTTCCCCCCCACCACAGCCGTACTGAGGACATACTGAGCCTGAGCAGGTTGGGTTCCCACTCTGCGGTAGGTCTCCTCTGTTGGAACATTTTCCCTCCCAATTTGTTGTCTCAATGTGAGTCCCTTTCCATCTCCTCTTCAAAGCCCTGCCATATACTGGCATTGTGGAGGTGCTGGGGCTCGAACACATCAGACATGGCAGAAGTGAGTGCCCCTGTAAGGCCCCTCACCAACCTCAGCTTGTGTCTGGGATGTTTTCTTTGCGCTGTGACTGCTTCCTTAACAGACTGTGGGCATCCTGAGTACAAGACTTCTGTTTGAGCCATTTTGAATCCCCATTTCACAGGCCAAGGAATGCATCATTAAATATTGGTCAGCTTCACGGGTCACAAACGACTCACTGGGCATTCTCATAGCAAGAACACAGAAGGCCCACTGCTTGTGTGACTGTGATAGAAACACCGTCCCTGCTCCTTGCTTTGCCCGGGCCCTTTTGGTTTTGTTCACCTGAGACAGGGTCTTGCTGTGCAGCCCAAGGTGGCCTCAAACTCACCCAAATATGCATGCTGCCACCACCCAATGCAGGGACTGCAGGCGCAAATCATCATGCCAGGATAACCACTGCCCTTTTTGGAACTTTTGGGTCTCCTGGGACCGATAAAGCACTGAATGGATGAATGAATGAATAAATGAACGAATGAACCAACCAACCAACCAACCAACCAACTCCAGAAGTGTCTCCTCCCACCTGGATAAAAGAGCCCAGAAGAGACGGGAAAAGGCGGGTGTGTTTGTAGTTAGGGGATGATGACACCTCCCTTTCTGCCCTCTGTACAGAGACCTCAAAAGACAACAAGGCATTGAGTGGTTGGCATGGAGTCTGATCTCCAAATCTGAACTCTAGATCCATTATTTTTTAACCAGGTGGCCTTAGGTAAAGCCTATGGGGTTGAGAGTAGGGTGGCATGGTTATGATTTCATGAAATCATGTCTTTTTGTTTGGTTGGTTTGGCATTTGAGGCAAGCGCTACTGTAACCCAGGCTGGCCTTGAACTCGGCCTCCTGAGTGCTGAGAAGACAGGTGTGCACAAGGCCAAGGGGATGCATTTTAGGTGGCTGAGTGCTCAGTCCCAGCTGGGGCTGAGGGGTCACAGACAGTCACCACCTTTTGGGGAAGGCATGTCACTTTCTTCAGTGGCGTGCCACAGATAATCTGTCTCTGTGACACTAAACAACCCCCACCCCAACTCCACAAATAACTCTAAATAAATTTAGTGGCCGCACACTTGAAGTAGAAGAGAGATTCTAGTGGGCTAGAGAGGGATGAGGGAGGGAGATGGGGATGGGGGAGGGGCATGGGGATGGGGAGGGGCATGGGGATGGGGAGGGGCATGGGGATGGGGGAGGGGCATGGGGGTGTGAAAATGACTACTATTTATTTTGTGAATGTACAAAATTGTCAAACAATTTCTAATGGGGAGGGAGGGCTGGGAGTAGTGGCACTCTGGGAAGGCAGAGGCAGGAAGATCTCTGGGAGTTCAAGGCCAGCCTAATCTACATAGTGAGTTGCAGCCCAGCCAAGACTACATAGTGAGATCCTATCTCCAAAACAAGGTAATAAAAGAGAATTTTTTTTTTTTAATATGGGAGGGGAATAATGTTTTTGGCAGTTCCCAAGTCAGAACCACAACATAAGGGTCTGGTCCCAGACCTGGTCCAGTGTTTATACCTTCAGCCGGAAGCTGGTCTCCTCTCTCCTTCACACCTTCTGGCCTCCAGCTCTCTAGAGCACCTGCCTCCACCGTTCAGCTGTTTACAAGTCACCTAGGTCCTGTCAAGGCCAGGGTTTGTCTTCTGTATCTTTACAAGCCTACAGCAAGGGAGGGGCAGTTAGGGAGGGGTGGCTGAAAGAGGACAGCGAAGGAGAAAGCATGGCCAGTCAGTCACCCAGCCCGTCCTTGATCTGGATAGCTCCTTATATTTCAAAACAAACAAAACAAAAACCGGGATCGTACAGATGCGGACACTGAGGCCCAGGAAGTAAATAGGAGATGTGGCTTGTGAATCCAGGCCTCTCTATGACTCCTGCATAACTTCCCACCATGCCCCACTGCCTGCCTGTCAGCTGGTCGATGTGTGCGAGAAATTTCAGTTTTCTTGTTCACTCACAGGAGGAGAAATGGCATGCTCCTCTCTCCAGACAACTGAAGTACACGCTCAACTAATGAGTAAACAAATGAACAATGGTAACCGAAGGCAGGCTTGACTGAGTGAAACCCCTCAGGTGCCTGTCCCAGGAAGGAGGAAACAGTCCAGGGGAGCTGCCTTGCTGGAAGTGGTGAGATTGTCTTCCCCGCGGTCCTCTGGGCAGGGGCAGAGGTTAGGGAAGCACAGGCTAGGATCCGGCTCAGGTGGAGGGAGAGACAATACCTGTGGGTCTGGTCGCAGGTGTAGCCAAGTAGTGGAACACTTATCTGGCATGATAGTACACACACACACACACACACACACACACACACACACACACACACACACACACCACGCCAGCACTCCTCCCGCCAAAAATAAAAATAAACCCTGGCAGTCCGAGAAAGTAATGAAGTGAGCCGCCGTGGTTGGACAGTCAGTAAGGGAGCAGGGTTAAACTCCCTGGTCACCTCCCCCAAACATTTACAAAGCGCTGGCTGCCGACTTGGAAATGAAAACTTTCAGAACCCGAAGCGGCCACTCTAGGTTCTTCCGGAAGGTAGATTCTGGAAGCAGCACCCCTCCTTCCCCTCATCGGTCGGTCGGTCGGTCACCAGCTTTATTTAGTGCGCTGCCTGGAATTCCGGCCACCCTCCTCCAGTTTCAGCACTCAGCCTCCCACCGCCCATCCCCAAGCCCTGCACCTTACCTGGGGAGGGCCGAGGCACGAACGTCCCACACTGCGGTTCGATCTTGCTCTTCAAACAGCAAACGGAGCTGCCCTGCTGGCTCGAGCGGCTGCCTGCCAGGCTCTCCCTGAACTAAAATCGTCCAGACAGGTTCTTAGGCGGAGGGAGCCGAAGGAAATCCCCTCTCCGCCTAGTGGCCTGGCCTAGGCTGGGCCAGCCTGCTAGGCAGTCTCTCCTGGGCTGGCCCTGGATGAATGAGTCCTGGCCTCCTCCTCCTTGGGTTTGTGCCAGGGAGCCTGTGACAGCCGCCCCGCTCTCCCTGCTGGGCGCTGCTATCCATGCCTCCTCCTGGTCCTGCCTTCATGTCTGTGACTCAGCGGGCCTTCTGCTCTCAGCTCTCTGGGAAAGGCCTGCACTGCGAGGTCTCAGTTACTTTGCATGGGATTGTCCTGGATCACACGCTACTGTGAGCAAGGCCTGGTACTCCACAAAGTGACTCTGGACAGAAGTTTGGTCACAAGGCTCCTCGGTGCTGCCCACAGACTGGCTGTGCCTTCGCCCTGGTGCAGTGGGCTTGCCCGTCTCTGATTATCCATTTAAAGTGTGTAGAGGACGACTGGCCTTGTGCCAGGTCCTGATAGCCAGGAAGTAGGTTAAGCTGGTGTCTGCCCTGCTACTGTACTAGCAAGTCGACTGACGGAGTACTCCGCTGGAGGTTTGCCAAGATTCGGGCAGCATGACCGGGGAGGACTTCCCTGTGTGGAAGAGTTCTAGAAAACGCTCTCAGAGATGACATATCAGACAAGCCACCGGAGCTCAGAATTATGAGCAAGAAGTGTCAGGCCAGGAAGGGCCTTGCAAGGCTTGCTGGGAACTACTCAGGCTTTACACTATAGGCATGGAGAGACTCAAAGAGGACGTCAGACATGAAGTCAGATTCAGATTGGATTTATTTCTGTGCTGAACATGGAACCTAGGGCCTCACACATGCCAGGCAGCTGCTCTACCATTGAATTATACCCTCACCTTAAGGTGGCATTTTACTTTTGTTGTTGTTTTGGTTTGGTTTTTGGTTTTTCAAGACAGGGTTTCTCTGTGTAGTCCTGGCTGTTCTGAACTCCTTTGTAGACCAGGCTGGTCTCGAACTCACAAGAGATCCGCCTGCCTGTGCCTCCTCCCGAGTGCTGGGATCAAAGGCGTGAGCCACCACCATCTGGCTAGTTTTTTTTTTTTTTTAACAAAATAACTAATTAATTTTATGTGTATATGTGTGTGCCTCCTTACTTGTATGTGAACTGTGTGTGTGTGTGTGTGTGTGTGTGTGATATTTGCGGATGCAGGAGAATATTGGATTCCCTTGATAATGGATTCCTAATCCAGGGCACTGATCAGTAGTGTAGAAAGGAAGGGACAGAATCAGGTGTTAAGAGAAGGCAGAGTATAGTGGCACATGCCTATCATCCTAAC
The DNA here is from genome assembly GCF_004664715.2 of Peromyscus leucopus. NCBI lineage: Eukaryota > Metazoa > Chordata > Mammalia > Rodentia > Cricetidae > Peromyscus > Peromyscus leucopus. Next base: position 124,263,666 of record NC_051064.1, on the reverse strand, counting down.
ACATGATAAGACTTTGTCTTAAATATATCCAGCTTTTTTTTTAATCTCAGAGGTCAAGCAATTGCCCAGCATGTATTTAATACATAGCAATGTAACATGAAAGAAAAGAAGCAAAAAAAAAAAAGTTAAGATTGTAGCACTGGGGACTGGAGAGATGGCTCAGCTGTTAAGAGTACTGGCTGTTCTTCCAGAAGATCTAAGTTCATTTCCCAGCACCTACATGACAGCTCACAGTCATCTGTAACTCCAGTTCCAGGGAATCCAACATGCAATTCTGGCTTTCACAGACACCAGGCAGGCAGGCAGAACACCCATACACACAGAATAAATAAAAACATTGTAGCACTGATGAACCTAATGTCTAAGGGAGGAGTCTGGCTAGCTAGGATAAATCCCAGGTGTGACGGCTATTTTGGCTGCCAACTTGACTACATCTGGAATTAATTAAAACCTCAAAATGGCTGGACACACTTGTAAGGGAATTTTGCTTAATTAAATCATCTCAAGTGGGAAGATCCACTTCTAATCTGGATCTTTGAGGTGGTAAAAATATATCATTAATCCAGGTCTTTTGAAGAAGGAAGACCCACTTCTTTTTTTTTTTTTTTTTTTTTTTTTTTGGTTTTCCGAGACAGGGTTTCTCTGTGTAGCTTTGCGCCTTTCCTGGAGCTCACTTGGTAGCCCAGGCTGGCCTCGAACTCACAGAGATCCTCCTGGCTCTGCCTCCTGAGTGCTGGGATTAAAGGCGTGTGCCACCACCGCCCGGCGGAAGACCCACTTCTAATGTGCCCCACACCTTCTGCTGGAAGCCTACACAAAGGCCATGGAAAAAAGAAGCCTCTCTCTTTGCCTGCTTGCCCTTGCCCTGACCAAGCCCATTTCTTCGCTGGCATTAGAGCCTGCTTCTTTGGGATTCCACAGTCTTCCAGGGTCTGAAAACCAGCTGAGATATCCAGCCTGGAAGACTGAACAACTATTGGATTCTTGGACCTTCTGTTCATAGGCAGACATTATCTATTATTACTCTAGGGAAACCTGACTAATACACCAGGGTTCAAACCTGAATAACCAGGTTATATGGTACTTACAGGAAAAGCACCACTGAAGGGAATTAATTCAGTTCTGAACTTGTGTATTCAAGAACACCTGTGCAAAGGTCCAGGAAGCAGTCACTCTGTGGAAAGATAACCCGTGCATCATTCAGGGGCCCAACAGGAAGGAGAGGGAGGGTACATTCAGCCAGAATGAAGAGAAAACTAATGAATAAGACTGTTACAAATGCTCCGTGGTGAAGAGTGCTTACTGATCTTGCAGAGGAAATGGATTCTGTTCTTAGCACACCAAACAGGACCTGGCCACCTGGAACCCCAGTTTCAAGGGGTTTAATGCCCTCTGACCATTGAGGGCACCTGCATGCACATGGTGCGCATAAACTCATGCAGCCACACATACATTACATAAGCAAGTAAATCATTGTAAAAGTCTTTACAGAGATCTGGGAAGGGGAAAGGAAGCAGCTAAGAGCTGTTGAAGATCCAGGAACCATCCTCTGACTCTCCAGGGACAGAGAGCAGCAGTGTTTAGTGAACTCGGTTTGAGGCAGAGTTGGAGACAAGGTTGTAAGGGTTGCTTCAGAAGAAACAGTCACTGATGGAACAGGCAGGACCAGAGAAATGATGCCCTGACCTCTTCCTCCTCCCACCTTGCTGGTCCCCATTCCTCTCATTGGCTGCTGCTCCCCAAGGCACAGATCACATTAAGAATGGATGGGGGGGCGTCTCAAGAGGCAGCAAACTGCTGAGAAAATAGAGATTTGAGAGTTGCAAAGAGTGTGGTGTCACACACCATTGATCCTAGCTCTCAGGAGACAGAGGTAGGCTGATCTCCATGAGTAGGACACAATGAGTTCTATTCACTGAAAGCTATGTAATGCAGCTTATCTTAAAGGGAGAGAATTTGCATAGAAAAGGCAAGGAAACCCATGGAAGAGATGAGCTCACACAGGGAGAGAAACCAGAGAAAAAAAAGAAGATCTAGGACAGAACTCCAAGGTATTCCGACAAGGAACGTGCCAAGAATGTGGCAAGGGAAAGCTAGAAGAGAGGCCAGAGACCAGAGCTGAGCATCCCGACCACAGCAGGGACTTGGTAGACAGGCAAGACTCAGATGGAGGGAAAGTGGATGAGACTTGGGCCACCGAGTAGAATGGGCTGCTCTGAGCACTAGAAATGGGTGGCTGAGGCTTTTTACAAAGATCTTATACCTACATATGAGAGACTTAAGTCAACTCCTTTTTTTTTTCCTTTTTTCTTTTTTCTTGAAGTAAGTGGCACAAGTTACTTGCCAGGCATTCGAGGATGGGAGCTGGTGGGAAGACAGAAGGAAAGCGTCACTGCCAAAACAGAGGAGATCGGAAGAAAAGTGACCAAGGCAATGAGGAAATGAGGCTCACAGAGGAACACCAGAATCCAGTCAAAGGGGCACACGGCAACAAGCAGTGGGAGGGAACCAGGGCCCCTTGGAATGAGCCACCAAGGACTCAGGGAGCATCCTGAGTAATAACTGAGTACAATCATACAACACAGTAACACTCAGATGGAGCCGCTGCCTCTTCAGCTGCTGGGACTGGAGACAGAGCTCTTACACACAGTGAAAACTCAAAATAGGAAGAAGAGGAGAATGGATGGAGACAAGGAAGAGAGGGAGGGAAGAAGAGGAGGGAGGGAGGGAAGGAAGAAAGAACATTGTGAGGCAGGATCCAAGAACAGCAAATTAAGGGAACATGAGGAGGAAAAGGAATTTCTCACTCCAGAGCCTTGTTCAAGTCTCTCAGTTTCTGAGAGTCGAGAATTCCAGCACAATTAACATTTGCTGTGAAGATTTCCTATAGCGATAATAATCCCTTTTTTTTTTTTTTTTTTTTTTTTTTTTTTGGAGCTAAGGATTGAACCTACTAGGCAAGCGCTCTACCACTGAGCTAAATCCCCGGCCCTCGATGATAATCCTTTTATATAGACATTTCAACTAAGAATGAACCATGCTTAAGATTCAAACATGTGCTGTTTCTCCTCTACTATATGGCCTTTGCATCTGGTGCAACCTTTCTCCCAGTACCATCTGTCCCCTTTCCCAGATGTCAGCCTGCAATTTTGAGGAACTTCACAAACAAGTCTATACAATTAAATACGTGCCTTCACCGCCTGTGCAGACCGTGTGAGTCATGGCTTGACCGTATCAGGTTGTGATCTTATCCGAGGCACTGCAGTAACCATCCCATGATCTCATTCGCCAAAAAGAAGTGGGGGAAGAAAAATCCCTCAGACTCTCTCTGAAGAAAGTAATTTCAGCAGCATGCACCCCGTCAGCAGCTGGCGAAGGACCCAAGAGCGCCGGGAGGCAACAGGTCTCAAACTGCACCGCAGATATAGTTGTTTCATAGATATAATCTGCAGAGGTCCTGCAACTAGCCTTTGTTAGGATTTCATGCGGAACAGGCTACTTCCTGGTAGAGAATTGGCCATGTGACTTCAGAGAAGCATCTACCTACAGCCAATGCATACACAAGATAGGGAGCCCTTAGGAAGCAAAAGCTGAGTTCTATTTCTGTCTCCATACCAGTCAGAACCAGAACTGGGCTTAACGTTGAATTGGGATTTTCTTTTCTTTCTTTCTTTTTCTTTTTCTTTCTTTCTTTTTTTTTGGGGGGGGGGTTCGAGACAGGGTTTCTCTGTATAGCTTTGCGCCTTTCCTGGATCTCGCTCTGTAGACCAGGCTGGCCTCGAACTCACAGAGATCTGCCTGCCTCTGCCTCCCGAGTGCTGGGATTAAAGGCGTGCGCCACCACTGCCCAGCAAATTGGGATTTTCAAAGGTGTTTGCAAAACAGATTTGGGGAAGGCATGCATTCACGGTAAACATTTTAAGTTGATACATTTTCACTTAGGATTTGGGCATCGGTTTCTTTATTTTATGTGTGTGAAGTATATGAGCATACAAATTCATAGGTGTGAACACTGGGTGTGCAGGTACACGTGCATGCGCGTACATATGCATGCAGAGGCCAGAGGTGGATGTCCAGTGTCCTCTTTGATCACTCTTCATTTTATTCTTTTCTATAGTGTCTGTCATTGAACCTGGAGCTCTTGATTCTGCTTCTGCTAGACTGGCTAAACACTGAGTCCCAGGAGTCAGCCCATCTCCATCTCCTCAGTGCAGGTATACAAGAACACACACACACACACACACACACACACACACACACACACACACACACACACACTCAGCTTTTTATGTGCGTGCTGGAGACCCAAACTCAGGTCCTCCTGTTGTAAGGAAAGAACTTTGCTGATGGAGCCATTTCCCCAGCCTCCTTATATACCAGTCTCTTTAGTAAAATATCACACAAACACACAAACACACACACACACACACACACACACACACACAACTGGGTGGTGATGGTGCATGCCTTTGATTCCAGTACTCAGGAGGCAGAGGCAGGTTGAACTCTGAGTTTGAGGCTAGCCTGATCTACAGAGCAAGTTCCTGGACAGCCAGGGCTACACAGTGAAACACTGTCTCAACACACACACACACACACACACACACACACACAGACGCACGCACGCACGCACGCACGCATGCACGCACATACTGTCATGCACAGCACAAATGTAGAGGTCAGAGGACAACCAGCAAGTGGATTCCCTCCTTCTACCTTGTACATTCCAGAAATCAAACTCAAGTCTTAGCAGCAAGTACCTTAACACATCTTGCTGGCTCTGGGTATCACTTCCTTAGAAATCTCACTAACGGGGATCAGGTGACCAAGCTTGTGAAGTCCAGAGGCTGATAGTGAGCTATGGGTGAATTCAACAAAATCATATCTCTTTGGAGCCAATGAACCAGTCTTCACTGCGCCAGCCATACCTAATCCTTGATGGTCTGGCCAACACTGGGTGAGACCCAAGGGGCCTTTTCTTATTTGAAATTTCCCTTTGAGTTTTCTACAAATGGTTGGGTAGCTTTCACTGTTTCCAACATCAATGAGCTTGCAGGTCAAAGACCAGAGAAGGAGAGAGGTGCCACTGGCTGAGCCCATCTGGTTCCTAGAAGCCTACCCTCTCTCCAAGAACTGCTGCCTCTTCCCACCCCACCAACATCCTCCATGACCAAGGTCCTCCATGACCAGCACTGCTCACAGACACTGGACCAGGAAAAAGGAACATTTGGCCAAGGGGAGACCAGTGCCTTCCCTTTTCTGAGAACATGACTGTGCAGTCAAAGAGGCACTCTGTTGCAGCAGGCGACCTTGAGAGCAGCAAGTCTGGAATTACAGGAACCCTGGATTAGGTCCTATAGAGGCGCCCGCATGATGCCTTCAGAGATCTGGAGCATCTGTAGCATTCTTTCTCCGTGTCAAAGGTTATGTGTTTCTCAAGAGCAAAGCTTTCTCTGCATTACCGGAGCCCCAGGTCAAATCAAACAACACCATCTGTTCAGGTGTTCCCACTGGGAGCTGGAATGGTTTTGAACCCAAGGGTCAAGTCTCCTCTTGGCACCAGGTGTTTGAATTTATTCAAAGTGGACACATAGGGAAGAGAGACAGAGAGAGCCAGCAAAGCTCTCAAGTCTTCAGACTCCTAAAGTGAGATCCAAGTTTAAATCTCATAGAGCCGAGTTTAAATCTCATAGAGCCAATATGATAGAGCTGGATATGTGCATCTAAACAGTCCTGGTCAAGGTGTGGTCCTGCCCACCACTGACCCAGGAGTGTCTGGGCTTCAGGCTCATCCTGTAAGGTGATCTGACAAGTTGTCAAGCTGTTTGAAATCTCTGGGAAACAAGCTCCCCCTTGCCTGGGGTCCTTTCCTTCTCCCAGCATGAGATTCCAGGGGACATTCCCATTCTCTTGGGGTCCGTTGTTTTAATAGTTAATAGATTGAGAGACCCAGGTGTCTCTCTAGAGTTTCTTCATTTTTGTCAAGCCTGTTGTAGCATTATATACATATATATGTATATAATTTATACATATTTTGAACATATGTATATATATATATATATATGTTCAAAGACATTCTGTTTATGAAGTATGATATACTAACAATTCATGGAAAACCCAGTATACAGAACAAGAGAAGGGAGGGAGGGAGAGAAGGGGAAAGATGTAGTTCAGTTGCTAGAGTGCTTGCTGCTTCTGAGTTAGGAGTAACATTGTCTACCTAGTGCATACAGCAAGCCCCAGATTCAATCTCCAGCACCACTGGCCCACATCAGTCCTAGCATTTGGGAGATGGAGAAGGAAGAATCAGAAGATAAAGGTTATCCACAACTACACGGAGAGTTGGACAACAGCCTGAGCTAAGGAAGGAAGGAAGGGAGGGAGGGAGGGAGGGAGGGAGGAAGGAAGGAAGGAAGGAAGGAAGGAAGGAAGGAAGGAAGGAAGGAAGGGGAAGGGAAGAAAGGGAGGGGAGGAGAGGGAAGGGAAGGAAGGGAAGGGAAGGGAAGGGAAGGGAAGGGAAGGGGAGGGGAGGGGAGGGGAGGGAGGAGAGGGAAGGAAGGGAAGGGAAGGGGAGGGGAGGGGAGGGAAGGGGAGGGAAGGAAGAATGTTGGCAACACATCTTTAATCCCAGCACTTGGGAGGCAGAGGCAGGTAGATCTCTGTGAGTTCGAGGCCAGCATGGTCTATATATTAAAAAAGGGGGGGAGGGAGGGAGGGGCAGAGGGAAGGAGGAAAGGAGGAAGAAAGGGATGGAGGAAGAAAGGAAGGGTAGCTAAAATGTAAAGAAATTTTCTTTTGACTTACGAGTGACTTCTGCTAGAATGAAAAGAATCCTGCTGGTTGGGAGGACAGAAAACAGAAGAAAGCGTTGGGAAATAGACTTGCCCTGAGGGCATAGAAGGCTCCCAAGTGTCCACAATCATCATGATGTTCTACTCAGCCAAGGTCAGTCTGTGGGATCTTTAATACAGACAGCTTCTTCCAAGAACTTCAGCGCCGCACACACTATTAAGGATATGATTGACAAATCCAACCACATTAAAATGACTATATTCAGGGTCAGGCATAGTGGCACTGTCTGTAATCCCAGCACTTGGGAAACGGAGGTGGGAGGACCCCCTGAGATCAAGAAATTGAAGGTGGCCTGGGCAACATATGGAACCCTGGCCCACACATCCCCCAAATTATCATCTTCGGGTTTGGGTGTGGCTTAGTGGCAGGGTGCTTGTTTGGCATGTTGGAGGCCCTGTGTTCTCTCCCCAACACTACAAAAGAAAAAAACTAACATATTTTCACCAAAACATATCAAAGAGAATTTGGAAAGACAGTCAGTTAAAAAAAAAATGTATGTAGGGCTGGAGAGATGACTTAACTGTTAAAGGCAAGCACCTAAGAACAACAAAATGTGTATGCGTGCACACCCATATGTGTGGAAGTCAGAAATAAACCTCAGAGTCCTTCCCTAGGAACCATGTACCATTTTTATTTCTTTGTTAAATCAAGACAAACTTTCACTATGTAAACCAGGCTGGCCTCCAACTCACAGGGATCCACCTGCCTCTGTCTCCCAAGTGCTGGGATTAGAGGTGTGGGCCACCACACTAGGGAACCTTCATTTTAGTGTGTGTGAACCTAGGTGTAGGTTCCTGCAGAATTGTACCAGGAGCCAGTAATGGAAATAAAATGGAAATAAAAGACCACACTTCTGAAGATGAGGGTAAATTACTGAGTGGAGAAAAGACATAGGTTGGACCAGGAGTCTCCTGACCCCTTATAGGTCATTGCCATAGCTACCGCCTCTCCAGCGTTTCTTTGACTTGGCTTTTTTCCTTATTATTATTTTATTATTTTATGTATATGGAGTTTTGTCTGCATATATGTATATCTGCATATATGTACCATGTTCATGTCTGATGCCTAAGAAGGTTAGAAGATGGCGTCAGATCCCATGGGACCGAGGCTGTTAGCTGCCACGTGGGTGTTGGGAATTGAACCCCAGTCCTCTATGCTCTTGACCTATGAGCTAACTCTTCAGTCAGGCTCTTTTCTGTATAAGTTCAGTTGCCTGTAGCCCAGCAGAGAAAGGGTTTCTTCTCCTCTGCCCAGTAGTTCTTTACATGTCAATCTATCTCTTTTTTTAAACATTTATTGTATTATTTTTCCCGCAGTTACTGACATGCTAGCCATTTAACATTCATTGTGTACACTTAGTGTTTCCACTTTCATATGGCTAATGCTTTGTAGCGTCTGTTAGAAAACTGAACTTTTTTATGATGTTTTTTGGTATTATTTCTAGTTTTCCTGTGATAATTTCTGAAAGTTTTTTTATACACACATATGTATGTTTATATCTATACAGGTAGATAGAAAAATAGATGTGTATTTTTTTAAAAGAATTTTTGTTTTTGTTCTTATTTTGAGGCAGAGTCTAATGGAGCCCAGGCTGATCTTGAATTCACAATATAGCTAGGATGACCCTGAAATCTTTTTGTTTGTTTTTGTTATTTATTTATTTATTTATTTTTGGAATTTTTTGGCTTTTTTTTTTCAAAACAGAGTTTTTTTGTTGTTTGTTTTTTGTCTTTTGGGGGGCCCACCACACAACACCCAAATAAATCACACACAAAGTCTTATTCTTAATTATGAACGCCCGGCCTTAGCTTGGCTTAATTTCTAGCCTGCTTTTCTTAACCTAAATTATCCCATCTACCTTTTGCGTCTGGGCTTTTCCCATTCTCTTACTTCTGTAAATCTTACTCTTACTCTGTGGCTTGCTGCGTAGCTGGGTGGCCGGCCCTTGGAGTCCTCCTCCTTTTCTGGCTACTTCCTCCTCTCATTCCTCCATCCCTTTTCTTCCTCCCAGATTTCTCCCTCCATATATCCTTTCTGCCTGCCAGCCCTGGCTATCCTTTCTCCTGCCTTGCTGTTTTTTAATCGACCATCAGGTGTTTTAGTCAGGCAAAATAACACAGCTTCACAGAGTTAAACAAATGCAACATAACAAAAACACAACACACCTTAAAATAATATTCTACAACAGGAGTTGTGGTTTTGTGGGGGTTTTTTGGGTTTTTTGTTTGTTTTTCTGGAGCTGAGGACCGAACCCAAGGCCTCGTGCTTGCTCGGCAAGTGCTCTACCACTGAGCTAAATCCCCAAACCACCCCCCCACTTTTTTTTTTTTCTTTCTTTTTTTTTTTTTTGAGACAAGGTTTCTCTGTGTAAGAGTCTTGGCTGTCCTGGAACTCTCTTTGTAGACCAGGCTGGCCTTGAACTCCCTGATATCCTCCTGCCTCTGCCTCCCAAGTGCTGAGATTGAAGGCATGTGCCACCAACTCCTGGCAACACAACAGTGTTTCTTTATGTAGTCCTAGCTGTCCTGGAACTCACTCTGTAGACTGGACTGAAAGTCTCAGAGATTCACCTGCCTCTACCTCCTGAGTGCTGGGATTAAAGGCATGCGCCACCACTGCAGGGCCTTTTTTATTTTTTTTTAAATTCATGCGTATGTATATAGGTCTGTGGGGTGGGTACCTGCATATGAGTACAGCTACCTAGGAGGCCAAAAGAGGTGAGCTACCACACCCAACCCTGAACTCTTAAACCTCCTGCCTCACTCTCCCAAGCACCAACCTGCCTTGCTCTTTTTTGTTTTGTTTTATTTGGTTTTGATTTTTGTTGTCAAAAGGTCCAGGTTGTCAGCTGAGTCTGTGAGTTCAAGACTAGCCTGGTCTACATTTTTTGAGTTCCAGGCCAATCAGAGTTACATAGTGAGACTCTGTCTCAAAAATAATTAAATAAATAAAATAAAAAGAAAGAAATAGGGTTTTACATTATAGTCCATACTAGGGTAGAACTCACTATATAGCCCAGATTGGCCTCAAACTCAGAAGCTCAGACATCTGCATTAGCCTCCAGAGTACTGGGGCGATAGTATGAGCTACCACACTTGATCCAGTTCAAGAATTTTTTATTTTAAGTTCTGTTTTGATTATACTTTGAAGGCAGGATGTGGCCTCATCATCTATCAACAGGTTGCTCATAAATTAAGTGAATTTTGTCTACTCTACATCTGGGAAAATATGAGTGTTATCTTTCAAGCTTATGATTGAAGGAGGGAAAAAATACTAAAAGTAAACTAACAAACAGTCTTACTAGACTCATGGTGTATATGTTACCTGCGAAGTAGAACTCAGAAAGTAAGCAGGAACTTAAAGGTATCCCTCAACATCCTCAGGTAAATGAAACCTGGTTACCCTACTTTTCAGGAAGGCTGGGATTGTGTTAATTATTAAAGGAGCCAGGTTTATACCTGGTAGTGGTACACGCCTTTAATCCTAACACTAAGGAGGCAGAGGCAGGAGGATCTCTGTGAGTTCAAGTTAATACAGAGTTCCAGGATATCCAGAGCTACACAAAGAAACCCTGTCTCAAAAACAAAAACAAACAAACAAAAAAAGGTCCAGGTTTAGTATGGTACACCTGTAATCATAGCATTCAGAAGGCCGACCTAGGAAAATCACGGGTTCAAAGTCAGCCTGGGGCTGGAGAGATGGCTCAGTGGTTAAGAGCACTGGCTGCTCTTCCAGAGGTCCTGAGTTCAATTCCCAGCAACCACATGGTGGCTCACAACCATCTGCAATGAGATATGGTGCCCTCTTCTAGCATGCAAGTATACATGGGGGAAGAACACTGTATACATAATAAATAAATCTTTAAAAAAAAAAAAAAAAAAAAAAAGTCAGCCTGAAGTACACATAAGAAGGATCCTGTCTCAGTAATGATGAAAAAAGATAGTCTGGCGCTCACTTGGTAGAGTGCTTACCTAGCACACATGAAGCCCTGGGTTCAATTCCCAGCACCTCATAAACCATAAACTGATGTGAGTGCTAGCCTGTAATCTCAATGATTTTTGCATTGCTATGGTTTGTTGTTGTTGCTATAACAAAATGCCTAGGACTGGATAAGTTATAACAAAAAGAGGTTTATTTGCTTCACAGATTTGGGTGTTAAATAGAATGGTATCAGTATCCTAGTGAGGACTTCTTAGCTGCATCACAAAATATATGGTGTCATGGTGGGAGCATTATGTAAGAAGGAGAGATTTCATGTTAAAACAAGAAATGAGGGGGCAAGAGGCAGTGTAGTGGAGAGATTGTTCCCTGGTTAAGAGCACTGGCTGCTCTTCCAGAGGACCCAGGTTCAATTCCCAGCACCCACATGCCAGTTTACAACCCTCTATAACTTCAATTCCAGGGGACCTGATAATCTCTTCTGGCCTCCAGGAGCACTGCATGTACCCAGTGTACAAGTATACATTCAGAAAAACTAACATATAAAATATAAATAAATTTTCAAAAGAAAGAAAAAGGAATGAGGAAGATTCCAGGCCCAGGTTTATTGTTTATAATAGCTCGATCCCTGGAGCACCAACCAGGCTCTTGAGATGGCTTCACCAATCCCTTCCAAGACTGGAGCCCTTAGTGACCCAGTCACCTTCCATTAAGCCCTGTCTCTTCCACTATTTCAACATCACCATAATGACCAAGCCTCCAACACATGAATGTTTGGGGGCACGCTCAAGCCACAGTGTCCTTCTACTAATAACAGAACTGACACTGTCTTCTCGTTTGTTTAAACTTTCCCCATGAGAATTTAAATGTTTTAATGTTGATTTACTTATTGTGATTTTTTACAACGGGGGCTCATGTAGCTTGGGTTGGACTTGAGCAGTGATGTAGTCAAGGATGACCTTGAACTCCTGATACACATACACACACACACACACACACACACACACACACACAACACACCACACACACACACACACAACTGAATGACTAAGGGGAGAAATCATGTAAACTCAAAGATGTTCAGAGAGATGATGTGTCTTCATTACTTTTCTTTTCATTCTTTTTTTCCCCCTTAGTCTTTGAAGACGGGGTTTTTCTATGAAGGTAGCCTTGGCTGTCCTAGAACTTGCTTCTGTAGACCAGGCTGGCCTTGAACTCAGAGATTCGACCTGCCTTTGCTGCCCCAGTGCTGGGATTAGAGGCGTGTGCCACCACTGCCTGGCTTGTCTCAGTTACTTTTCTATTGTGCTGAGACACCATGACCAAGGCAACTGACAGAAGAAACCATTTACTGGGCTCACAGTTACAGAGCATTGTGGTGGGGAGCATGGCAGCAGGCAGGCATGGCACTGGAGCAGTAGCTGAGAGCTCACATCTGATCCATAAACAGGAGGCAGAGAAAGAGAGCTAACTGGGAATGGTGTGGACTTGTTAAACCTCAAAGCCCACTCACAGTGATACACCTTTTCCAACAAGGCCACACCTCCTAATCCTTTCCAAACAGTTCCAACAACTAGGAACTAAGTATTCAAGCATATGAGCCTATGGGGACATTCTCATTCAAACCACCACACACTGCTTCTCACATTTTAGGCACAGCCTGGTTTGTTCAGGTCTCCACTCAAATATGAATTTCTTTCAGGTAGGTTAGGTTTTTTTTGTTTGTTTGTTTTTTACTTTGTTTGTTTTGTATTTGATAGAGTCTCTTGTAGTTCAGGCTGACTTTGACCTCTCTGTGTAGCTGAGGATGACATTGAACTTCTAATGGCCCTCCCTCAACCTCTCCAGTACAGAGATTGAAGGCATGTACTACCCTACCCAGTTTATGTAGTGTTATGAACACATGGTTTCATGATCATTTGGTAAGCATCATAGCAATGGACAGGCATCCTCAGACCCCAAGTAATCTCAGAGATGCAGAAATGTGCTCTCCAAACTCCCGCTCAATTAACCCAATCATGGGCTTCATGTGATGGCAAGTGTCTTTTCAGTGTGACTCCTACCCAGGTGGTTCCTAAGACTTCACCATCTGTGCAGACTCTCTGATCTTTGGGGAATGTGGTGCAGTGTTGATTGATCATTTGAGTCATCATGGTTCCAGTTAGTCCTGGCCTGTTCGACAACTTTTGCTGTTACCATGGTGTCAGTGGTAAAGAATGATATGGCTCTTGAAGCTGCCTTGTGTCCAACTTCCCTTGACCAAGTTATGACAATAAGCTGATGAATCCAGATAACCTTGTGCCTATGGATGTCTGTTCAGCTCCTTGCTGTGTGAAAGAGGGAATTCCAGTTGCTTTTTCTTTTCTTTTCTTCCTTTTTTTTTTCTTTATTGAGAGTTAAATCTAACACTTCCTGCATGTAAGATGAGCACTCTAGGTGCTGGAGAGGTGGCTCAGTGGTTAAGAGCACTGGCTTCTTTTCCAGAGGTCCTGAGTTCAATTCCCGGCAACCACATGGTGGCTCACAGCCATCTGTAATAAAGTATGATGACCTTTTCTGGCATGCAGAGCACTCATACATAAAATATAAATAAACAAAATTTAAAAAAAAAGATGAGCACTCTACCAGTGAGCTGTCTTCTCAATCATTTTAATTTTTTAATTGTGTGTGTGTGTGTGTGTGTGTGTGTGTGTGTGTGTGTGTAATAGTGTAATGCTGACTGTGGTGGTGCATGCCTTTAGCCCCAGCACTTTTGAGGAGAGGCAAGAGGATCTCTGTGAGTTCAAGGCCAGCCTGGTCTACACAGTGAATTACAGGCTACTGAGGGTTATATGGGGAAAAAATAAAGAAAGAAAATGTATAAAAGCTGGGGACTGAGAAATAAAGGAAAATTAACTGAACGTTAGTGTTGGCACTGTGCAAAAATATTCTTGCCCAGTTCGTAATGTGAGCAGAGGGGCTGGGGGATGCGGTTCTGTGATAGAGCACGTGCCCAGTATACACAAGGTCTTGGGTTCAAATTCAGAATAGACATAATGAAAGAAACAAAATATGAGTCATCCTAACCATCTGAGATACACCATCCAGTTAATTCTGACACTGGTAACGCAGGCTCATTTTATTTTATTTTTTAGTTTATTTTTTTCTAATCTTATTATTATTATTTTGTGTGTTGGACTGTTTTGCCTGCGTGTTTGTCTGTGCTTCATGTGTGTGCCTGGTTCCAGAAGAGGGCATCAGGTTCCCTGGAGCTGGAGCTACAGACATTTGTGAGCTGCTGCATGGGTCCTCTGGAAGAGCAGCTGGTGCTCTTAACCACAGAGCCACCTCTCCAGTCCCAAGTTCATTTTATAAGTGCAGCTCGTATAGGTTACGACTGCCCTAGACTTACAAAGTAGCGCATAACCAGCTGGCGTTTGAATCCACACTTGCTTGGTCCCTTCCTCTGAGTTTTAACCATGACACCTGGCAATCTGGCAGAAAGGAGAAGCGCTAACTCCCTAGTAATGATAGAAACTGCTCCAGCAGCCACCACACCAGCAGAGAGGAAGAGGCACAGAATAGCCCAGGAGCCACAGAAAGAAAGCCCAAGGCACCCTGGCACCTAGGGTTCCGTACCCTGTGACAGAGGGAGATGGAGTGACCTCTGGTGGCCTAAGACAAGCTACACTCCTGTGCCATGCACTGCCATGCCATACAGAGGGCAGGGAAGTAGTATAGAACAGGAAGGCACTGTAGGGGCACACCTCAACTGCTACCGGGTCATTACTCCATCTTCTTCATGCTTTTGGAACTTTCATGGCATTCAGCAATATACATTTTTCTTTTGCCTTTTTTTCCCCTCTCTTTTACTTATTATCATCATTAATTAACTCTCTATTCACCCCTCCTCAATGGTGACACAGAAGTCTGTGTGTCGGGGAGCTTGGACCACTGAGATGGCTCAGCAAATAAAGACCCCTCTCCACCGAACCAGATGACCTGAATTCCATCCCCAGCAACCACATGCAGGGAGGAGAGAACCAGACACAGCAGACTGTCCTCTGACTTCCACACATCTGCTATAATATGCAACATGCCTGCTGACATACTTAGAGAAACCAATACAAAAATTAAATAAATAGGCCGGGTGGTGGTGGTGGTGGTGGTGGCGGTGGCGGTGGCGGCGGCGGTGGCGGCGGCGCACGCCTTTAATCCCAGCACTGGGGAGGCAAAACCAGGCGAATCTCTGTGAGTTCGAGGCCATCCTCGGCTAAGGCGCAAAGCTACACAGAGAAACCCTGTCTCGAAAAAAAAAAATTAAATAAATATAACTTAATAAAACATTTTTGATTTATTAAAATAATAGTTTTTGCTTTGTATGATTTTTTTTTATCAGTGCACGTGTGCATGTGTGTGTAGGATGTGCCTGTGTGAGTGCTGACACGTGCATGTCACAGTTCATGCGCAGAAGTCAGAGGACAACTTTCTCCTTCCTCCATGGGTTCCAGGAATCAAATTCAAGTCATCAGGCTCGCATAGCAAGTAGCTTTTCTCACTGAGCTGTCTTGCATTTCTAAGATGTTTCCACATATGTAGCTGTCATTTGTTTAGTGCAAGGCTATTGAAGGTTATTAAGTTATGTCTTTTACTGTTACATTGTCAATGAATTCAGTCTTAGTGCTTCAGATCCCTCTTGCAGTTGGTGTTGCCTCTCTGAGTCTCCCTGCATTGGCTTTACCAGGTAGGCCTTGCTTACACCTTTATTTATTTCACTTTAAAATTTTTTTTATGTGAGTAGATACTTTTATTTTATTTTATGCATGTATGTCTGTGCACCACATGCATGCTTGATGCCCAGCAAGACCACAAGAGAGCATCAGATCCCCAAAGACTGGAGTTATAGACAGTTGTGAGCTGCCATGTGGGTGCTGGGGCTCAAACCCAGGTCCTCTGGAGAAGCAGCCAGTGCTCCTAACTGCTGAGCCATCTCTCCAGCCCTTAACTTTTTTTTTTTTTCAGACACAGTCTTGCTACGTAGCCCAGACTAGCCTTGCATTCACAATCTTGCTGCCTTCCCAACGCCCCACTCCGTCCATTCTTCCTCTTTAACTCTATGGTAACAGAAACTGAACCGAGGGCCTGGACCCTGCTAAGCAGTTCTCCAGCACTGGTGCTGTATCCCAGGCCACTTTTGTCATATTTGTTGGTTTTACACAGGGTTTGATAAACTGTCCGGGCTGGTCTCACACTTCCTCTTCAGTCTAGGCAGGACATGAACTTGTGACCCACTGCTTGAGTCTTGTAGCTAGGACCACAGGATTTCACCACATGGTGTGGCTATCTCTGTGTTTCAATTCCTTTTCTTTTTCTTTCCTTTTTTAACTCCCTTCCTTCCTTCCTTCTTTCCTTCCCTCCTTCCTCCCTTCTTTTGTTTGTTTGTTTCTTTCTTCTCTCTCTCTTTTTTTTTGTTTTTGAGACAAGATTTCTTTCCTTGTGTAGCCTTGGCTGTCCTAGCTTTGTAAACCTGGCTGGCCTCAAACTCACAGAGATCCACTGCTCTGCCTCCCAAGTGCTGGGATCAAAGGCGTGTGCCACCACCGCCCGGCCACACTAGGCTTTTTGATGTGGGTGATGAGAACCCACACTTAGATCCTCATGTCTGTGCAGTGTTTTACACAGCTGAGCCACCTCATGTAGCCCAGGCTGGCCTCAAACTCATTATGTAGCTGAGAACCAGAACTTCTGATCCACCTGTCTCCATCTCCCATGTGCTGAGATTACAAGTATGTGCTACCACATCCAGCTTGGTTTGGGACCGGGTCTATCTGTGTGTTCAGAACTACTCTCAAACTTAAGGTCCTTCTGACTCAAGTGCTGGGGTTATAGGCATAAGCCACCACACCTCGATTACTGTCCTTTTTTTTTTAAAAAATTATAAAAAAAATTCACTGTTACGAATACCATTCTCATAGATAGGAACTGGAGAGATTGCACAGTGGTTTTAGAGACATATCTCAGGTTTCGCTCTTTTAGCCTTTCACAGGTACCGAACTCACAGAACTGCTGGCTCGATGATTAAAGGCTGGCACATATAATAAATTTCTTAAAATAAATACATCTTTTTAAAAAAGAGTCTTCAAAGAGCTGAGTTTGGTGTGACTCTACTACTCAAGAAGCTGAATCCATAGAATCACCTCAAGTTCAAAGTCAGCCACACCTAGATAGTGAGTTCTAGGCCAGTCTTGGGTATACAGGAAGCTTGAATCTCAAAAGGAACTTGGCCTGGTGGCATGGGCTTTTAACCCCAGCTACTCAGGAGGTAGAGGCAGGAGCATCATATATTCAAGGCCTATCTAGACTACAGAGTGAGTTTAGGGCCAGCCTGGAACAAGGTCTGGTTTTGTTTGGAGTCAGGGTTTCATGTAGCCAAGACTAATCTCAAAGTTGCTATGTAACTGAGGCCAGTCTTGATCTCCTGATCCTCTTACCTGTTTCAGCATTCCAAGTGCTGGGATTACAGATGAGAGTCATGCTACTTGGCCATCCAGGTGAGAACATGTCTCAAAAAATAAAGGGCCTAGTGAGATAGCCCAGTGAGGAAAGGCACCTGCCACCAAACCTGACAAGACAATCCTTGGGCCCCACATGGTAGGAGGAGAGAAATAATTCCCATGACTTGTCCTTTGACCTCCACATGTGTATTGTGGCATGCACAAACACACACACACACACACACACACACACACACACACACACACACACACTTGTGCATGAACCCATATATACAAAGTTTCTCATGGAATAGCTCTGCGAAAATCAAAAGTCTAACAGTAACATGTAAACTCCGCCACTCCTCGCCTCCACAATGAGATGCACAAAGCTCTGTTGATTTCCTCTCTTCCCTTCCTTCATTCTCTCCAGCTGCTTTCTTCCAGAGCTTGCATGCAGGTCCATTACCTATTTTAGTGGAATGGGAGGGACACAAGTGGTATAGATGTAAGGAGATTTTATTTTGTGTTTTGAACAAAGTTTTTTTAAGATTTATTCATTTATTTAGAAGAGGGCATCAGATCTCATTACAGATGGTTGTGAGCCACCATATGGGTGCTGAGAACTGAACTCAGGACCTCCAAAAGAGCAGCCAGTGTTCTTAACCTCTGAGCCATCTCTCCAGCCCAATTTTGTGTTTTGAAACGAAGTCTTACAGTCCAGGCAGCCCTCTAACTTGCCAGGTAGCTGAGGGTAGCCTTGATCTTCCTGTCTCTACCTCCCAAATGCTGAAATTACAGGCCACCACTCCTGGATTCAATAATGTCTTTAAAAAAAAAAAATGTTGCCGGGCGTTGGTGGCGCACACCTTTAATCCCAGCACTCGGAGCAGAGCAGGCGATCTCTGTGATTCGAGCCAGCCTGGCTACAAGTGAGCTCAGAAAGCGCAAAGCACACAGAGAAACCCTGTCTCGAAAAACCAAAAAAAAAAAAAGTTATCTCCTTCATGTATTTCTCATCTGTTCCAACCTGTTCTCCATAGTGTAGCCAGGAATCTTTTCACATGTAAATCTGACTACAAATTTCTAGTTGTTTTCTCTCTGAATTCATTCATGGTCTTTCTAGAGTGGCTTGAGATGTTTTTGGTTCCTCCAATATTTTTGGTTTGGATTCCATCATAGGCTTTTCTATATGCTGTCTCTCCTTGGACGAGCGCCTTCTTCTCAATTACTTACCTGGTACTCATTTCCAGTTCTTAACTCAAACTCTGCTTCTTCAGTTTTCATTGACTCCAGGACAGGTTAAGCCTCCCAGCTGTATGTTCTCACATCCTGTTCTTTTCCTTCCCAGTGCTTGTCACAGATTATAATTAGGTATTTTTTGTTGTGACTGTTTCATTAGTAGCTGTCATCTCTAACCGACTAGAAAAACCTTAGAGGGCAGGAAGCAAGCCTCTTTTCATACCAAAGTATCTGCAACTACAAAAGCTTGATAGCATAATGCCTTACACATGGAGACACTCAATTACGTGTGTGGGGTGCATGCATGTACAGGCCTAGTCAAGTGTCTGTATAAGTTACAACAAAGTTGACCTGGAGTGTGGTGACCTCATAAGGACTGAGTTTCCATCCTGTCAGAGCAGCCCATCCACCTCCCTCAAAGGCAGCTCTCTGGTTGGCCGCTGTCATCTGCAACATATAATAGGATATACCACCTACTTGTTTGGCTTCTGAATCATCTGCAACCACCCTCATTCAGCAATGTGGTCTATCAGCTTTCAGCGATAGAATAATAATTGCCATTTATTCATTTGACTAATATTTATTCTGTGCCTATTCCCTGCTGCATTCAAACACTGTGTGGGTAATGGGGAAACACAGATGAATAAGGCTTCCTTATTATTCTCAAGGAATGTATGGTTTTGAAGCACATATATGCAAATTATAGCTTCCTCTGTTAAAGCACCAATATTCTGAGGCACGCTCAATGTTTTAAAGGATCACAGAGTAACTATCAAAGCACTTAGCAAAACCCTAGCTAAAAGAGGTGTGTTTCCAATGACTACCCAAGGGACATACTTTTCAAATCTTCTAATCTCTCACTTTGGATCTGTTTATACTACAAGAAAACAATTTACTCGGAGCTCTTAAACAAGTCCCCTTAAAAAATAACCATTGTTAAGTGGTTTTTCATGTCCTTGGCTTTTATTGAACATAAGAAACAGCCATACATGTTGTCTTGAAGGCTTAATTACATCATTCACTGTTTCCCACTAAAGTCACGAGAGTCTACCTTTAGAATTAAGTGATACACAAAACAAAACGATGGTCTGTGGCCTTGGATGAACTGATTCCTTTCAGATAACATCTATTCAGCTCAACTCCGGTTTCATTTGCCCTTGACATCCAAGAAACTCAGAACTAAATTTTAAACTCAGTTATGGTCATTTAGTGCCAAGATAATGGTGTTCTTTCTCTTTGGCTCTAATGTTTGTTTTGAGGTTTTTTGGTTGGTTGGTTGGTTGGGTTTTTGTTTGTTTGTTTGTTTGTTTTTGGTTGGTTTGGTTTTTCGAGACAGTTTCTCTGTGTGTAGACCTGGCTGTCCCAGAACTAGTTCCATAGAACAGGCTTACAGAGATCCTCCTGCCTCTGCCTCCTGAGTGCTGGGATTAAGGGAGGGAGCCACCACTGCCTGGCTTAGCGCTAGTGTTTTATTTCTAGATTTTAGTTTAAACCACCGTCACATCTATATAGACAACAAATGTACTAGAATAAACTTACCAGGACCTAGAGACATAGTTCATGGGTAGTGTGCCTGGCAAGGCTCGAGGTTTGAACCTCAATATGGCAATAGCAAAAAGAAAACCAGCAATTTGCTATGCTGGGCCATAATAGAATTGTTTCTTATATTTTACAAAAATAAATGTGAAAATGCATGACCTATGTTATGATCTTTTCAAGAGTTTGTAGAAATGGAAGAGGACTCAGAGAAAAACAACCAAAAAAGGACTTTAAAAAAAAAAAAAACTGCCGGGCGGTGGTGGTGGCGGCGGCGGCGGTGGTGGCACATGCCTTTAATCCCAGCACTCGGAAGGCAGAGCCAGGCGGATCTCTGTGAGTTCGAGGCCAGCCTGGACTACCAAGTGAGTTCCAGGAAAAGGCGCAAACTACACAGAGAAATCCTGTCTCGAAAAAACCAAAAAAAAAAAAAAAAAAAAGCAGCAGCAGAGGACTGGAAGTAGTAGCCTCTTCTCTAACCCAAGTGTTAAGTACGTTGACAGCCATCTTGGCTATTAGCAATGAGTATCTCAAATTTGGACTATTCTGGAAAAATCGATTACAGAGATATGTGAAGCCAAATTACAGGAGTCATGACCATCAATATATGAATAATTACAGAAAGGCTTTGAATTGGGGGGAGGGGGCAAGTCAGGTCGCTCTGTTGATGTGATTGAAAGCACTGGAGTTACTCCCCCAAAAATAACAACCACACAGTTTCTAAAAGCAGGACCTACTTGTGTTCTATTCATTTTGCAGAATATCAAAAGCATTTTCCAGCCAACAGTGCGGCAGAGCATCTAGATGGACCGGAGGAAGAACCTTCCTGAGTTGCCAAGTCAGATGGGGAAGCCAACTGCCAAATCAGCTATCAGGGGAAGTTCCAAACACTCTGGTATCACTTGCTTAGACAGTTTAAGCCAGCGAGTTCTCTGGTAGGTTTTTTTTTTTTTTTTTTTTTAAATCCTTTTTGCGTAATACATCCATTTAGTGAGCTGATTAATGGACGGGTCATCTATCTCCAAAATACATTCACTCCTAACACACCTCTTCCAATTTTGCCCATGATTGCACAGGGTTCGTGGATTAAATAAAGCCTATCCTCAGATAACCCGGCTACGCCGGTGAAGATTTCCTGGGACTCGGCGAAAAGCCCTTGATAACCCTTTAGAATCACCTCTTTTATCAAGGACAAGGGCTGCCCCAAAGCAGGTCACGCGGCCACCGGGAACCCCAGGTCTCCCTAGGTCTCTCCCATCCCCCCCCACCCCCAAACTCCTGCCGCGCAGGTGCAAAAGACCTCCGAGGCCACCCCGGCTGAGCCGGTGAAGGGGGGCCCCGGGAGGGGCGGGGGCGGGGGCCGTCCCAGTGTTGCTAGGCGACCACGCTCTCCGCCCAGACCGGCCCACTTCCTCCGCAGGGGGCGCCGCGGGCCGAGCCCAGGCCTGCGGACCTCCTGGAGAGGCCCTCTTCCGGCTTGCCCCCCCTCCGCCGGGCGGTGGCGCACGCCCGTGACGTCACAGGAGGCGGGGCCAGCGCGGCTGCCGGGTGCCGGAGGCGCCATTGGAGCCGGCTTGGCTTGGGAGCCGTAGCTCGGGAGGAGTTGGGTCCTGGGCCGCCGTTGTTGCCGCGTCTGCATCTGGTCCCTGGCCCCTCCGCGGGATGGCGTGCGGGGCGACATTGAAGCGGCCCATGGAGTTCGAGGCAGCGCTGCTGAGCCCCGGTTCCCCGAAGCGGCGACGCTGTGCCCCTCTACCCGGCCCCACTCCGGGCCTCAGGCCCCCGGACGCCGAGCCGCCGCCGCTTCAGATGCAGATGCCGCCGGCGAGTCTCCAGCCGCCTGCCCTGCCCGGCAGTGAGCGTCGCCTTCCAACTCCGGGTAACCTGCGCTGCTGCTGCTGCGAACTTGGCAGGAAGCCAGGCCGGGGCGTGGGGGGTGGGGAGGGTGCGGGGGTCGCGGACGCCGGCCGAAATCACCTCAGCTCCTCATATCGGCCTTGGAGAAAAAGGAACTGGGGTGCTGCTGGGCTCGGTTGCTTCCGGGGACGAGAGACATCCGGGAAGCCAATGGCCCCACAGTGTCGGTTTTCGGGGTTTCCTGGAGCTGGAGAGCCTGGAGGGGTGGGCACCAAGATGAGATGGGGATACCCCAGGTCGCCGAAGGCTCTTGGTGTCCCTGAACGAAGCCCCTCCTGCCTCCGCTCTACGGAACCTCCCAGCAGATCCAGCGGGCCATGGAAAATTGGATTCTGCTCACGAACCCAGCCTTGAGTGGGGAGGGAGACCGATTGGAGAGGAGGGGGCGTGAGTGTGTGCGGCGGCGCCGCACCGTGCTGGAGCTTGTTAGGGAGACTTGATTTCCAGAAGTCTTTAGGGACCAGGAGCCACCCAGCAGTCGTGGAAAATGATTTCAGTCTGTTTCGTAGAGGGAGGGACTGGCCCTGTTTTATTGTATGGCTATTGTCTTGTCTCATGTATAGCTTGACGTGGGTAGTTCGTTGGCTAGTATTTAAGAATCCTTCCGTATACAGAGATTCTGTACCAGAATTCAAATGCCTAGTACAGTGAGTTGACATGAGTAAGGCTCTTCATTTTGGCCAAGGCAAAAGGAAGGACTCATGTGACGGTAGAGATACCTATCGTATTGCAGGAGGAGGAGGGAAAAGGCTTCAGCAGTAATATTCAGCAATTTTTAAAGGGATCCCAGAAATGAGCCCTAAACCGTGGATTTGGTCAAGTCTTTTCTTTGTATTTTTTTTTCTCTTATTCCACAAGCGTTAGCAAAACCTGTAATCCCTTTAAATCATTTTTTCCCTCACCTCTTTCAGTCGCTAGTGCCTTTAGTTTTCATTTCCTTCTTCCTCTCCATGTCTACTCGAGGATATTTGCTGCCGCCAGCAGACCTCTCTCAAGCTGTGTTCACGTCTTAATCCTAGAATTTAAAGAAATACCGGACTTTTTTTTTTTTTTAACTGTGACTGTCCTTTTCCCTAGACCCACTTCGCTGCGTCTTTTCCCTTGAGTTTGTTCATCTCAGTAGTCATTTCCTTTGCTGATTTGTGACAGTGTCTCACTCTCTAGATTAGCCTATAACCCACAATGTGGCCCAGGCCTGTCTTGAGCTTAGCAGTTCCCCTGCCTCAGTATCACAGGGGCTGTGATCACAGACTTGAAAATGATTTAAATAATCATTTCTTTTTTTTTTTTTTTTTTTTTCGAACAGGTTTCTTGTGTAGCTTTCGCTTTCTGGACTCACTTGTAGTCCAGGCTGCTCGAACTCACAGAGATCCACTGGCTCTGCCTCCCGAGTGCTGGGATTAAAGGCGTGCGCCACCATCGCCCGGCTTAAATAATCATTTCTAAATAGAATTTCACATCCATTACCTAGTCTGACCCAGAATGGAATCTTTTCAATTTAAATGCCCTGGTGACTTAATGTTATATCTAACCTTATTCACAGAATGACTGAACACTAGAAGCTTTTTATGTTGTTGTTGTTGGTGGTGGTGGTGGTGTGTGTGTGTGTGTGTTTTAAATAAAGGGCCCCAAAAGCAGGGGGAGGTAGGGATGAGACAGGAAGATTGCTTGAGCCTAGAAACCCCACACCAGCCAGGGCAGCATAGGAGAACCCCATTTCAAAAAGGCAGAGGCACCAGGCGATGGTGGCACACACCTTTAATCCGAGGCAGGGGCAGGCAGATCTCTGAGTTCAAGGCCAGCCTGGTCTGTCTACAAAGGGAGTTCAGGACAGCCAGGACTACACCAAGAAACCTTGTCTTGAAAAAAAAAAAAAAAAAAAAAAGGGGGGGGCAGGGGCCTGGAAGTCTGTTTGCATAAAAGTTTTCTTCCTTCCTTCCTTCCTTCCTTCCTTCCTTCCTTCCTTCCTTCCTTCCTTCCTTCCTTTCTTTCTTTCCAAGATTTATTTTATTTGATGTTTTGCCTGCATGTATGTCTGTGTAAGGGTACCATATCCCTTGGAACTGGAGTTACAGTTGTGAGCTCCCATGTGGGTGCTGGGAATTGAACCTGGATCCTCTAGAAGAGAAGCCGGTGCTCTTACCTGCTGAGCCATCTCCCCAGCCCCAGAAGTTTTATTTCTTCAGTACTTAAATTTTCTGTACCATTTGTGTTGTGGTTCAGGTGATCTTGGTTGTTTAATGACCATTGCTAAATGTATCCAGAAGACTAGGACAGAGTGCTGTAATGAGGCCTCTTTTGTTGTTGTTGGGGGTGTGGGTTTGGAACCCAGAGCCTCAGCCATGTTCTGGGGAAACTAAATGCCCAGAACTCTGTTAGGTTTTTTAAGTTTTTAATTGATTAAACACACCCCAACCCCATGTTTTTTAGTGCTTATTGGATTTTGGTTCTGTCAGTCATGAAAGAAATATGAAGTATCGGTACATTATTTAATGCTTCTTATCTTAAGTAAAAAATGCCTTCTGGACTGGAGGGTAAAATATAAGAGAGATGTTGTCAGTTGCTCTACAAATAGAATGAGCAGGTTTGGCACTCCATGCTGTCATCTCTTGATTGCACTTGAGAAGCAAAAGCAGGATTGCTACAAGCTCAGGGCCAACCTGGTCTATATAACGAGTTCCAGGCTACCCAGGTCTTACCCAGACCCTGTCACAGAACACCAAAAAACAGTGACACCACCTAAAGGGAAATAAAAACAATCTCTTTTTTTTTTTTTTTTTTTTTTTTTTTTTTTGGTTTTTCGAGACAGGGTTTCTCTGGTGTAGCTTTGCGCCTTTCCTGGAACTCACTTGGTAGCCCAGGCTGGCCTTGAACTCACAGAGATCCGCCTGGCTCTGCCTCCCGAGTGCTGGGATTAAAGGTGTGCGCCACCACCGCCCGGCTTCAATCTCATTTTTAAATGTTCCTTCTCTTCTTCCTCACTTTTGCGGGTTAGGTGGGAGGGGAGACGTGTACACAGGCTGGTCTTGAATTCAGTAGATAACTAAGGATGACTGAACTCTACACCTTCTGAGCTCTGGGTTTCAGGCATGTGTTGCTTGGTTTTTTAATCAACCTGACTTTATTTGAATAGCAGCCCACTTGTTATTGCTATGTCCCCAAGGACGAGTTTGAACTCCTGTTCTTCCTGCCTCTACCTCCTCTGTACTGGGTGGGATTCCAGACTCCTGCTACCATGCCTGCCTTAGGGCTGAGTTTTTTAGGGGTTGGGAGGTGAGACAAAGTTTCTTTAGGTAGCCCTGGTTGGCTGGAACTCAAAAAGGTCCACCTGCCTCTGCCTCCTGGGTGCTGGGATTCAAGGTGTGCGCCACCATGTCCCACATAGGGCTGAGTCTTGAAAGACATTTAGTTGTGACTTGTAGTAATCCAGAAACACTGAAGAGTTTTGGGGAGGAATTTAGCCTGATAAATAACCTGGAAGCTAAAAGCTAAATAATAGAATCTAGGATTAAAAGCATAACTGTTACAAAGAAATTTGCATTTTTAAAAATAAATGCTGTTTCCTACTTGAGGTGGTCTTGAGAAGAAGATCGCACCATTTTCTTCCTGTGTGGATTGTAATTAGAATCTTGGATAGCCCTGAAGTTGTGTGCTGCCAGTGTCCATTTGCTGTGCAGGAGGGGTTGGAGTTCATGCGAGCCCTCTGCCCTCATGCTTGTCCTTTCTTGTTTCACAGCAGTTGCATACATCCTTGTATTGAACGAACGCTTGAGGAGTAGGACTTTAAAACGAAAGAAAGAAAAAGAAGCCTCCCTGTTGTCAAGGATCTAAAGGCTGGATTTCATGGTCTTGTTAAAGGAAAACAGTACTGTGTTTGTTCTACCATTTAGGCAGAGTTCGTTTACCTAGATTTGCAACTACTGGACCATACCATCACCGGCACTGTTATTCATTCTGTGATTTTGACTCTGTTTACCTGTTTAGATAGGCATTTCCCATGTACTTCGAATAACTAGACTAAAGATTGGGAACGGCTTCCTAAAATTGCTCGTAGCAAACAAAGTGGCATTACCTACACCTCCCACCCCTGACAAATACAGTTAAAGCAAACTACACTGGAACAATTTGAGTTGAGGAATGTAATTTCCTGGGTTTAGATAGGTTTGTGTAGCACTGGCTGGTCTGGAACTTGTTATATAGGCCAGGATGGCCTCCAACTTCTGAAGTGATCCCCCTGCCCACACCCCACCTCCCTGCATTGGAATCACAGGAATTCATCATCATGGATGCAGTCTCTGCTTTTGTTATGGGGGGCTTTATAGTATCAGGAGAAGGAATACAGTATTATGTCACCGTATGTAAAAACTTGAAATCCACATCCTTCTGGACTCTCTTGTTTCCAGGAGTTTATAGTTGCTAGCTAGTGTTTCCTGCATGTTGGCAAGTTCAGTTTGTGCTGACTGAGAATAATCATTTGAGTCCTAGCAAACATTGTGTTATATCACCTTTCTTTATTTTTCCAGTGCTGGGATTGCATGTAAAGCCAGTGCTCTACCACTGAGCTGTAGCCACTGCCCTCATCTTCCTTTTTGGATATAGTCTTGCTGAGGTGCTTGGGCTGGCCTTCACCTTGCTGTATTTTCCAGTGTAGCCTTGATCTTGGGATCCTCTTGCCTTGGCCTCCAGAGAAGCTGGGTTTCGAGTTGGCCTCACAGGACCCAGCTCAGAAATGTTTTGGGATCATGACTGGCTTGAGAAAGTGTTTGTTTTGAGACAGGGTCTCACTCAGCCCAGTCTGACCTTGACCTAGCAATGATCCTCCTGTTTCTATTTCCCAATCACAGAGATTACAGGAACAGGCTACCAACCCAGCTTGTTTTTTTTTTTTTTGTTTTTTGTTTTTTGGTTTTTCGAGACAGGGTTTCTCTTGTGTAGCTTTGTGCCTTTCCTGGAACTCACTTGGTAGCCCAGGCTGGCCTCGAACTCACAGAGATCCGCCTGGCTCTGCCTCCCAAGTGCTGGGATTAAAGGCGTGCGCCACCACCGCCCGGCACCCCAGCTTGTTTTTTAAGACAGTGTCTCATGTAGCCCAGACTGTTCTCAAACTCTGTATAATCGAGAATGACTTTGGATTCCTGATTCTCCTGCCTCCCTCCTTCCAAGCCATGGGTTTGCCACCACACCCAGCTTAGAAACTATTAAGAATTTATTTTTATTTTTAATTATGTGGGGTTTTTGTTGTTGGTTTTGTTTGTTTTCCAGACAGGGTTTCTCTGTGTAGCCCTGGCTATTCTGGAACTCACTTTGTAGACCAGGCTAGCCTTGAATTTACAGAGATCCTCCCAAGTGCTGAGATTAAAGGTGTGTGCCAACCACCACCTAGCTTTTAAAAACACTTTTAATGAGCCTTGATAATCCCAAACAATAGCCCTCGGCTCCTCCCCTGTCTGTGTCCAGACTGTTACACTAATGGTTTTTGCTATGTACCATCTTCTCATGGAACAAAAACTTAATTGTTAAAAGACCTTTAGTGATAAGAGACTCACCCATAGTACTGTGTTTTGTGGAAATATAAAACTTAACTGAGCAAAGGTTGCTGTGAGTTTAAGACTAAGGTGGACTATATAGTTAAACCATTTTTCAAACAGAGAACCGACAGTGGTGACATACACCTTTAATCCCAGTGCTTGGAAAATGGAGAAGGGGAGCATCAGAAAGAGTCCATGGTCATCTTAACTACACGCAGGATCAAGGCTGGCCTAGGCTACATGAAACTCTGTCTCAAAAACAAAGCAAATTAAAAATAAAAGCATGGCTTATTTTACTTTAAATTGTAGCAGCGAATCCAGCAAAGTGCAGGTCTGACTTGCTTGTTTACCACAGGCAAAAAGTAAAGGAAATTGGATGAGGGGCTTGACCAAACAGCTATTATTTTAGGGGTTAAACTTTTTTAGTTTCGTTATTTTTATTTTATGTATATGAGTGTTTTCCTGCATGTTTGACTGTGTACCGCTATAGAGGCCAGAAAGGGACTCAGATTCACTGGAACTGGAATGAAAGACTGCTGTGACCCCCATCTGGGTGCTGGGAATCAAATCTAGATCCTCTGGAAGAGCAGTCAGTGCTCTTAACTGCTGAGCCTTCTAAAATGTATTCTGTTGTGAGCGTGGTATGTGTGTGGAAGTCAGAGAACAGCTGTAGAGTTGGTTGTCCCCTTCCAGTTTTATGTAGGGATCTGAACTCAGGGCACCAGGCTTGCACAGCAAACACCTTTATGCACTGAACCATGTCACCAGCTCCATAGTCAGAACAAGAACACTGTCTTGAGCTATAGGACTGGTTTGTACAGTGTAAACATT
This sequence comes from Peromyscus leucopus, assembly GCF_004664715.2. Lineage (NCBI taxonomy): Eukaryota > Metazoa > Chordata > Mammalia > Rodentia > Cricetidae > Peromyscus > Peromyscus leucopus. Next base: position 124,235,351 of record NC_051064.1, on the reverse strand, counting down.
TACCTGTTAATAACATAGGGATGAGGAAGAGATTATATTATGACCTGTATGATAAAGGGGCTATTTAGTCAAAATACCTTCTTTGGACTGGGGATGTATCTTATTGGTAGAGTGTTTGCCTAGTGTCAAAAAGACTTGGAGTTTGAACTCCAGCAACTCGTAGAATAAAATAATAAGACCTTTCTTGCCTATCTTCTCAAGAAAGTTTTTAGGGATGGGAAGTCTGAAGAAATGACCACAAAATGAATGCTCAAGTTCATTTCTTTTTCTTTTTCTTTTTTTTTTTTTTTACTAGAGCAAATTTTTCAGAACATAAAGCAAGAATATAGCCGTTATCAGAGATGGAGACATTTAGAGGTGGTTCTCAGTCAGAGTGAAGCCTGTACTTCAGAAAGCCAGCCTCCCTCCTCGGCACTCAGCGCACCAAGTTCTCCAGGTAAGCATGCTTGGGTGTGGAAAATCTATTTTTGGGGCGGGGGGGGGGGGGCCGGTTTGGCGTTGCACACCTGTAATCCTGGCATATTTAAGAGGCTAAAGGCAGGATCGTAGTTTGAAACCAGCTTGTGGTATATACAGCGAGACCCTGTCTCCGAACAGTCTGCCTTTCTGTAGTTGCAGTGTGTCCTTTAGCACCTGTGCTGTGTCCCTTTCTCAGGACTGTGACAGCCTGGCAAATTAGTCGGGAAGGTTATGGTTTCAAATGGGACTGTCCTTCGTGCGGCAGAGGCCTGGGGAAGGTTATGGTTTCAGATATGACTGTCCTTCATGCGGCAGAGGCCTGGGGAAGTGGCTCAGTTCATGCAGTGAGCTTTTGGCTTCCTCTTCATATGGTACCGACCAGGAAATGGGGGTGACATGGAACCAGATGCAGATATATAAACTTCAAAGACCTGGCCCAGTGACCTATTTGCACCTGCCGGGCCGCGTCTTTTAAGACACCACAAGCTAGAGAACAAGCGCTTAAAACATGGGGTTATGGGGAATATTCTAGATTCAAACTCTAACATGGAACTAAGTTATTTCTTATGTAAACTTACTAATTAAGCTTTGTTTTTGTTTTTGATGTTTGCTTTGAGGTTTTACTTTTGGCTTGAGCAAGTTTTATTTACTTATTTTAATGATTTGTTTTTATTTTATGTGCACTGGTATTTTGCCTGCATGGATGTGTATGTGGAGTTGTCAGATCCCCTGGAACTGGAGTTACAGACAGCTGTGAGCTGCTATGTGGTGCTGAGACTTGAACCCAGGTCCTCTGGGAGAACAGCCAGTTCTCTTAACCATTGAGCCATCTTTCCAGCTCCTGAGCAAGTTGTTTTTTCTCACCATGTAGCCCTGGCTTGCCTGGACACCTCAGAGATCCTACCTTTGTCTCTTGAGTGTTGGAATTAAAGTTGTCTGCCACTATGCCTGGTCCCTTGTTGAGACCAGGTCTCGGTACGTAGCCCTGGCTAGTCTGGAACTCGATATAAAGACCCAGCTGTCCTCCAGCTTGTGGAAGTCCTCTTGCTGACTACACCCTTGAGCTGTCACGCCCAATGTGTTAAAAATCCAATGCTCATATGCATTAAATTTATTTCAGGTACATAAGTAGTAGTCATATGTGGCGCTGTATTGGACGCACAAATGTAAGAAATTTGTTTTAGAAAGTTCTATTGGACAGTCCCGTTTTGTAACCTTGATAAATGGATTGTGGGGGCAGTACTCTAAAATCTCAGGATTTGAGGTTGTCTCTGTCACTTAGTGAGCTAGACTTGCCTGCTTTGTCCCTATAAATGGTCAACAGACCAGTGCTGCAAACATCTGTGTCCTAAAACAGTTGAAAAGATTGTTTCTTCAGAGTATTCCATTTCTTTTCTTTTCTTCCTTCCTTCCTTCCTTCCTTCCTTCCTTCCTTCCTTCCTTCCTTCCTTCCTTCCTTTCTTTTTCTTTCTTTCTTTCTGTCTGTCTTTCTTTCTTTCTTTTTCTTTCTGTCTGTCTGTCTGTCTTCTTTCTCTCTCCCTCCCTCCTTCCCTATCTCTCTCTCTCTCTCTCTCTCTCTCTCTCTCTCTCTCTCTCTCTTTGGTTTTTCGAGACAGGGTTTCTCTGTGTAGCTTTGCGCCTTTCCTGGAACCCAGGCTGGCCTTGAGCTCACAGAGATCCATCTGTGTCTCCCTCCCGAGTGCTGGGATTAAAGGAGTGCGCTACCACTGCCCAGCCAGTAATGTTAAAGTAGTAGAAAATGTTGAGTAGAGAAATGATAACCAATGATGAGGCCAGATGTTTTGGTCATGTTTCATTTGTAGAGGAAAAAAAAAAATCTGTGTTTAGTTTAATTGGAAAAAGCCATAAAAGGTTTGTTTCTAAGTGGTAAGTAGCTTAAATACTTACAGGAACGAAGAAACAGATTCTAGACTAACTTCGGAGGTTCTCAGGCCTGAGTTATGGCTTGATCTTTATGCTTATATTTCTAAGGCTGCTATTTTACCATCAGCAGGCAGGAAGTCCTGTGGAATCTGTTGCTCCAGTTGCCAGCTCCAGAATCAGGCTATTGCTTGCTTCTTTTGGCCTCCCTTCCAAAGTAGAAGCTATAACCTTATCCCTCCCATTTTTGCTGAGTGCTCTGAGTGAGCTTGTTTAATAAAACCTGTTCACATCTGAAATCTTAGCTCCTAGGAAGCTAGAAATTACAGTTTTGATTTACCACAACCTCTGGTAAAGCCACAAGGAAAACTGAGAAAGAGGCCTATAGGTAAGAGTTCATTACTAAGTAGCAGAGAATGACCTTGACCGCGATTCTTTTTTTTTTTTTTTTTTTTGGTTTTTCGAGACAGGGTTTCTCTGTGTAGCTTTGAACCGCGATTCTTTATCCTGCCTCCACCTTGGAAGTGCTGGGTTTACAGGACTCTGATTAGTCACAGAAGGAACAAGAGTTAATAAAGGTGTAATGAGCTCTCAGTTGGTCGAGTGCTTGCCTCACATGCATGAATCCTGGGTGGGGTCCCTAGCACCAAATAAAACCAACACTGTAACCCCAGTAAATGAGGAGGCACAGGCAGAAGGATCAGAAATTAAAGGTTATTTGGGGGTACTAACAATTTCAAGGCCAGCCTGGACTTCTTGAGACCATTTCCAAAAGGAGTGGTAAGAGGTTAATGTCAGTGGCCTATTTTATATTGTTGAGCAATTCCAATGGTCCTGAATCTCAGATTCCCTGTAGCTTACAAATCATTTGTGGATCCTAAAAATAAAAGATGCCCTGGCCCTGCTCTGCTACAGAATCATTATCAGAAAGTGTATTTTTGGTGTTTGTTTTACAGTCAGATTTGTCTATAATCTGATGTCCATAGTGGCCACATGTGCCCCAGGGTAGCTGTGAATGAAGTCCAGTACAAAATCATGAACATTAAACATTATGAGGAACAGGGTATGGTGTTGAGCACCTTTCATCCCAGCACTCAGGGGCAGAGACAGGTGGATCTCTATGAGTGCCAAGCCAGTCTGGTGGACACAGCAAGTTCCAGGGCGACATTAAAAAATAAATAAATAAATAAAAAAACTTGGAAAAAAATGTTAACCTTTCTTTGTATCTTGATTATATACAGTTCTTAGGCATGAGTTTTGTAGATGGCAGTATTGTGTGTCCCAGTGTGAGGCTGGACACATCTGAGTGATTTCCAAAGACTTATGTTCTAAATGTACTTTTCCTAATCCAGACTGGAGGCTTCAGCTTTAAGCTTTTGGTTCTGGTCTTTTATGGGGTGAGTATGAGCCTGGATTGTTAGGATATCAGAACTGTTGTGTGTACACAGCTCCGCTAGCACTCGGTACAAGTCTATTCCCCTGCTTCTCAGTTTACCTTTAGCTTTGCTTATAGAGCACGGGCCAGGGAGATAGCCCCGTCTGTACAGTACACGTAGGATGACCTGAGTTTGAGTCCCACAACTCACATTTTAAAAAAGCCAAGCGTAGCAGCCCATATTTGTAATCTTAGCACGTAGAGAGGTGGCGACAGGGAAGGTTCCCCGGGCTCCCTGGCCAGCTAGGCCAGCCTATTTAAAGTTTCTGTGTATCTTGAGGAGTGTTTCTATGAAAGCTGTTAATTCCGAATATGGAACTGGAATATGCTGTGTAAAGAAGTTTTATCTTTTTAGGGGGATAGGGAATACTGGGGCTTGAGTCAGCCTTGAATTAGACAAGTGCTCTACACTGATCTTTTATTTTTGAGGGTCTTGTTAAGTTTCCCATGTGTACCTCAAACTCCATTCTTTTCTCCTCTAGAATAGCTGGGGTTATAGGCATGTGCCACTGCACCCAACTTATGTTTTGTTCTTGCCAGGTTCTTCCTGGATGAAGAAGGACCAGCCCACCTTTACCCTTCGACAAGTGGGGATAATATGTGAGCGTCTCCTAAAAGACTATGAAGATAAAGTCCGAGAGGAGTATGAGCAGATCCTCAGTACCAAACTCGCAGGTAGGCTGAGACCTAGGCTGCTGCTGCTGTTGGTGTAACTCAAAAAGAGGGCTTTGTGTAAGAGGGGTTGTGGGTTGTGAACACTGCAGCTACGTTGATGGTGCCATGGGTGTTGTTTACACATTCGAGAGAACTCATTTACATTTCTGAAAGCAGATGAGTCAAGCTCCACGTGTAAGAATGTTCCGGAAGTATAGGCATTGAGTAGGCCACCAGCTGGTGAGCAGGTGGTTGGCTTATGGCCCTGACTCCCAACAGGTGTCAGGATTGGTGCCGTGCAGTGTCACTGACATGTTCACACTTCTGCCGTGGAGTCACTTCGTTGATGTAGAAGTTGAGCACTCTTTGGTTTGGGAGGTAGGATAGAAAAGCAAGTCTAGATCAGCTGAGGCTTGGACTAGAGATGGCTCAGCAGTTAAAGAGTGCTTCCTGCTCTCCCAGAGGACATGAGTTCAATTCCCAGCACCCATGTCAGGTGGTTCAAGACCACTTATAACTCCAGCTCTGGCTGATCCAATACTCTCTGGACTCCAAGGGCACCTGCACTCAAATGTACATGCCAGCACACACACACAATTTAAAAAATAATAAAAATAAATCTGGAACTTACTGTGTGGACCAGGCTAGCTTGACTTAAGTTTCAAGAATGGATTCAGCATGAAGCTACCTAGCCTTTAGAACTACCTCTAGCAACTTGAAGTTCCCTCAAGGAATGGGATTCCAAGCATGAAGCTACCTCAGCTTTTTTTTCCCCCTTTAGAGATCTACCTCATCCATTTGCAGGCCCTTTGTTACTGATCCCACTATAATCCCACTCTTCATGTTTTCATTTTGTAATGAAAAAAGGACTTCAGGATTTCAAGTTCACATACCTTGGTTCTGGGAGGCCATGGATAATGGGTAGAATTATAGGAGAGAAAAAGGGATGTTTGAGTAGAGAATGGAAACAGGGAAGACAGATGCCACCCTGCTTCCTAAATTGCCTGAGGGATTAGGGATGGGTTTCTGGGATAAGTATATACTCTTTATTATATCTTCACAGAACAGTATGAATCTTTTGTGAAATTCACACATGATCAGATTATGCGGCGATATGGGACAAGGCCAACAAGCTGTAAGTATACCAAGTTTTTCTTTAAAATTTCCAAGTTCTTAAGAAAAAGATTTTCTTTTTTTTAAGATTTTATTTATTATGTATACAGTGTTCTGCCTGCAGGCCAGAAGAGGGCACCAGATCTCATTACAGATGGTTGTGAGCCACCATGTGGTTGCTGGGAATTGAACTCAGGACCTTTGGAAGACCAAGCAGTGCTCTTAACCTCTGAGCCATCTCTCCAGCCCCAAGAACAAGATTTTGCTTGGGAGTATTTTGTGTCCTGGGAGCAAGAGGCCCTGGGTTATTGCTCTTGCTGAGGACCCAGGCTCAATTTCCAGTGTCCACATGGTGGCTCACAAACACCTATAACTTCAGTCCCAGATCTGATGCCTCCTTCTGATCTCCAAGGGCACCTAGCAGACATGTGGTACACAAACATGTGCAGGCAAAACACTCATACGCATAAAATAAGTAAATCTTAAAATTTTTTTTTTTTTTTTTAAAATTTTGAAAGGCTCTGTAAAGTGAAGTGGCTTAAGTACTTCGGTGTCCAGCACAGTGTGACACCAATAAATTCTAATTTCATATTATCCTCACAGTAGCCTAGGAGGTGGAGCTTTTTTTTTTTTAATTTTTTTTTTAATTTTTATTTTATTTATTTATTGTTTTTTTTGAGACAGAGTTTCTCTGTGTACTTGCACCTTTCCTGGAACTCACTTGGTGTAGCCCAGGCTGGCCTTGAACTCACAGAGATCCACCTGGCTCTGCCTCCTGAGTGCTGGGATTAAAGGCGTGCACCACCACCACCACCACCACCACCACCCGGCAGAGGTGGAACTTTTAAATATTAACCCCGTTTTTATTGGTAAAGACAATATTTAGAGATGTTAGATAATTCGCTCAAGTTTCTGTAGTTAGCCGAGATTGCCTCCTATGGTCATTTGACTCAGTACCAGTCTCTTTGTTAATATTTTTCCTCCAGAAAGGTGAGTCCAGTTAGTTTACGGAAGTTGATTGATGCAGTGAGTGGTCAAGGTTTCTTATTTCTAAATATTTGAAATACTTGAGACAGATTTCTTAATTCCTATCTTTTAAGTGGTAGCTCCCACAGTTTGATCATTTACTGCTAGTGTATGTTTTAAAAAGAATGAGACTACAACCTCATTATTCTTTTCATTTGTCTTTTAACCCTAATTTGCAGATGTATCCTGAAGCCTTCTTGCCTATCTTGGTACCAGGTGTGACCTCAAGAGATGGCTGCTGTACACTTTTTGCAACTGGTTTGATATCACATTTCAGCTCCAACTTTGCATCCTGAGAACACTTAAATGTTTCTGCAGGTCCATTTTATACAACTTGAAAGACCTTAAAACTTTCTGGTTGCCACAGCATATCTTTCTTTTCTGCTCATCCACTAAACAGCTGTACCCTACTGTGATAGGTTTTCCATACAAAAGTACCTGGAGCAGCAGTTTAGCAAAGAATGCCTTCAGTGGCACTCAACATGTGGAGTTTCCCCAAGCACAGCTCTGTGAGAAGTGTGTGAGTGTGTGTGTGCGTGTGTGTCTGTGTGTTTTAAGTTATTATTTGTGTTGTGCAAAACTTGTTTTGACCTTGGGGATTCTGGCTGTGAATTTGATGCACGACAATTATGGTTAGAAACATTTTTTTGGTCTACGAAAGATCATTAATGTTTGGTGACCATATAAGTTGTAACAGTGGATTGTTGTATGTGTAGGTATTATCGTTAAATACAGGGACTGTTTCCAGGCACAGAAATTGAATCATAAGTTAGGATGGACATTAGGCATGATTACGATGATGTAGGGAAGGTCTGCTGTCCTGAATCTGCAAATACATGGTGAGAGATTAGAACAAACTGGAGACGGGCCATCAACACACAGACTCTGCCTAGCTGTGCTGGAAAACACTTTGACTCCAAGCCTTAAAATACCCTGTGGAGTCTGCGCTCACCTCATTCATACAGTCAAGGAGCTCCCTGGACACTGAACTTCTACAGGGAACAGTTCTCCCCTGGAGCGGAACATCAGGGTGTGCTCGGAGTGTAACACGGGGGAGTGCAGGGCTGGGCCGGGCCTTGCAGCACCGCTCCTTGGGAAGAGCTACTTCACCTTCTCATCGGTTTCAGCAAGGATCTGGATCTTTTGTCCAGGTTCCCCCAAACTCCCCTAAGGTCTCCGTGTTCAACTGTTAGAGCTTGGTTTTGGCAGCTCCCTGCCTGAAGTTGCTTATTGGCTATTGTTTGCCTTGGTCTCGAGGCTGTGACCAGAGAGCAGCCTCTGTTGAGGTGGGAGTTAAGTACACATTTATTTTTACTGTGACTTGTTCAGGACCACATTTTACAAAATGCCTTGTTTCCTTTACTGTTGTTTTGGAAAGGAAAGTTTATTAAAATTGTTTTAGTTTGAGAATATAGTTTTATTAATTACGGCTTTATTTTGGAAAACTCTTGAGTTTTAATTCAAATGTTTGCCAATACCTTCCAAAGTAAGGTGATATTCAGAGACAGTTGTTGAGATCGATGGCTTATGGACATTTCTGGGGTATTCACATTTGAAGATTCCTTATTAATGAATGTCTTTGACTTAAATCTAACCAAAAACTGCAACATTATTCTTTGTACATTTTCATTATATAGTGTTAACAAGCTTAGTTGCAAACAAATAAAATACTTAAGCTATTTGTTTACCTTGCCTTTTTGGTACTGTGATAATGTGTATTCAGATAACTCCCTAAGGCTGCTCTAACCATTTCCATAGCTCAACAACCTGTGGAGGATTTACAGACTCCTGGAGCCCACCATCGCCCATTCATATTAAAGACTGACTCACTAAAGGACAGCTGGTTTCATCTCTTCTTTCTCTAGGGGAGTACTTGTTCCCTGAAGAGGAGCCAGAGTAGTGGCTGTTGTGATGGGGTAGCTAAGGGCCTGTGAGGATGCCAAGTCGGGAAGGCTGCTCACCCAAGGCCCATTAGACACCACTGTGCTGTGCTCCCTTACTAAGTGTTCCTGTAAGCAACTCCTGGCTGAGAGTGCTTTCCTGAGTGACGGTCATGGCACCCTCAACTGCCAGCAGTGCCTGTGGCTGTTCTTAGGTTACCCATTGGGACCATGGCGTATGATATCTCTGTGGTTGGCATTAAGGGAATTAAGGCTACACAGGGGACCTGGAAGCCTGTGAGTCTTTGAAGTTCAATGTCATCCTTGGCTACATAGCATTCAAGGCCAGTCTGGACTGTGTGAGTTCATGAGACCCTGTATGTATATGTGCGTGTGTGTCGTGCGTATATACTTTTTTTTTTTTAAACTTTGACTTCTAGGGCTAGAACTTAAGGGTATTTCCCAGATAGGGAAATTCCATTGTCTTATGGAAATTCTGACTTAAGGATAAAACCTACAAAAACTACAAGGATGCATTGGAATGTGTAATTTCAGAAAAACCTGTCCAGGAGCTCCTTAAGTTACTCAGCTAGATGCGGTGACTCACACCTATGTTTAATAAGTCTACCTTTTGGACCGTACTGGGGGTTGAACCTAGTACTCTATACATGCTAGGCAAGTTCACTACCACTGAGCTATCTCTATCTACTTAATGATGTCTCTGCCTGCCTCGGAGGAAGAATACCTGGTGATCCAAGAATCAGGCAGGGTTAGAGTAGGCAGCGGATGCGGCAGCTCAGTTGATGGTGTTTGTCCAGCGAGCACAACACCCTGGGTTTGGTCTCTAGAATACATGAAAGCATTCATGGGGAGGAAGAAGAGAAGGGCAAGTCCCTTAGCTACACAATGAAGTTGGAAGCTTGGGCTGTGTGAGAGAGAGCCTGTCTGACAACAAGTGGGGGGGGTATATGTGGCTCAGTGGTTGAGAGCATGTACTGCCCCTGCAGAAGACCCAGGTTTGGTTTCCACAACCCACTTTGGCTAACTCACAGTCACATGTAACTCCAGTTCCAGGGGATCTGATGCCTCTGACCTCAGGCACCCATACAGCCTGCACATACCTACGCATAGACATAATTAGGAACGACAGACAGTCCAGCCTCTGGGGTTATTTTTAATGAAATGGTTTACATAAACCAAGTGAGGATGCTTGCACCAAGATACCAACGTTTAAGAAGTACAAAGATCAAGATGGTAACTACAAGTTCAAGGCCAGTCAAAGTTATTTGAAGCTCTCAAAATGCAGTCCGGCAGTGGTGGCGCACACCTTTACTCCCAGCGTTTGGTAGGCAGAGGCAGATGAAACTCTGAGTTCAAGGCCAGTCTGGTCTACAAATCGAGTTCCAGGATAGCTAGGGCTACACAGAGAAACCCTGTCTCAAAAACAAACAAACTGAAAAGGTCTGGAGAGATGGCTCAGGGGTTAAGAGTCCTGCCTTGAAGTAGAGAATGATAGAGGAAAACACCTGACATCTTCGGGCCTCAATGTGTGCACACAAAAGATTTAAAGTGGAGCCGGGCGGTGGTGGCGCACGCCTTTAATCCCAGCACTCGGGAGGCAGAGGCAGGCGGATCTCTGTGAGTTTGAGGCCAGCCTGGGCTACCAAGTGAGTTCTAGGAAAGGAGCAAAGCTACACAGAGAAACCCTAAGATGGTAATAATAGTAGCTAGATGGCTAAACTAGATTGTAAGGACTTCTGAGGTATACTGCACACACAGCACTTCATCATACCCCTTGATTTTAGGCTTTTATAGCGTCCTGTAATGCATCTGCCTTTGTGACTTTTCCACTACTACATTGAGCTCTTTGTATCACTCTGACCTATGATCTCTTGTCTCCTAACTGATGAGTGGCTAGCTGAAGGACGCGTCTGCTCAGCAGTGACCTAGGACTCCCCTTAACTTCCAGGTCAAATGAGTCAAGCCTTCTCTGGGCTATGTCAGTCTAGTGGACAGAAGGGTGTACACCTCCCTGCTGTGTTAGGTGTTGGGTGACTCCATGAAAGAGCAGAGTGTTTGCTAGGGAAGGCCCCTTAGCCCAGGCAGCGGCCTGCAAGCAGGGTGATTACCTGCTCTTAGGGCTGCTGACTCAGTCACAACTCTTGGTTTCTGAACCCAGACTCCAGTGTGGTTCATGTATGATGGGAAGGTACGGCAGGTGGAGCAGACTGCCTGCTTGGCTTTCCCAGGGCTTTGTGGAATCCTACCACTTTGGAACCCTCATTTTACCAGTCAAGAGGCAGTTCCATACATCAAGATAAGAGGAAGTTTTGGATTGAGACAGGGTCTTTATGTAGCCCAGGCTGAGGGTGATGTTGAGTTTATCCTCCTGCCTCCACCTCCCAAGTGCTGAGGTTGTGGGTCTGCATCACCACGATACCTGGTTTTGTATATGGCCCTGGGGGTGGAACCCAGCACTTTTACCAACCAAGTCACATTCCTAGCCCAAGGGGGAGTCCTTTTTTTGTTTTGTTTTTTTCCCAGCATACTCTTCCTATATAGTTCTGGCTGTCCTGGAATTCACTATATAGATAACTAGACTAGGATGGCCTCAAATTCACAGAGAACAACCTGCCTCTGACTCCCAATGGCCCAAGGGTGTAGGGTAAAAAGGGCCAAGGAAAAACACCCTGACCCAGACTTAATCCTCAGGACCAGGGCTTGAAATCCCACCAGTCCCTGAGCTTGCCCCAGAATCAGGCTACAAAACCCACCAATCCTAAGCCACCCTGGAAAGCTCTGTCCCACCCCTAAGAAGCCCTATATAAGCTCTGTACCCTGTTCAGTTTGCTGCTGCTTCTCACCTTAGAGGCAGCCACCCTCCTGGAATTTTCCTTCCCAATAAATATCTCAAGTCAAGTTTGTTGTGCGGTGAGACCATTTTTGCTGAAGCAGAGCCCAGCTGTGAGACGGGAAACTCCCCCGGCGGAGCACAGTTGATACACTTGCACAGTTGATACACTTGCACCGGGGAAACCTTTCCCCAGAGCAGAGCTGTAAACTGCTACGCTTACGGTGACATTGTAGCATTCCTTAGCTCCTGACTGCCAGGATACCTTTCCATCCAAGCTGCAACGCTCACAAAAGGGAGTTCTAAGGATGGAATATTTATCGCCCTCCAGTTACCTCTTGCATCTTGAGCTTGACAGCCTTATTCCCAACTCACTTTGCTATTCCTGGATTACTGGATTCGTTTTCGACTTGATATTTTCTCCATCTCCAAATGGAATTCACACAATTTGATTTCTGTCCTACAGGTCAATTACCAGCCTGAGAGTTTCCAATATCAAGGCCTTCCCTTATGCCGGGCTTCTTAAACTAACACTGTTTAGATCTGCATAACAGTAAAGACACCTAAATAAAGTTTCCACCATGTCAATGGGCCCAGGATAGAAGTTCTCTGAGTGGATGCCTAGGGTACTTGAGATAATAACCCTGCCCCATCGGTGAAGCACAGACATCTGGTCCTCAGGCAGCCACTGAATTTTGTTCAGAGGGTTTGGGCTGGGGCCTTAGGCCTGAGTTACAGGGGTCTTGGAGTCTTGATGTCCCAGAGATGAAGACAAGCATAAAGTCCTTTACTTCATTATACAGTCCTAAAGAAGCATTGAAGAGGGAAGGTGTGGAAGCTCACATCTCTGCTTTGGGACCAAAAACAGAATTCCAGAAGCCTGGGCACCATAGCAACTATGGCTCAGACATGGTTCCTGCTTGGTCTGGGAGTTGTAGTTTTCCAGCTTTTGCATTCGAGGAAAGGCCATTGTTACCTGTGAGGACCCTGTTGTATGACACGTCCAGTTATGGGGATCTGTTCACACTTAAGTCTACAACAGACATTTATAGGGCTGGCAGGGCCTCATGAAGTGCTTTAAAATATCGGAAGAATTGGAATGTTCATCAGACAAATGGGGTGTGAATGGATTGGAGGGGAGATAGTGGTAGCACTCAAGGCAAAAGAAGCTCAAACTTAAGACCAAGAGATGGCTCAGTGAGTGATGGCATCTGCCACCCAGCCTGATGACCTGAATTGAATCCTCCTTGAGTCCCTGGAGTTCAGTCCCCTGGGACTCACTCCCTCAAGTTCAACACTTCTCCACACTCAGGTGGTAGAAGGATAGAACCAACACACACACACACACACAAAAAAAAAAATTATTTCTGGATAACTGAAGGCAGTTTGGGAGGGAGTGGAAGACAGTATATCTCAAGATTTGGAAAAAGAACGTAAACGTAGGAATCTTGGCATTTTGAAACATTGACTCCACTGTTCAGCCAGAATGAACGGGCTCCCTCTTGTGAGTGGTGTCTGTGCTTCAGGGCGTCATCCATGCTGAGTAGGGTTCTCTTGCTGTGCTCTACCCCCAGTCTTTCTATAACATCACTTGCCACAACAATCGGACTATTTTATTGTCAGGAACCCAACAAGGACCTTGGCATGTGGTAATGGCTCAGACTCACAGACTGTGTGCCTCAGCAAGCCAGGTTTCAGCTACTCATCCTCAATAAACCAATAAAAAGAGCCAAATAGCGAAATTAAAAAAAAAAAAGATTTATTCAATGTGGTTACATTGAAAAGAGGGACAAAAAGATCAGGGGATTCCCCCAAGTTCCTCTTCCTGACATGAAGATAGGGATTAAACAGAAGACAAGAGATGTGCATAACTAATCAATTTGGCCAAGGTGTGGTTGCCCTGCTCACGACTGTCTCAACTCCAAGTCTCTCCTGCGTCTGGTAAGCTAATAAGGCTAGAAGTTGTTTGACAACCAATGATAGCTAACCCACTTGAGGAAATTCTTGCCTATGGACATCTTGTCATCAAAGATAAAATTGATGAAAGGTAGAAATTCAGTTAAGTCACCTAGGCAGTACTTGGGGTTACAGCAGATTCCTAGCTTCTCTTGAAAATTTGCAAGATTTGAGCCAGGTGTGGTAGCACACATCCTTAATCTCAGCACCCAGGAGGCAGAGACAGGTGGATCTCTGTGAGTTCAAGACCAGTCTGGTCTACATAGTGAGTTCTAGGACAGCCAGGCTTACACAGAGAAACCCAATCTCAAAAATCCAAAAAAAGAGGGAAAAAAAAAGAAAAAGAAAAAATTTTAAAACTTGATACCTTAGTTCTCTCATAACAGTAAGATGGAGCTATGGGGCTAGCTGATTCTACCTTTAGACAGAATACAGGGCTCCAGTTTGTTGGATTTCCCACTGCTACTATCATTCCTCAAACTGAGGGCAAGGATCATTCATCACTGATCACGTGCCTTTGTAATCATTTCCTTACAGTGGCCCTGTTTGGCCCAGGAAACATCAGAATTGCCCTCCTTTCCACTGTCGCTGCATGATACTTCTGAGTAGAAATAAAGTCTGTACTGTTGGAAGGTTGGTCGTGCAAGATGGACTGAAGAGCTGGGGACTGGAAGTAAATATATTGGAAATTTGTGGAAAGAATCTGATGTGGTGATATATTGTGTACCCTAATAAACTTGCCTGAGGATCAGAGGACAGAGCCAGCCACTAGATTAGACATAGAGGTCAGGCAGTGATGGCACACCTTTAATCCCAGCACTTGAGATCTCATGCTTTTGCTTGGGAAGCACACATGCCTTTAATCCCAGGAAGTAATATGGCAGGGCAGAGAAAGGTATATAAGACATGAGGAAACAGGAACTCACTCTCTTTAGGCTGAGGATTTCGTAGAGGTAAGAACTAGTGGCTGGCTGTTCTGCTTCTCTGATCTTTCAGCTTTCACCCTGATATCTGGCTCTGGGTTTTTTTTATTAAAAGATCATCTAAGATTCAAACAACAGTTTGACTTTACCTGCCTAAGGAACTGAAAAGATGCTACCACCGAGAAACAAGAAAGCAAGGGTGAGCTGGGCATTGGTGGTACATGCCTTTAGTCCCTGGACTTGGGTGGAAGAGGTAGGAGAATCTCTGTGAGTTCGAGGCCAGCCTGGTCTATAAAGAGATTTCCAGGACAGCCTGAGATGTTATACAAAGAAACCCTGTCTCAAAAACAACAATAAAAGAGTGGCTGGAAGTGTAGTTCAATGATAGAGCATGTGCTAGCATATGGTGCCCTGGGTTCTAGCTCTAGGATTATAAGAAAAACAAGGGGAGGTTTGGGTCTGAAAGGGTGGTCATCAGTTCCTTGCTACTAGTGTTGTAGCATGCTTCACCAGTTCCATAATGAGCCAGTATTTTGCTGGACACACATTGAGTGCTCAGAAAACTAACTGAATTGAAACTGATTTCATGTGGAGCACCTAGCTGATGGGGAAGGGGGTGGGTGGAGCAAGTTGGAGTGATTGAAATTAATATTGTGGACCTTGGGGATTTTCTCCAGAGACTCTTTTTGGGGGGAATGGAATCTGGCTATGTAGACCAGGCTGGACTTGAACTCACAGGCATCCTTCTGTATCAGCTTCCTGATTGCTTTTATGCAGATGTCAGCTGATAACATCAAAGAAACGTTTTTCTTTTCTTTCTTCTCCTCCTTTCTTTCTTCTCCCCTCTCCCCCCAGACAAGGTTTCTCTGTGTAGTTCTGACTGTCCTGGAACTCGCTCTGTAGACCAGGCTGGCCTCAAACTCAAAGATTCTCCTGCCCCTGCTTCCTGAGCGCTGGGATTAAAGGGGTAAGCCACCATCACCCAGCCAAAGAACATTTTCACCATGTCACAGTATAAACCAGTTCCTATAGCAACTCTATAGCTATTAGTTTGTTTGAAACAATATCTCTCTGTGTAGCCCTGGCTGCTTCTGCCTCTCAAGTGCTGGGGTTTAAAGGGGTGCACCTTCCATACTAGCCGCTATTATCTTTAAGATTTACTTTGTTATGTGTGAGCTGTATGAGTGTTTTGTCTGTATGTGTATGCATCACGTGTATGCTCCTGGTGCTGCCCAGTTCAGAAGAACATGTTGGGTTCCCCGAATCTAGAGTTACACCGGCGTCCTCTGTCAGAGCAACAAGCTCTGACCTCTGAGCTATCTCTCCAGCAGGTTATCACGTTTACTAATAGAAAGGGAAACAGGCACTGTGAGGTTAGGAAACATAAAGGTACACACGTGTTTTGGGGTCACGGCCCACGGGCTTAACTACTACGTGTGCTTGGGGTGAGAGAAGTAATACTCTTTCCCGAGTGTGACCTTGGTCAAGTAGCACAGCAATCAGCTGTCGTGACGGTGCTGAGAGCGAGAACTCACTGCGGGCGGGCGCAGTCGCCTAGTTTATCAGCTGTCAGTGTCCGGAGGCAGGGCCGCTGGCTGCGCAGGCGCAGATCGACGCGCTTGGTTTCTACGGTTCCCGCAGGGGCACGGCCGGCGATCGACTTGCGGCGTCGCGCTGTAAACGTCGCGCTGTGGAGTGTCCTTTGCGGCAGGCGTCTGCGTCTCCCTGAAGCGGGCGGTCGTGAACTGCGACCAGGGAGCTGCCAAGGACGCTTCTGTAGGGCGGTAGGCGCTGCTGTGTCCGCACAGCCAAGGTGCTTCGCGAGGAAGTCTCCTTGACAAATCTGCTTTTGCTGTGGGTGGCCCGGGCCCTGGGCGTGACCTCCTCCTTCCCAGGCCCCGTCACCCCACAGCTACAATCCCGCGGGCCCTCCGTGTCAGCTCCGCCTTGTGCCGGACTCCTGCCTTGGCCTTCCTCCTACCCTGACGTTCCGCTTCTTCTTTTTTGTTTCTGTTCTGAGACAGGGTTTCTCTGTGTAGCCCAGGCTGCCTTGGAACTCACTCTGTAGACCAGGCTGGCCTCGAACTCGGAGATCCTCCTTCCTCTGCCTCCCGAGTGCTGAAATTAGCCACCACGCCAGGCTGCACCCCGTTTCCTACCCGAGTCCTCCAGTGATTTCGGCCCCCCGTCCTCCTGAGTCCTCTGCGTTCGTGTTGTGAGCTTGGCTCAGCAGCGGATCCAGGACGCCTCTGTCCCCACACATACCCTAACTCCTTCTATTGTCTTGGCGGTATTGGAACTCACTGTTTGTGTGTGTGTGTGTGTGTGTGTGTGTGTGTGTGTGTGTGTGTGTGTGTGTGTGTGTGTGTGATGTGGGTCCCCCCGGAACTAAAGTTACAGGCAGTTGTAAGTTGTCATTTAGACTTTTTCTAGTCTCCTGAGGGCTTCCTCCCTCGAACTCTTACACTTAGGTCTCTTTCTGAGTTCCCAGTGTGGATCTCCAGTGCTTACAGCAAATGAGCTGATTTCCCCCCTTTGACTCTACTGTGCACAGTAAATGACTGAAGGAATGGGAAGGGACTTTGTAAATTAAATTCATCACTAAATCTGTGCATACAGGATGATATTGTTGTGTGTGCTGGCTTGCTTTCCAGTCTTAAAGCAGTTTTGTCATGTGGGATTACTTTGTTCTTTGTCAACATCACTGTATTTTCCATTTGTTATTTAAAAAAATAATTAATTTTTATTTATGTACATTGGTGCTTTGCCTGCAAGTATGTCTGTATGCAGGAACCAGCTATCCTGGGACTGGAGTTACAGATATCTATGAGCTGCCATTGCTGGGAGTTGAACCCAGGTCCTCTGGAAGAGCAGCCAGTGCTCTTAACCTCGGAGCTATCTCTCCAGCCCCCATCCATGTATTATTTTTTTCTCAATGCCTGTCATATTCTACTAAACACCAGAATTTTACCCATTCCTTTATAGTTGTACGTTTGAAATTTCCTGCTTGGTTTTTATATTATTTTAATTTTACTTACTTATTTTTTAGCAGTTGCCCAGTACCTGCTCTGATTTTGCTCTCAAAAGCAAAATCCAGTAAAGAAGACATACATTTCTGTTACAGAAATGGACAAAGTACTTTTTAATTTAATTTTTAGTTATGTGTGAATATGGGCATGCGAGTATAGCTGCTCCCTGAGGCCAGAGGCATCAGATCCCCTGAAGCTGGAGTTATAGTTGATTGTGAACTACTCAGCTTGGTTGCTGAGAGTCACACCTGAGTCCTCTGCTAGAACAGCATGCACTTTTACCCACTGAGCATCTCTCCGGCCCAGGACAGACTGACTACGTCTATGAAGGAAGAAACACTAGATTCTAGAGAGCTTCTAAAGAGAAGTGTCATTTACAATGGGGTGGAAAGAATGTATAGAACAGTGTAAAGAAATAATTGGGGGGCTGGAGAGATGGCTCAGAGGTTAAGAACACTGGCAGATCTTCCAGAGGTCCTGAGTTCAATTCCCAGCAACCACATGGTAGCTCACAACCATCTGTAATGAGATCTGGTGCCCTCTTCTGGTGTGTAGGAATATATGTAGACAGAATATTGTATACATAATAAATAAATAAATCTTAAAAAAAAAAAAGAAATAATTTGGGCTAATACTTTTTTGTTTTCCATTTTCCTGGTTGTTGGGTTTTTTTGTTTTTTGTTTTTTTTCTTGAGTAAAAACAAATTTCTTTCACCTTAGACAAAAATATCCATATTTATAACTTTAATTTTTTTCCATGAGTTTTGTGAAAGTCCCCTAATTATTCAACTGGGAGAACCCATCTAATAAAAGTTTGGTGTTCCCAGCACTTGGAAGGTCGAGACAGGAGGATGAAGAAATCAAGGCCCTCCTTGACTACAGTAGTGACTTGAAGTCAGCCTGGGTGAGATGAGATATTATTAAAAAAAAAAAAAGGTTGGTGGTCATGTGAGGTGGTGCAGAGGGAGGCAGAGGCAGGTAGATCTTAGTGAGTTCCAGGACAACCAGAGCTGCTACACTGAGAAACCCTATCTTGAAAAACAAAACAAGGTTTGGTGAGAAGAGATTTGGGGACTAGGACTTCACGGATGAGCTCTTGTTTTTTCTCAGAAACATCTCACTCTATCGAACTCTTATTCTTCTTTTATAGTCATGCCTTTCTTCGATCTGCAGAAGAGGCTGGGCATCAGCCTAGATCGGCACTTCGTATTCCAAAGCACTGAACAGCCCTACAAGATTCCCTCTCGATGCCATGCTTTTGAAAAAGAATGGATAGAATGTTCACATGGAATTGGGGCTACCCGGGCTAAAGAAGAATGCAAGATAGAATATGAAGACTACAAAGAATGTTACCTTCGGTTCAAAACGGTGAGTAAGTAACGGATATGGGAGCTGAATTACTTCCCTCCTCTTCGCCCTTACTCATTTTTTGGTTGTGCTGGGGATTGAACCCAGGGCTTTGCACATGTTAGGGAAGTGCTCTGTCACTGAAATACATCTCTAGGCCCTTGGGCCATCTGCAGTGTTTTCAGTTGGTCTTTGGGCAATGACTTACTCACAGATAAGACTTTTGTAATGAAGCATCATGCACTTAGGAAATTAAGAGCCTTTGGATCTGAGGAGGGCCTGTTCTTCCCTAGTATTCTTCCTCTTCTCCTTCACCTGTCCCTGGTAGCCAGAACTGCCTGTGTATTTAGGCCTTATCTTTTTTTTTTTTTTTTTTTTTTTTTTTTTAGATTTATTTATTTATTTATTTATTTATTTATTATTTATACAGAAGAGGGCACCAGATCTCATTACAGATGGTTGTGAGCCACCATGTGGTTGCTGGGAATTGAACTCAGGACCTCTGGAAGAGCAGTCGGTGCTCTTAACCTCTGAGCCATCTCTCCAGCCCTAGGCCTTATCTTTTCAGTAGGATATAAAGCAAAAAATACCCACTAGCTTTGGTTGGTTGAAAAGTTTTGAATGGGGCTGGAGAAATGGCTCAGGACTCATTAAGAGTATTGACTGCTCTTACAGAGCAGCTGGGTTCCAGCCTCAGCACCCACATGGCTGGTTACAACTGTCTATAATTCCATTTCCAGTGCATCTAACACCAGGTGGCCTCCACTGGCACCTGGCACACTTGTGGTACACAGACATACAAGCAAGCAAAACACCCATACACATAACATAAATTAATTTTTTATAATTTAAGAAGAACAATTTAGGATGGAACTTTCACAGTCATTGAACCCTCCTTGGAGAAACTCTCAAACCCTGTAGATCTAGCACAATGAACATGATACAACCAACTGGATGTATTTCTAAAGAAGATGGAGGCATTCATAAATGACATTGCTTTAGGCAAACTTGACCCAAGGTTCAGGGAGGAAAAGGTCTTACTGAATGCATAACATGTGGGTCCCGATCTTAGAAAAGAAGGCTTTGGCATCAAATAGAAATTATTTATTGATTGATTGATTTTGATTTTTTTTTTTTTTTGGTTTTTCGAGACAGGGTTTCTCTGTGTAGCTTTGCGCCTTTCCTGGAGCTCACTTGGTAGCCCAGGCTGGCCTTGAACTCACAGAGATCCACCTGGCTCTGCCTCCCGAGTGCTGGGATTAAAGGCGTGCGCCACCAACGCCCGGCAAAGGAGTGTGGCTGGAGATTTCTACTTTATTTTTTTGTTTTTGTTTTTGCTTTTTGTTTTTTGTTTTTCGAGACAGGGTTTCTCTGTGTAGCTTTGCGCTTTTCCTGGAACTCACTTGGTAGCCAGGGCTGGCCTCGAACTCACAAAGATCCGCCTGGCTCTGCCTCCCGAGTGCTGGGATTAAAGGCGTGCGCCACCACCCCGGCTTTTTTTTTTTTTTTTTGAGACATGGTTTTACTGTGTAGCTCTGGCTAGCCTCAAACTCACTTTCTCTACCTCCAGAGTGCTGGGATTAAAGGTGTGCACCACTATGCCTAGCTGAAATTTTTTATTTTATCTCCAAGTTCAGGGAGACAATCTGGATTTTTGTTAAATTTACAGCCTAGTTATATGGATCAAAAACTTTTAGTAACTGAAGGGTATTGGTGAAATTATTAAGGCCACTCCACGTAGTTAAAAGGGAGGTTTATTTAGTGGCGTAACTTACAAATGAAGGGATAGGTAGGTTGCAGGGTCTGGGAAAGACATAGTGCAGTCCAGCGGTATTCTCTGGAGAACTCTGCTCCGTCTACCTCCAGGGTCCAGGAACCAAGAGAAGGTGGCACATCCGGATCTCGGGTCTTCAGGGCCCTCTCTTGGCCCTGTCTTGTAGGCGTGACAGTTACTGAAGCCTCAATGAGGGTTAGAACTTCCAGATCAAAGCTGGAATGGCTACCCACTACAGAAGGGTGTGGTGGTACAAGTCTAATCTCATCACTACCTAGAAAGCTCCAGGCTTGTCAGGGATACATAGTGAGACCTGGTCCCCCCTCCCCCCCAAAAAATGAAAGAGTGTCAAGTTACTTTTTTTAAAATCTTATTTGTTTATTTATTTATTTTGAGTTCTTCAGCTTTGCAGGTGCTGGAATTAACAGGCATGATGCTTTTTTTTTTTTTTTTTCCGGTTTTTCGAGACAGGGTTTCTCTGGAGCCTGTCCTAGAACTCACTTTGTAGACCAGGCTGGCCTCGAACTCACAGAGATCCACCTGTCTCTGCCTCCCAAGTGTTGGGATTAAAGGCATGTGCTACCACCACCCGGCTCAGGCATGATTCTTAATGCCCAGCTGTCTTTAAATATTTTAAGATATTTTAACATGTACAAATGTATTGATTTGTGTGTGTGCATGTGTGTTCATTGTGTGGGTGAATGCATTTGCATGGTAGTACAGGGTGGAGGTCAGAGGACAACTTTGTGGAGTTGATTCTCTCCTTGTACCACGTGGGTCCCAGGAACTGAACTAGGTCTCCAGGCTGGCAACAGCTCCTTTACCCACTAGCTTACAAGCTCACAAAGTATAATTACCTGTTTTCTTCTATATACTGAGACTGTCGGAATTACTAGTTTTCGAGTATGTTTTTATGTTTTATATATATATATATAATATTATAGTATTATATATTATATATACTTAGAGAAATCTTGAGCCAGGTGGTGGTGGCACACACCTTTAATCCCAGCACTTGGGAGGCAGAAGCAGGCAGATCTCTGTGAGTTCATGGCCAGCCTGGTCTACAGAGTGAGATCCAGGACAGGCACCAAAACTACGCAGAGAAACCCTGTCTCGAAAAACCAAAAAGGAAAAAAGAAAAGAAATCTTGAGTCTGTCGTGGTGGTGCACACCTTTAATCCTGGCACTCAGACAGAGCCAGGCAAATCTCCGAGTTCAAGGCCAGCCAAGTTCAAAGACAGTATGGTTACACAAAGAAACCCTGTCTTGAAAAACCAAAAGAGAAAGGAACCTATTAAAAAGTTTGAGAATTGATTTCCAGTTAGTTCTTTTCTTTGTTTTTCAGTTAGTTCTTTAAAGATTAGTTTAGGGGGCTCGAGAGTTGTCTCAGCAGTTAAGAGCACTTGCTGCTCTTCCCAAGGATTCAATTCAATTTCCAGCACCCATGGCAGGCAGCTTACAGCTGCTTGTCCCTCAGTTCATACCTCTGTGGACATACATGCACATGCACGCACACACACACACACACACACACACACACACACACATACACACACACAAACAAACAAACAAATATACATAGATTAAATAATAACATCTTGAAAAATGGTAAACTTCAAGTCTGGGGCAGCACTTACCTAGCATGTACAAAGCCTGGGTTCAGGCCCCAGCACAGAAATTTTATTTTATTTATTTATTTATTTTTGAGACAAGGTCTCTTGGTGTAGTTCTCAATGCCCTGGAACCTGGCTATGTAAGCCAGACTGGACTCACAGAGATCCTCCTGCCTCTACCTCTGCCTTCTGAGTGCTGGGATTAAAAGTGTGTGCTACCATGCCTAGCTAGGAAAAAATTTTAAAAACAAAACAAAACAGAAGACAGCAGTAAACTCTGTCTCACAAGACCTCTTGCATGCAAGTATTCCCCAGTTTAACAGTGAAACTAAAATTGAGGTTTTTCTCCAGCCCTCACTTTCTGAGGCCTATTTCCCTTTCTCTTAATGCTTTTTTTCTTCTTGACAGTTAATACGCCTGCATGAAATCAGACAACAGCGGGATAAGCTAATCAGCGAGGGGAAATACACCCCTCCACCTCACTTCGTGGGCAAGGGGGAGCCCCGGCCCTGAGCAGAGCAGGTGGAGGCCGCTTGTCATGCTGCTTTCCACTGGGAAGTTTAACGAAAGCTTCTTCGTCAAGCATATAAAAATAAAGAATTACTCGATTTTACTTGTTCTGTTTTCTGTTGGGCCGTGCTTTTCAATGATGAAAGCTTGTCCAATTTGCCTCTCCTAATCAGTACCTGAAGAACTGAAGCCAAAACCAGGGGACTCAAGGCAGCCAAGCAATTTGTAAGCAAGGCTCAGTTTTATCATCACGCCTCCTTTAACAAGAGGGTGAGGAGTTTACAGTTCAACTGCTCCACAGGCCAGCCTGTTCAAGGGCATTTAAATGCATGACCACGTTACTTGTCTTCAGGAAAACATCTGAGGTAGTATGGGGACATCATACTTGAGGAAAGCTGCAGGCATTCCTGTGTCAAAATTTCCTTCCTGAGAAATAGCATCGTGGTGTGTTCCCATGCCTAGGTAACAGACAGGAGCCACAATGCCCCACTCACAAATTGTTTTGTTTTATTTTTCAAGACAGGGTTTCTCTATGTAGCCCTGACTGTCAACAAGTTATTCTTAATAACTTCTTTTAATTGTATTTTATTTATTTTGTGTATGTGTGTGGGCATGATCAGAGGGTAGCTTACATTAATTGGTTCTCTCTTTCCACTATGTGGGTCCCAGAGATCAAACTCAGGTCTTCAGGCTTGGCAGCAGGCACCTTTTATTACCTGCTGAGCCATTTCACTGCCCACGAGTTATTTTGTGCATTTAGAGATGCCTGAAGGCCTGGCAGTGGTGGCCCACACCTTTAACCCCAGTAGAAGGGAGGCAGAAGCAGGTGTTTCTTTGTGAGTTTAAGGCCAGGCCTACAGATCAAGTTCCAGGACAGCCAAGGCTACACAATGAAACCTTGTCTCCAAGACAGACAGACAGATATACAGATAGATAGATAGATAGATAGATAGATAGATTTAGATAGATAGATTTAGATAGGTGATGATGGAGTACACCTTTAATCCCTCATTTGTGAGGCAAAGGCAGGTAGACCTCTGAGTTCAAGGCCTGCTGCTATATCTTTCTGTAGGCTGTAAATATGTGTTGCTCTGATTGGTTGATAAATAAAGCTGTTTGGCCAATAGTGAAGCAGAATAAGATTAGGCAGTACATTTGAATGGAAGAGAGAGAAGAAAGTGAGAGAGATACCAGCCCGCCGCCCAAGGATCAACAAGATGCCAACAGACAGGTAACGCCACAGCCATGTGGCAACATACAGATTAATAGGAATGAGTTAATTTAAGTTCTAAGAGCTAGCTAGCAAGAGGCCTGAGCCAATACGTCATAGAATTGGTAATTAATATAAGCCTCTGTGTAATTATTTTATAAGCAGCTTCAGGACCGGGTAGGACACAGGAAAACTTCTGACTACAGCCAGCCTGATCTACAGAGTGATCCAGGACAACTAGGACTGTTACACAGATAAACCCTGTCTTGAAAAACCAAAAAGAAAAAGAAAATGTCTGGACCTATACTTTAAGAGTAAATATTAGAGAATAACATTTTTGAAACAATTTTTTTTTTTTTTTTTTTTTTTTTTTTTTTTTTTTGAGACAGAGTCTCTATATAGTCCTGCTACCCTGGAACTTACTCTATAAACCAGTCTGGCCTCAAACTCTACCTGTGCCCTCTGAGTACTGAGATTAAAGGCCTGCACCACCATGCCCAGTTCTCACAGGTTCATTTTCCAGCACCCACATGGTGACCACAGCCATCTGTAACTCCAGGGGATCCAGTACCCAGTTCTAGAGTCACTGCTGGGCATGCACACAGTGCACATATATACATACAAGCAAAACACACACACATGAAATTAAACAAATCATTTTAAAATTCAAAGAAATTCAAACTGAGGATTGTTTTGTGGGTTCGTCTGTTCTTTAGATTTAATTAGGTGCATGAGCGAGTGCCAGGTGAATATAGTGTAACAAAAATGTCACCAATACCTGCACTACACCTAGTGTTCTGGTGAGCTAGGAATCAAACCCAGCACTACTTTTTTTTTTTTATTACATTTACTCATTTATGTCTGTTTTGCCTACATGTATGTATGTATGTGTACTACATGAGTGCCCAGTGCCCCAGGAGGTCAGAAGAGGGCATTAGATCCCCTGAAACTGGAGTTATGGATGGTTGTGAACCACAATGTAGGTGCTGAGAATGGAACCCAGGTCCAATTGCTCTTAACTGCTGAGCCATCTTCCCAACCCCTAAAACCAGCACTTTCATGTTGGGCAGACACTGTACTGACTGTGACCTGCTTGTTTTGTTTTGTCATTGAGAAGGTATCACTGGACCAGGCTGACCTTGAACTCACAGTGATCCTCCTGCCTGAGCATACCAAATTCTGGGATTATAAGAATAAACCACTACACCCACTAGCCATCCTTCTGCCCTTTTTTAAAAATATTATGGTTGTGAATCTGGAGAGATGGCTCAGTAGTAAAGATATTTGCTGGTCTTACAGAGGACCGGGTTTGGTTCTCAGCACCCACATCAAGCTGTTCATAGCTTCCTGTAGCTCCAATTCCAGAAGATTACACATCTGCTTCTGGCCTTTGTGGAAACCACATACACACAAGCGCAAATATTAAAATATATATATAAATAACATGGTTCAGCGATTGAGAGCACTGGTTGCTCTTCCAGAGAACCCAGGTTTGATTTTTGGCACCAACATGGTGGCTCACAACCATTTGTAACTCCAGTTCCAGATCTGATGCCCTCAGAGTACCAGACACACCAGTGGCAGATAGTCATACCTACAGGCCCAACACGCAGACATAAGAAAAACAGAGTTGTAAATTAACCTGATAATTTAGGCGGGGAATGCAGCTCACTGGTACAGCATTGCTTACTATGTGCAAGGCACTGGCTTCAATCCCCGTCTTCCCCTTCCCAATCCCCTTGTATGTGCAGTTGGGTGGTATAAGTACATTCATATTGCTCTCACCAGAGCATCACCATTTTCAGAACTCTCATTTCTAAAATGGAAACTCTCCCCATTAAAGAGTAAATCCCATTCTCTCCCTTGAGCCCCTAGCAACCACCATTCTGTCTGTGGTTTTGGTTTCTTTTAAGCACCTCCTTTAAGTAAAATCCCTATAACGTTTGTTTTCTTGATTGTTTTCATGGTGCGGGGGTGATGCTTCCTCTGACTTTAATGCTGAAAGGTTTAAGTTCTTTAGATATTTTAGGCATTAGAAAAAGGAGGGGAGGAGGCCTGAGGCTATGGTTCTCTTGGTAAAATCCTTGCTTCACAAGCACAAGGATGTGAGTTCAGATTCCCAGGACCTATATAAAAAGCCAGAGTCGATGGGTGTGGTGGCACAGGCCTTTAATCTCAGCACTCAGTACCCTGAGGCAGAGGCAGGTGGATCTCTGTGAGTTTGAGCTCTACATCGTGAGTTCCAGGACAACCAGGGCTACAGAAAATTAACATGCCTCAAAAAATTATTAAAAATCTATGGTATGACTGAGCGCATGCCTTTAATCCTAGCACTTGGGAGGCAGAGCCAGGTGGATCTCTGAGTTCGAGGCCAGCTTGGTCTACAGAGCAAGATCCAGGACAGGCATCAAAACTACTCAGAGAAATCCTGTCTTGAAAAAAAAATTTTATGGTATGAAAACAGGCACATACCTGTAAATCCAGCACTGTGGGACAGAAACAGGAGGGCCCTGGGGTTTGCTGGCCAGTCATTCTAGTCAAATTGGTAAGCTCCCTGATTTGGTGTCTCAAAGAAATAAGGTGGAGAGTTATTTAGAAAGATACCTGATGTTGACCTATGACCCCCAAATGTATTATAAGGGCTGGAGCTATGACTCGGGGGTTAAGAAAGCTTTCAGCTCTTTCAGAGGACTTGAGTTCAGTTCCCAGTACCAACACCACCAAGCAACTGGAAACTGTAACTCTGGCTCCAGGGGATCCATGTCTTCTTCTGACCTCTGTGGGCACTTGTACTCATACACACACACCCTCATAACCTTATTATTTGACTGGAACCAAATAATAAGGAAATTCCCATTCCTATTTCTCCAAACCCCACCCACTCAGGAAAATCTCCAAACAAAGGGAAGGCACCAAAAAACCCAGTTTTGCATTCTCAGCGGCTGTGGCAGCTCCTCCCCTGAAGATGTCCGACATCAGCTTTTGACCATACTTTGGCACAAACCTAGCTTGTGGCGGACGAGACGTCACCCCTGTCTACAGGCTATAGAACCTCCCTGCTTTTATTCAAGCCCTGATCTCTGGTACTGGAGAACCCACCAAGGAGTTGCTTTGCTCAAATATACTTGTTCTTTTGCTTCTTCAATTTGGCTTCATCTGGCTTACTGCATCAGCAGAGAAACCTATTATTGTGGTACAGAAAACCTATTAGTTATAAAGAGTAAATAAAGACCTGTCTATGTGGGCACATACATGATTCTGGTGCTCAGGCGGAAGGACACAGATTTCCAAGTCAGTCTGCTGCAGTCCACGGTAAGGTGCTGTTGAGAAGGGAGGACCGGAGTGGTGCATGCCTTTACTGGAGGCAGAAGTAGGATCTCTGTGAGTCTGTGAGTTCCAGGCCAGCCTGGTCTACACAGAGTTTCAGGTCATCCATGGTTAATTAGTGAGACCCTGTCTCAAAATAAGTGAAAAAACAAACAGACAAAAGTAAACTGGGTTGTGCGTTGTGGTACACACTTGTAATCCCAACAGTTAGGAAGCTGAGGCAGGAGGATCTGGAGTTCAACCCAACCTGAGCTACACATAATGAGACTCTGTCTCAAAAAAACAAACAAAGCAAAACAAAATGGTGACTGGAGAAGCAGAGAATGACGGTGGACGCAGTTAAAGAACACCAACACAAATGGAAAGTTGTTTGTGGAACGGAAAAAAAAAAGGAAAAAACAGAACAAAAATGGTGGTGTATCCCTTTAATCCCAACACCGGGAAGGCAGAGGAAGGCAGATCTCTGAGTTTATGGCCAGCCTGAGCTACATGAATTCTAGGACAGCCAGGGCTACATAGAGAAACTGTGTCATTTAAAAAAAATGATGATGAGGAGGAAGGGGGGAGGAGAAAATAATATTAAAATGGCAATATTCCCCCAATGTATTCTACAGACTCAATATCCTCTCTCACAAAATCCAAGTCAGTGTCTTAATAGAAATTGACAAACATGTTCAAATTCATATCAGGCTATAAAGACACCAGAATAGGCAAAAAACAATACTGAAGATGAATAGCATGGTTGGGGGACTCACAGTTCCCCGTTTCAGAACTCACTGCAGACCAGTAGCAATCACAATGACGAGTGCTGGTGTAAGGATAAACGGAGCTCAACAGAGAGGAGCCCATGTCCCCATAGAGCTTTGGTCAGTTGGGTTTTGGCAAGAATATCCAAGACCATTTAATGAGGAAAGAACAGGTTTTCAATGAGTTCTGGGAATTCACGCTCAGGTCCTCACATTTTCCTGGCAAGAATTTTTATAGACTGGAGCTATCTTCACAGCCTCCAGCTCAGAGAATTCTTACCAAGGTAGACAGAGGCAAGAGTGCCAACGTGCTCTCACGTCTCTGATCGGCATCGGTATCATTCAAGGCAGAGCACTAGGCACATTGGTATCATTGAAGGCAGAGCACTAGACACACAACCAAGTTTAACCTTCAGTGGTACTTTTTGGAAGAACCGGCATGGCAGTTGGAGCAGCGGTCCTTGTCGTTGAACTCCGAGAGCAATAAGGGATGAAATACAGGTACAATAACCATTTCAGGCAGATGTCTCACTCACCCTACCAGGGAAACACAAGTCCTGTATGGCGACCCTGGAGGAGGGAAAAAGACTTAAAGCAGAGGTTCTTACCATAGGTTGAGACCCCTTTGAGGACGTCGAATGACCCTTTCACAGGTGTTGCCTGAGCCCATCAGAAAACACAGATATTTATATTGCAATTTATAACAGTAGCAAAATTACAGTTATGAAGTAGCATATGAAGTGTGGGGCAAGGGAACTCGGAATTGTAACTGCTCAGAACATTTTGTGCTTAGTAGTTTCTATACTGGGAGAAAGGGAACATTTTTACAATGATGTAGCAAAATCCTTTAAGGATCCTGCCAGGGACTCGCTTCCATACAGCTCATTCAGTCTTCACTGTAGCCTAGCTTCCTGGAGATGACATGGGTTTTACTACGGAGGTGTCAAGCTGGTGCTGCAGGGCCTTGAGAGGATGTGAGGCCAATTTGTAAGCTAGCATAGATGGTCCCCTGTCTACAGAGAGGGGTGTCTGGATTTAGCCAACTGTTTCCAGACAGAAGAACGGGACTGGAGTGATATCTCCCAAAATTTTGTGAGATCAGAACTCTACATTTTGTTGTTGTTGTTTGCTTGTTTTTTTCATGACAGGGTTTCTCTGTGTGGCCCTGGCTGTCCTGGAACTCATTATATGGCCAGGATGGCCTCGAACTCACAGAGCTCCATCTGCCTCTGCCTCCCAAGTGCTGGGATTAAAGGTGTGTAGCATGAATCTTAAAGGTACTTATTAATAAAATCAAACCTGAGGCCAGTTATTGGGGTGACACTGGAAGATCAGAGAGACAGAACAAGCCACAGCTAACCTCACCTGGCCAACTTCTCAGCTGGTCCTTTTTCCTCAGACTGGAAGCTTCTGTGTCCTCATCCCAAAGGCTCTCAGCTGAACTGCTGCTCAAAAGCCTGAAGCTTAACCAGCTAAAAGCTTACCAACCAAAATGCTTCTATCTCCGGGTCTTCACGCCTTATATACCTTTCTGCTATCTGCCATCACTCTCTGGGATTAAAGGCTTGCTTTTTTTTTTTTTTTTTTTTTTTTTCCGTTAAGTTGTAGGAGTTTATTTTAAATAACCTACAGTTGATTAAAAGGGAATTCATGATAAAAATAGAAGACACTTGAGGAAAGATGGGGAATGGACTCTGCGCACGCACTAAACTAACAAAGCTTCCTCTAAAACTAGTGATTATAGCAAAAAATGTCTTCACATTAAAATTTTGCTTTTTATGTTTTTTTTTTCAATTTTTTACACAATTACAAAAGAAAAATAAAAGCCCTAAAATCTTGATTATTTTTCTTTTTTGTTTTTTGGGGTTTGGTTTTTAAATTTTTTTTTTTGACCAAATGCTCATTTTCCTCTAAATTTATTGACCTGTGGAAGTTTTTATACAATAAAGTCTTTCAAATGAAAGACTGGGGTTTCCAAAGAAAAAGATGGATCTCTTAAAGGGTACAAAGAATGCTGAGAACAAAGGATGATGGGAAAATGGTTTCAGTCACTGATTATTTCATATCTTTAGACTCACTCGCCCTTCATCCCTCCCCAGCCCCAAGCTACACAATCTTTAAGATCAAGAAGAAGGCTTAAATATTTTAAAATAATTAAAAAGAAATAAAAATTCACATTTAAAAAGAACACTCAAAGCCGGGCGGTGGTGGCGCACGCCTTTAATGCCAGCACTCGGGAGGCAGAGCCAGGCGGATCTCTGTGAGTTCGAGGCCAGTCTGGGCTACCAAGTGAGTTCCAGGAAAGGCGCAAAGCTACACAGAGAAACCCTGTCTCAAAAAAAAAAAAAAAAAAAAAAAAAAAGGAACACTCAAGTCAGGAAATATTTTCCCATCATGCTTTTCTGTGAATAGGTGTCTGAACCAAAACACTGCCGACGTCACAACTGCTTCAAGTTTAATGAAAACTGATTCCCATGACGATAGAGTGACAATTCTAATAGGTGTGCTGGGTTTTTGTTTTGTTCTACTTAACTTTAAATTCCTGAAATGGAAAGAGGAGGGAATTTAGGAATCATTTCTATTAAAATATAGAAGTTATTGCAAAACCCTAACTGTTAAAACGCACCAATATAATCAGACTTCGCATACAGTAGCTGAGAGAATCCAAACATTGCAGCAAAACTGAATTTGCCTGGCAGGATGCTGACAAATTCCCATCCACTTGCTCTCGAAAATAAAAACAAAATTCAAAACAAATCAAACAGCTAGAATTTTGATATCTGAAATATTTTTAAATAAGTTGTCCATAGGACAACTGGCTCAGCTCTCCCTTATAACATCTCCAGGTCTATCTTTTTGCAAAGATGTTGGTTTGTTAAGACTTGTGACCTCTCCCTCAGGCATGAGGGCAAGTGAGGCTCAGTTTATCCATCTTCCTCAAACCACACTGTCCCTTTTCACAGAACCCCTGGCAAGACTGGTCAAAACTCGTAGTCCTCATCGGTCATATCAATGGCCCAAGCAAACTTCTCCCTCTGGGTTTTGTTGTAAATCTTCTCAATTGGGACCCCCCACTTCTTGCACCAAGCCACTGTGATCCTAGGGTCCAGATAATTGAGTTTGGAGGTTCCCAAGACAATTTGTTTATTCTCCTCTCGATCTGTGGCTTGAACTTCCAGCTTCATCAGCTGCTCTTCTAGTCTCTGTACAGCCTTCTTTTTTGACTCTACTACCTTCTTGGTCTTTGCATCCTTCATGACTTTGGCATCAGCCTTAGCACTTTTCAGGTCCCTTCGAGCATCTGCTAACTGGTCTTTCTTGGCATCAATCTTAGACTGCAAGTCCATCATTGACTTCTCAAAGGTCTTTGGTGGCGCCCTCTGGTGGTTACAAAGAATTGCAACAGCTCGATTGGCACGATTATAAGATAGAATCTTTGCTGGTACATTCTCATCAGGGGCTGTGAGCTCTTTAAGCTGCTGCTGTAGCGTGATGGAGGCATTGTATGTACGGAACACCTTGGCGGTCAAGCCCTCCATGAGATCCTGAAGATGCTTATTTAGAATACCAGTATTAAGTCGATCAAAAAGATCATCCTCGGGTTGCTTGTTCTCCATAAATAGTTGTAAGTTCTTAAAAACTCATTTCTCAACTGGGACTTTGTTATAGTATCTGATTGAGTCCTTCCCAGGAAAGTCAAATTCCACCACATATTCCTGAGCATCCAATTCTGGGTGTAGATTGATGTGTTCCACTCTAAGTGAACAGCAACCCACAGTGTCTGCCGTTTCTCCTTCCTCCTTCTCATTGCCTGCTCTCAGAGCAAGCTTATCAATGAAGTACAGTGCTACAGCTCTCTGTCGAACTTTCATCTCTTTGGACTTCCAGTCTTCCCGATACTGATTTCGGATCTTGTCCACACACTTCTTCAGCCGCCGAGCAGTCTCGTATTTCTGCCAGTCTTTCTCACCCTTGATTCGTGAACTGGGATTCAGCATGATGTATTTAATAGAACCTTGGATGTTCTCTGTCCAGGAGACTAGCCAAGTAACCTTGTTATCATGTCGGACTTCTTTCCATTTATGTCCTGGAGGAGGAGAAGGAACCTTGGCATCTTTGCTGCAGTTAATGATTATGTCCTCAGGCATGATTCTTCTCTTCAGCATGCCCATCTTGGGGTGGTTACCTCGGCCACGGAAAAGCCCTGGAGGCTCTATCTTGAAGTTGGCAATCCTCTCTTTATGATTATCCATAACACAAAAGCCATATTCTTTCAATAATTTTTCATTTTCTTCTTTGATTTTCAGTTTTTCTTCCTTGCTCATCTGCTTCCGAGCCTCTGACTGGGCTTTGAAATACTGGCTCATCTGTGTGAAGTCGCATTTGCTTAAGTTGGTAATCATATTTTTCTCGTCATTAGTCATCTCCTTTCTCCAATCTTTAAAGAAATTTTTCCTGAATATTTCCTTAGTAGTATATTCATGGTCAAGCATTTTTGCAAAGAATGTAGCTACTTCTTCTGCTTTGGGACTCAACTTCATAACCTTACCATCATAGTAAAACTTGACACCCTCTGGAAGAGGCTCATATGGTGGAGCAAAGACAGGCCCTTTGTGTTCTAGGAATTTCCACTTGATGCCTTCAGGATAGCGTTCTTCTTCCCACCATTTCCACTTCTGTTCCTCTTCCTTTTTCGGCTTCTTTTTCTTATCTGACTCAGCAACTTTTTTATCTTCATCTTTATTCTTGGGTTTTTTCAATTTGCCATCCTCTTCTTCTTCTAGTTTTCTTTTCTTCTCCTTCTTGATATCTTCTGTCTTAATTTTCTTAGGTTTATAATCAGCATCATCCTCATCTCGAGGTCTCTTCAGTGGCTTTATGTCCTCTTTTGGAGGAACAAAATAGCCATCATCTTCAGGTTCATCTTTAATTCGTGGTGGACTAGAGAAGCCATTTTCCTTCTCCTTGTTTATTTTTGCATCCCAGCTGCTCTAATCTTTTCCTCCTTTCGTTTTTCCTTGTCTCTGTCTTTATGTTTGTCTGAAAGAACCCAGAGGAGATCTTCCTTCAGAGAGACCCAAACCAAGGAAACACCGAAACACGATCAGATGCAAAAGCAAGAGGTTTATTAGATACACGGTACCCGGGCGAAGTCTCTAGGAGACTTGCGCCCTTCCTAGGCAAAGGGACTTTTTATGGATTCCAGGCAGAGGCGGCTACAGAAGCAAGAAGCATAGTTACAGGTCCTATTGGTTGTTTCAAAGAAGCCAGGGTGAACTTGGGTCGTATGTGTGTGGCTGATCTGGCCTTGCCAGCCAGCTGCTTATTCTCAAGGCAGGCCCGCCATAAATATCCTAATTTAACCCAACTGTCTTTCTCCCAAGGCCGCTGACCATAATTATCTCCTCCCTAAGCCAGATGGCTGGCCACAGTTATCTCTCCCTCCCAAGGCCGGATGGCTAGTTAGTTACAGCTGTGTACTTCTTTCTGTTTCTTCAGAATGGCGTTTCTTAGCTAAGTTATGGGGGCATTACTTCAGCCCAACCCCATATCCTCATAATGAGTGGGGGTCTTTCAGTCTTTATGTTTTTCTGAGCTTCCATCTTTGTGTTTGGTTTTCTCTTTCTCTTTATGCTTCTTTTCAGAATCTTTATGTTCACTGTTGCTATGCTTAGACTTTTCCCGGTCCTTTTCCTTATCCTTCTTGTGCTCTTTATGCCGGTGTTCTCGATCTTTATGTTTATCTTTGTGTTTGTGAGAATCATTCAATCGGAAATCCGCTTCGATCTGGGAGTCGTTGTGGAGATGGTCCCCGCTCATGTCGGCCTGCGGCGGCGGGCGAACGCTGAAGGCTCAGAGGCAGCGCGGGGGAGAGACGCGGACGGTCGGGGCGGCCTGAGCAGGCGGACGGAGTTCCCGAGAGGCACGAGCAGACGGCGACAGCAGCCACGGGCCCGAGACTCCCGGGGCAGCTGAGGAGGCGACGCTGACAGACTGCCGGGCGGGCGGACGGGCAGGCGGGCGACGAGAACAGACCCCCAGCAGTTGTGTAACAGCCTAAGTTCGCATTTCCCCTCAGTGCGCCTGCGCGGCCGCTTTTAAATGGGACGGCGGCGACGTCAGAGCTCGTGGAAAGGGGCTGAAGGCTGCGGGCAGGTCTCTTAAAGGCTTGCTTTCTGGGATTAAAGGTGTGAGTCACCATGCTTGGCTGTGTCCTTGAACACATGGATTTCTGCCTCTGGAATGCTAGGATTAAAGGCGTGTGCTACCACTGCCTATCCTAAGTATCTAGTGGCTTTTCTGTTCTCTGACCCCAGATAAGTTTATTAGGGTACACAATATTTTGGGGAACACAATACCACCACAAAGATGTGTGCCACCACTGCCTCGAAGAAACTTACATTTTTATCAGAAATCTGTGTTGATGTTATTGTTCTAATGTTGAGTTCAATTTTCGTTTTGTTTTGAGACAAAGTCTCACTGTGTAGCCTGAGTTGGCCTCTAGCTCCAAATCCTCCTCCCTCCAATTCTCAAGTGCTGGGATCCAGGTCTGGGCCATCACGCCTGGGTAAATGCTTTGGAATATTCAGCCCAGTTTCTGCCTCTGGAAAGACCGAGCCGACAAGCTTTTCCTGAGTCCTCCTGCTCAGTACAGCTAAATGCAGGAAACTATACAAATGTAACAGGCAGGCTCAACAAGAGAACAGACCTGCTAGGAACTTTGGGATCAAAGAATGACTTGGTGCTGTTTCCTGAGTGTTCTTCTTGCCCCACGTATGTCAGGATGGATACTGGAGAGACACCAAGCAACCCCAAACTGCCAATCGTGGTGACAAATGAGTCCCCAGGAAAGCCTGCTTCCTTTAGTTAAAGGACCAGGAAAGTTACTTGAGACAGATAATGTTTAGACAGCGCCATCTTGACTCCAGCTCCACCCTTACCCCCTCACTAGGCCACATAGAGAGCCGAGCCAGCTAGGCTAACAGTGATGAAGCCACCCCTCCCCTCTGAGTGAGCAGATTCACTCAGGACATCCACTGTGGAAGCCTGTTTTCAGGTTCCTCGTGGCTTTACTCAGCAGGTCCACATAGAGAGGATGATTAGGGCCACGGGCCTGAGTGCAGGTGTCTGAGATGGTCTGCACTTGGCTGTGCTGGGGGAGGAGGTCTTTTGCTCCACCCCTTGGCGTCTCTATAAATACCCTGGGGCAGAGACAGTCGGGGTCCATTGGAATAGGTTCCAGTCCCTCTCGAGGCTATCCTTTATTTCCTATCTGTTTATCTCCACAATCTAAGTCCTTCTAGCTAATATTTCCTGCTGCTCACACTCAAGAAAACTCTGGGGAGCTGTGGAGTTGGTGGGTAAATGCCCTGCAATCCACCAATAACGAGGCCACTTGTGTCTTTCCACAATAGTAGTGGAGGCCACTGGGAGACAGAGGAGGCACCATGCACACCCAGCTGGTGTGGTGCCAGTAAAGGCCTAATGCAGAACCTGCCTACTGGTTAGGACACCCCTACCCACTCCAGCTCCAACTGCCAGTGGAGACCAAAGGGAGACCCTGGACTTTTGCACCCTCCTGGCATTAGGAGACACCATCCCTGCCCTTCCCACAGAGTGGTGTAGGAAGAAGAGTAAACACAAAATATAAACGAGACTCAGAGTTTGATCATATCCAAAACATCCTGGTCTCAATCCAAAATCACTTCCCATACCACGAACCTCACAAATCTAACTTGAGGAAAAAGGGAAGGCAGGTGGACCAGTGGGTAAAGGTGCTGCCCGCAAGCCTGACAACCTGAGTTTGATCCCTGGGATCCACGTGGTAGAAGGAGAAACCGACTCCCACACTGTCCTCTGACCTCCATGATATTCTAATGGGATGAAAAAAAATTATAGGAGGCTAGTTGGGGTTGGACAGATGGCTCAGCGTTAAGAGCACTGACTGCTCCTCCAGAGGACCTCAGTTCCATTTCCAGCACCCACACAGTGGCCCCCAACCCTCTGTAACTTCAGTCCCAGGGGATCCAGTGCCCTCTTCTAGCCTGCTCTGGCACCAGCCACACAAGTGGTGCACAGACAAAGTGCAGGTAAAACATCTATATACATAAACATTTTAAATATTTTAAAATAAAGTTCAGGAGGTAAAGGTTTATGCTATACAAACATGGCAACCTGAGTTCAATCCTTAGAACCCATGTCAAGGCAAAAGGATAGAACCAGTTCCAAAAAATTGGCTTCTGACCTCCACAAGCTCACCTTGTCACTCACACATACACACGGATGAACACACACACATAACATGCACACACATACATACATACATGAACCACATAGGCACACACGGAGATACACACACGCAGCCACACACACACACACACACACAGTTGATAAATCGGTTTTCAAAAACGACGTGGGTGGTGCTGGAGAGAAGGCTCATCATCAGTTGAGAGCACAAACCTCTCCCGAAGAGGACTCCAGTTCAGTTCCTAGCACCCAGATCAGGGAGCTCACAAGTAACTGTAACTCCAGCCCAGGGGTGTCTAACACCACAGGTCTCCCCAGGAAATCATGTGCAGATTTCCACCCATAGACACATGCATAACTAAACATGATAAAACATTAGAAAAAAAAACTAGGCTGGATGTAGTGACATGTGTTTGTAATTCCAGCACTTGGGAAGAAGAGGCACAAGGACAAAGAGTTCAAGGTCATCCTTGGCTACATAGCAAGTTCAAAGCCTCCAAGCCAGCCTGGGCTACCTGAAAGCCTAACTCAAAAGACAAAAAAAAAAAAAAAAAAAAAAAAAAATCATTTATAAGCCAGGTAGTGGTGGTGCATGCCTTTAATCCCAGCACTGAGGAGGCAGAGGCAGACAGATTTCTGAATTTGAGGCCAGCCTGATCTACAGAGTGAGTTCCAGGACAATCAGAGCTACACACAGAGAAACCATATCTCGAAAAATCAATAATAAAATAAAAAATACATTATAGACACCAACACAAAAATGACAGATATTAGAATAATTGGAAAAAGCTTTTTAAATGGCCACCATAAAAATGCCTCACTATCTGTGGCCCATGTTTTCACCAAAGGTCACATGAATGCCTAGGGTCTAGGTGGGTATCCGGGGGCCATGCTGCTACCCAAGCCATGGTGTCATCGGGACCAGGGCTGCTGCGAACGGCCAAGTCTAGGTCCATGACTTTACAGCAGCCAGGGTCTGAGTTGATGTCCGTGACCCATGGTACCACTGAGGGTCAGCCACCTGAGACCATGTTGGTGTCTGAAGGCCATGGTGCTACCAGCGCCATACTGATCTGGCTGTCCTGTGCTGCCACTAGGGCCATGGAGACACCAGGGCCCCAGCTGCTGCCAAGGACCATGTCTGGGTCCATGGTCCTGCTGTGGCTGGGATCTGTGTTGCTGTCCATGGCCCATATATCCATGGGAGTCACAGGAACCAAGAACATTGAAATCTGAGAGCCATGCTGAGCTGGTCCCACCCTTACTGTTGTGGGATAATCATTTTGTACACTGTGAAGATGTGTCTTTGCTAAGGCACCTTCTGATTGGTTTAATGAAGACCTGAATGGCCAATAGCTAGGCAGAAGAGGATAGGCGGGACTTCCAGGGAGAGAGAGGAACTTGGAATGAATCTAGGCTCACAGGAAATGCTATGAAGACACAGAGGAAGTCAAACATACAGAATGAAAGAGAGGTAAGAAGCCACACATGTAACAAACTGTAGATGAATAGAAATTATGTTAATGAAGTTTTAAGAGCTAATTGGGAACAAGCCTAAGCTAAAGTCCAAGCTTTCATAATTAATAATAAGTCTGTATGTCATTATTTGGGAGAAAGTCCAGCAACACCTCACTGGCCCGGAGGTGGATACTACAGCAGTAGAGCTGGCCCCCACAACCAGGAAAGATGGCCACACCCCTTAGCACAGGCATGTACCTCACCAGGGCAGCACCCTAGAGCTGACTGTTGTCTGGGACATGGGTGAGCTGGCCCTGAGGATGTGAGATTAACAGAGCTGTCCCTGCCCCCCCCCATCCACCATGTGGTAGCATGGGTGAGGGAAAGATGCCCTCCTTCTCCCACCCCTTGCTACCCAAAGCAGGTGAGAGGCTGGCCCTGGGATCACTAGAGTCAGAGAACTAGCCTTGTCCCTCACAACTGCAGCACACTGGAGAGCGGGCCCTTCATCCCATCTGGGCAGCATACTAGAGCTGACCCTGTGGGCACAGGTGAGCTGACCCTGTGGACACGAGAGCAGGAGAGATGTCCCTGCTCCGACTCTCATCTGCCATGTGGTGGCATGGGTGAGGGAACGATGCCCTACCCCCCACCCCTTGCTACCTGGGGTCATGAGAGTGGGAGAACTATCCTCTCATCAGCTGCTGCACACAGGAGAGCAGACCCTGCACCCTGCCAGGGCAGCACACTAGAGCTAACCCCGTTGTCAGGGACTCAGGTGAGTCAGCCCTGAGGGCATGAGAGCAGGAGAGCTGACCCCACCCATCCCCGTATGCCCCCCACAGCAATCAGAGAGGGCCCTTCACCTTGCCTAGGCAAGGCAGTGGAGCTGGCCCTGGTGGTGTGAGTGTGGGAGAGCTGGACCCAAGGGCCAAAGAGTGAGAGAATCGGCCTCACTCCTTGCTGCAGAGGCTGTGCTGGAGATCTCACCTGGGTGGGGAAAGCTGGTGGGCTGACTAGCCCAGCTACCATCCAGGTCAGGAACCAGGGGTATGAGATGATCCACCCCGGCATCCACTGAATCTATGAACTGTTGGAGCATGTGAAGGAGATGAACCTATAGATCCAAAACAGCAGGATCTCCACAACACAGGACAACAACAGGATATCCAAGAGGAGCCCCAGTGAGAGAGCCATTATTGATGGTGTAGCAGAAGCCAGAGACCAGGAACCAGACCAAGACGAGATTCTTCTTCTTCTTCTTCTTCTTCTTCTTCTTCTTCTTCTTCTTCTTCTTCTTCTTCTTCTTCTTCTTCTTCTTCTTCTTCTTCTTCTTCTTCTTCTTCTTCTTTTTCTTCTTCTCCTCCTCCTCTTCCTCCTTCTTTTGTTGTTTTTATTTTGTTTTGTTTCGTCTGTAGTTTTTCTTTTAAATTTTGTTTTG
This sequence comes from Peromyscus leucopus, assembly GCF_004664715.2. Classification (NCBI taxonomy): domain Eukaryota; kingdom Metazoa; phylum Chordata; class Mammalia; order Rodentia; family Cricetidae; genus Peromyscus; species Peromyscus leucopus. The sequence goes on along the minus strand of NC_051064.1, from coordinate 124,196,468 downwards.
TTTTGCGGGGAGGTTGCAAGGGTAGATAGCAGATTGGAAGGACAGGGATGTTGTGTGATATTTTGATCAAATTCTGACAATAAAGTTTGCTTTGAGTCAGAGGTCGGAGCTAGCCATTAGCTGACCAAAATTAACCATGGAGGTTTTGGAGGACTGAGGACAGATAGGAGTCAGGACGTAGTAAGGTGGGGCTGAGAGAGGATCTCAGCCCTTTTTGGATGGAGGAATGGAAGGGAAAGAAGGTCACTGGTGGCTTCTCTGTCACTTCTCTGGTCATTCATGTCCTTACCCTGCTATCTGACTCCCAATTTTTTTAAAAGATTTATTTATTTATCATATACATTGGGGTTTTGCCTGCATGTATGTTTGTGTGAGGATGCCAGATCCCCTGGAATTGGAGTTACAGAGAGTTGTGAGCTGCCACTGCCATGTGGTTGCTGGGAATTGAACCCAGGTCCTTTGGAAGAGCAGCCAGGGCTCTTAACCTCTGAGCCATCTCTCCAGCCCATGACTCTTGATTTTGTTTTATTGATAAAGAATAATTAGATAAATGTTTTATGGGGAAATGTGTGGGATTGGGATGCATGATGTGAAATTCAAAAAGAATCAATAAAAGTTTGAAAACATGCCTCACTATATATAACATACTCAGATATGAACATACTTGGTGTCTTAGTTAAGATTTCTATTGCTGTGAAGAGACACCATGATCATGACAACTCTTATAAAGAAAAAACATTTAATTGGGATTGGCTTACAGGTTCAGAGATTTAGTCCATTATCATCATGGTGGGAAATGTGGCATTGTGCAGGCGGACATGGGGCTGGAGGAGGAGCTAAGGGTTCTACATCTGGATTGGCAGACAGCAGGAAGAGAGTGCCACACTGGACCTGGCTTGAGCTTGAAACTTCAAAGTGACACACTTCCTCCAACAAAGCCACACCTACCTCAACAAGAGCACACCCCCTAATAGTGCCACTCCCTAATGACCTAGCATCAAATATATGGGAGCCATTCCTATTCAAACTGACACATTCTACTCCCTGGCCCCCATAACCTTGTAGCCATATCATAATGCAAAAATGCATTCCATCTGACTTCAAAAGTCCCCAAAGTCTATCACAGTCTCAACAGTGTTTAAAAGTCTAAAATTCAAAGTCTTTTCTGAGATTCATGCAATTTCTTAACTATAATCCCCTACAAAATCAAAATAAAAAAGCAGATCACATCCTTCCAACATATAGTGGCACAGGATATACATTATCATTCCAAAATGTCAGGAAGGGAGCGTAGTGAGGAAATACAGGACCAAAGCAAGACTGAAAACCAGCTGGGCAAACTCCAAACTCTGCATCTCCATGTCTAATGTCAAAATGCTCTTCAGATCTTCAACTCCATCCAGCTTTGTAGACTGCAACCCACTTCCTTCTCTTGGGCTGGTTCCACTCCCTGGTAGCAGCTTTCCTCAGCAGCTATCCCATGACTCTGGCATCTCCAACATCTTGGGGTCTCCAAGGCAATCCAGGCTTCAGCAGCTTCACACAATGGCCTCTCTAGGCCTCCATGCAGGGACACCCCAGACATGTCCTTGGCAGCGTTCCTTAGTTGCAGAGGGAGATTCTATAACCCATTTCTTCTATCCTTGACACTAAAGCCAGAACTATATGGCCAAAGCTGTCAAGTTCTTCTGCTTGCTGGGGCTGGAATATGGCCCTCTCATTCAATTACATCTTTACCAGCTTTCCTTTTTTTATTTTTATTTATTTATTTATTTATTTATTTATTTATTTATTTATTTATTTATTTTTGTGGTTCCCTTCATTGCCTAAGCTTGGCTGTTCTGGAACTCCCTCTGTAGACCAAGCTGGCCTCAAACTCAGAGAACCACCTGCCTCTGCCTCTGCCTCCCAAGTGCTAGGATTAAAGGCAAGTGCCACTATACAAGGCCCTAAGATTTTCTTTAAATCCTTTTCACTTTTCTTTAATTCCTTTTCACAAATTGGAAGCCTATCTGAGTGGGGTCTTGCCCTGAGGTCATCACTCCCTTTATTTTATTTAGTATCGGATTTTTCTTTAATTTTTTTATCTGCATTTTATATTTTCATTTGCTCAGCTTGCTCCTTTTCATTGTAGATCTGTGTAAGCATGGTCACTAATAAACAACACAGCCAACACCAGCTTGTCTGGAAATTTCCTCGGCCAAAGTGGTAATCCATAACTCTTCAATTTAGCCTCAGGCAGATTTTTCAGACAAGAGCAGAAAACAGACACATTCTTTGCCAAACTATCACAAGAATGGTCTCTAGGCCACGTACTAATATTCTCTGAAAACTGCTAAGCCAGGCCCCACAGTTCAAATCACCCTCAGCACTGCTGTCTTCCACACTTCTACTAATATGGTCCATTAAGCCTTGCTTAAAGCATTCAACTGCTTTCCTAACCCAAAATCCCAAAGTTCACATCCTCCAAACAAAAGCATGGTCAGACCTATCACAGCAATACATCCAGTAAATTCTTAGTTGAAAAAAAAAAAAAAAAATAATCTCAAGGAAAAGAAGTCATTTCTAACACTCAGGAGGCAAAGTCAGATAGATCTCTGTGAATTTGAGGCCAACCTGGTTTACACAGTATGTTCCAGGAACACTAGGGCTACATAGACCTTGTTTAAAAAAAAAACGAGAGAGAGTGAGTCTCATTCTGAACACCATATGATGTATGTATGATCCACATACATCATGCAGAATATAGCACAAAATTATAAAGCGGCTGACAATTTCCTATCACTTTATGACATCCTAGCTGTCATAACATAAGTCTCTCTCCAGTGTTCATGGTGATACTGGGGTTAACAAATATATTACACTGTCATTGAGGGAATGGCCGGTACGCAGTATCAGACACAGTGTGGAGTGTCTGGTAACTGACTTCATTGCTTATATATTTACTGTACTACACTTTGCTTTTGTTTTGTTTTGTTTTCCAGACAGGGTTTCTCTGTTATCTCTGACTGTCCTGGGCTAGAACTAGCTCTGTAGATCAGGCTGGACTTGAACTCAGAGATCTGCCTGCTTCTGCCTCCTAAGTGTTGGGATTAAAGGCGTGCACCATCACTCCTGGCTTCTTTTTAAATTTTTATTTCTTTCTTTATTTTATATGCACAAATGTTTTGATGGCATGTATGTCTGTGCATCATGTGCATCCCTGATGCTCACAGAGACCAGGAGATGGCATTGGATCCATCTGGAGATACAGATGTTGTGAGCAGCTGTGTGGGTTCTGGAAATCAAACAGCTCCTCTTGAAGAGCAGCCAGTGCTCTTAACTGTTGAGCCATCCCTCAGTCCCCCACCCCTGTTGGTGGAAGTTTTTGTCTTGCCAGCCAGCTCCCAAATAACCACATAGAGACTTACTATAGATTCTCAGCCGATAGCTTAGGCTTGTTACCAACTAACTCTTACAACTTAAATTAACCCATATTTATTAATTTACAGGCTGCCACATGGCTCATGGCTTGTTATCTCATTTATATGTCCTCCTTCCTCTGCTGAGTCTGGCTGGCGACTCTGCCCTCCTTCTTCCCAGCATTCTCTCAGTCTGGCTCTTCTGTCTAACCTCTTCCTGCCTAGCTATTGGCCAACTGGTTTTTTTATTAAACCATTGAGAGCAATATATCTTCACAGTGTACAAAAGGATTATTCCACAGTGCCCCCTTTATCTTTTATTTTATGTGTATGAATGTTTTGCCTGATTGTATGTCTTTGCACCACATGCATGCAGTTTCCTGGAGACAAGAAGAGGGAGTTAGTTCCCTTTGGCTTGGAGTTACAGATAATTGTGAGCTGCTCGGTGGGTACTGAGAACTGAACCTTGATCCTCTGTAATACCAATAAGTACTCTTAGCTGATGAGCTATCTCTCCAGCCCTGTACTTGAAAGGGGAGATGGCTGCGTGTGGTGGCCCATGCCTTGATCTTAGCACTCTAGAGGCAGAGGCAGGCAGATCTCTGAGAATTCAAATCCTACTTGCTTAACAGAGAGAGTTTCAGAGAGTTCCAGGCTAACTAGGGCTACATAGACTCTGCTTCAAATTAAAAAGAGGAAAAGAAAAAGAAGGAAGGGGGAGAGGGTGCTGGGGAAAGAGGGGAGGCAGACAAGCATTTAAGAAGGTCCTGTGTCCGGCATAGAGAAACCTCTCATGTGCTCCAGGAAGAATTCAGTGGGCAAAGGCTGCACAAGACTGACAGCCTGTTGTTCAAATTCTAAGTGGCTTTATAAAAACAAAAACAAACAAAGGAGCCAGGTATTGGGGTAAATGCTGAAAGGACAGAGAGACAAAGGAACAAGCCACTGCCACCTCTCACCTCTAGGACTCCTCAGCCTGAAAAGCCTCAGATGACAGGCCCCTAGCCAAATGAGCTTCCTCAGCCAAAAAGAATTTAGCCAAGAGAGCCTTTAGTTCCTGTCTCCTCACATCTTAAATACCTTTCTCCACCCAGCCATTAAAGGCGTGTGTGCTTCCCAAGTGCTGGGATTAAAGGCGTGTGCCACCACTGCCTGGCTCTGTTTCTCTCCTAGACTGAGACAGTCTCATGTAGTCCAGGGTGGCTTTGAACTCACAGAGATCCAGACAGATCTCTGCCTCTTGAGTGCTAGGATTAAAGGTGTGTGCCACCACTGCCTGGCCTCTATGTTTAATCTAGTGGCTTGTTCTGTTCTCTGATCTTCAGGCAAATTTTATTAGGGTACACAATATATCACCACAACAGCCCAACTTCAATCCATGGAACACACGTTTAAAAAGCTGGATTCAAGCTGGGTGTGGCAGGGCATGACTTTGATCCCAGCTCTGAGAAAGCAGATACAGGTGAACCTCTGTGAGTTCAAGGCCAGCTTGGTTGACATAGCAAGCTCCAGACTGGCTACTCATTGAGATTCTGTCTCAAAAATAAATAAATAAATAAATGAATGAATAAATAAATAAATAAATAAATAAATAAATGAATGAATAAATAAATAAATACGAACAAATGAATGATAAATAAATAATAAAATAGAAGCTAGCTTTGATGGCACATCTGAAATCCCAGCACTAGGTCAGAGGGCAGAAACAGGAGAATTGCCCAGATGGTCAGATGGTTGTGGGCCAGTTAGCCAGGCACATACACTGAAGAAACAAGTGTTATCTTGTCTTAATAAAATGAAAGGCAAGAACCAACTTCCAAAAGCTGCCCTCTGGCTTCAACACCCTGCCACAGCATGTGCCTACTCCCCCTATCTGTCTCTCACACATACATAATTTAGAAACAAACAGAAACTCCTAATGAGCTGGGCTGACCAGACAGACACAGAGCAAGCACATCCCTTCCAACACCACAATGGCCAGAGCCCAAGTCAAAAGTTTGCAAAGTTGAAAGAAAAGACTGGATCTCACCGTGACATGGAGTTTATTGTTGGCTCTGGGTTCATTAAGCCACTGAGAAATCCTTATCCATCACACAATGTAGAAGTGTGTGATGAATCTAAGTGCCAAGGAGAAAATGGCTGAAGAATTCTGGAAACTCTGGGTAAACTGGTTGAGAAAGAAAAGTAGTTGCCAGAGCAAATCTTGAACACGAGTGAGAATTCTCTGTTCTGGAAACATGCCTGAAGGACTTGCTTCCATAAGGAGGTGAAGTCAATGCCAAGTTTCCAGGGTGTTTAAGGACAGTTTGACTGTCTTGCTGGGGGTAGGGCTATAGGCTAAGCTGAGATCTTTTCAGCTCTGCCTGACACAGTGAGAGAGCCCCAGGGCCTTTGCTGTGCATACCCCACCAGTGGACTGCAGGAACTCTAAGAAGCCAAAGATCCAGGCTCCGAACCCCAGCACTTGGAGGCAGAGGCAGGTTAAAGGTCAACACGGACTACATAGTCAGTTCCAGGCCAGCCAGGGCTGCATTGTGAGACCCTGTCTCAAAAAAAAAAAAAAAAAAGAAAGAAAGAAAGAAAGAAAGAAAGAAAGAAAGAAAGAAAGAAAGAAAAAAAAAAGAAAAAAAGAAAGAAAAAAGAAGAAAAGAAAGGAAATGCAAAGCTGACCCAGTTTCTCTTCTAAGATGCCCTCCTGAGTTGCAATGCCAATGAGATAGAGAATCATCTTTGGAGGTGTGCTGGTTAGCTTTTGTCAACTTGTCACAAACCTAGACACCTGACATATCTGGAAAGAGAAAAATCTTTATTCGTTTGTTTGTTTGTGGTTTTTCGAGACAGGGTTTCTCTGTGTAACCCTGACTGTCCTGGAACTCACTCTGTAGACTAGGCTGACCTCAAATTCAGAAATCCATCTTCCTCTGCCTCCAGAGTGCTGGGATTAATGATTCCAGGACAGTCAGGGATACACAGAGAAACCTTGTCCTGAAAAAAAAAAAAAAAAACATTAAAAAAAGAAGAAGCATACCATTACCATATGACTTAGGAATTGCACCCCTTGGCATCTGTCCCAGATAAAGGAAAGAAGATATCCACACAAACATGCACGTGGCTGTCCATAGAGACTTTATTTATAATAAGACAAACCTGAAAACAAATGTCCACAAATAGGCAAGTGGTGGTGCATTCATACCATGTAAAAGGGTTAAACTTGAGCCCTTCCTCAAAAGACATGTGCACATCATGACTCCTAGACCTAGGAACATGGCCTTATTTGGACAAAAGGTTTTTGCAGAGGTGATTATGTTAAATGGCTTTAAAAAAGTGTGTGTGTGTGTGTGTGTGTGTGTGTGTGTGTGAGTGTCCACTAAAGCCAGGAGAGAGGTCAGATCCCCTGGAGCTGGAGCTACAGGTGGCTGTGAGCTGCCTGATGTGGGTGTTGAGATCTGAGCTCTGGAAGAGCAATAAAGCACTCTTAGCCATCTGAGCCAATTGAGCTGGCTCTCCAGCCCCATGTTAAGTATCTTGACCTGAGATCATGCTGGATTATCTGAGTGGTCCCTACATTCAATAGCCAATGTCTGTAAGAGAGATAGGAAAAGGAGCTAGAGATGTGGCTCACTGGTAGAGTGTTGGCCTAGCACAATGGTTCTCAACCTATGGGTCTCAATCCCTTTGGGAGTCGAATGACCCTTTCACAGGGGTCACATATCAGGTAGCCTCCATATCGGATATTTATATTATGATTCATAACACTATTAAAATTACAGTTATGAAGTATCAATGGAATAATTTTATGGTTGGGGGTCACCACAACATGAAGAACTACATTAGTGGGTCGAAGCATTAGGAAGGCTGAGAACCACTGGCCTAGCATGTACAAGGCCCTGGGTTCTACAGCATCGATGTAGGCAAGGAAAAAGGAAATAGGAAAAGGGAAAGAGAGGAAAAGGCAGGAGAAGAGGTGGGGGAAGTATCAGAGAGGTGTGCCTGTGGCAGAAACACATAGACAACTCGGAGAAGGTCATGTTGGAACCAACGTGGTAGCAGTACACAGTGGCCCACACCTTTAGTCCCAGCACTCAGGAGACAGAAGCAGGTAGATCTCTGTGAGTCTGAGGCCTACCTGTATTGTTGGTTAGCTTTTGTCAACCTGACATAAACCTAGACACCTAGACATATCTGGAAAGAGAAAAATCTTTATCTGTTTGTTTGTTTGTTTGTTTGTTTGTGGTACCGGATGTGGCTCCAGACAGTCAAGGATGCATAATGAGACCTTGTCTCAAAAAACAAACAAGTTAAGGGTTCAATATAGGGGCACATTGCCTGTGATCTGATCACTTAGGAAATGGTTGCAAGGAGATCAGGAGTTCAAGGCCAGGCTCAGCCACATAGTGAATTCAAAGAATCCTGGGCTAATATTCAACCCTTCTAAATAAATAGATAAATATCCCAAAGTGGTGATTGGAGTATTGTATGTAGTTCAGGGGAATTACTAGGGCCCACGAAGTTCTAGTCTTATGTGGGCAGCTAGCATCACCAGGAGCTGGAAGACACCAGGGAACATTCTGCCCTAGAGACTTCAGGGGTAGGATCATACACTGCTCTTACACAGCCTGCTGCCACCTCAATTTTCAAACTTCTGGCCTCCAGAACTGCACGAGAATAAATATCTATTCATTTAAGCCATCAAGTCTGTGATAACTTATCAGGGAAGTTCTAAAACACAAATACACTTTGGGATACTTACTCAGCCATAAAAAGGAGCAGATTAAATAGTTGCAAGCTGAATCTGAAGGGTTGAGTGGAAAAAAAAAACATCTCAAAAGGATGGAGGTGGTGGCGCATACTTGAATCTCAGAGCTTTGAGAGGCGGGACCAGGATCACAAGTTTGAGGCCAGCCTGGGTTACATACAGTGTAGTGGGTAGCCATTCCAGCTTTGATCTGGAAGTTCCAACCCCCATTGAGGCTTTGGTAACTGTCACGCCTACAAGGCGGGGCCAAGAGAGGACCCTGAAGACCTGAGATCCGGATGCACTGCCTTCTCTTGGTTCCTGGAGCCTGGATGCTGGAGGTAGACGGAGCCGAGTTCTCCAGAGAACACCGCTGGACTGCGATGCGTCTTTCCCAGACCCTGCGACCTACCTATCCCTTCATTTGTAAGTTACGCCACTAAATAAACCTCCCTTTTAACTACATGGAGTGGCCTTAATAATTTCGCCAATAATACAGTGAGACCTTGTCCCAAGAACCAGCTACAGTGTCATAAGCCTTTAATCCCAGCTCTTGGGAGGCAGAGGCAGGCGGATCTCTGTGAGTTCAAGGCCAACCTGGTCTGCATCACTACATAGTGAGTTTCAGGCTGGCCTTGAACTCATAGAGATCCTCCTGTCTCTTCTGCCTCCAGAGTGCTGGGATCAAAGGCATGTGTCACTATGCCCAGTCCCCAGGTGACCTTTAACTGTCTAGAAACCCTCAGGGAAGGAAGGGACCTGGTGAGCTCCTCTGTTCTGGTGCTCTGCAGTGCTGACTTCGATGGTTGTAAGAATCCAAATATGATAAAATGACATAGAAGTGTATCTCCACTCTGTACTGCAAAAATGGTCAGATGCAACCACCGAGGAAATGGATGAGTGCATGGGGTCACTGGCTCTCATTGTAACTTCCTAAAAATTTAAAATTACTTCAAAATAAAAAGCTAAGAATAAGTTAACCAACATGGGGGAATAAAGTGATAAATGTTTTGACTGGAGTAGTGATTATGTTGTGACTACTGTTCTCAAAATTCATCTAATCAGACCTTTCACTTGGGTACTTTTGTCATTTTTTTTTTATTATTTTAAATAAAGACTTGTATTTTTATGTGGATGAGTGTTTTATCTGCATGTATGTCTGTATGTCTTGTGTGCCTGGTGCCTGCAGAAGCCAGAAGAGGGTATTGGATCTCTTGGAACTGGAGTTACAGAGGGTTGTAAGCCACTGTGTGGGTGCTGGGAACTGAACCAAGGTTCTCTGGAAGGGCAACGAGTGCTTTTAACTACTGAGCCATCTCTCCAGTCCCAGGATACTGAGGGCCAGGCCTCACTATGTAGCCAGACTGGCCTTGAACTTGTGATTCTCCTGCTTTGGATTCCTAAATGCTAGGGTTACAGATATACCCCACCTTGTCCATCCCAATTTACTTCAGTAAAGTTGAATTTTTAAGTTAAAAAACACCAGCAACCAAAGTTTGTGGAGAACATCAACCTGAGTTTTCCCAGCCCAAGACTGGAATATTGTATCCTTTGCTATTCAAAATCTTAAAAATATCATATATCACTGAGTGCTTCCATGCAAGGCTCGCATTGCCTCACCAACATCCGATATGGAATGGATGTGTGTAAATGTTTGTCACACAAAGGTATCCCTAGGGTTGCAGCTGAGGGATGGAGTCTGGCCTGCAGCCTACTGGAATAATCTAGATAGTATTTTGCTGACGTTTTTCAGGCCACTACAAGTGGCTGTAGACTCGAGTAAGCACATAAAACCAGCCAACCACAGACTGCAGCCTCATCATCCAGGAGTGAAATCACTCCAGGACATCAGTGTTGGAAGTCTGGACCAGAGGAAACAAGGGCTTTGCATCACGTGGGTCATTATTTCTCTTATATCCTGTTTTCTATGAGACTGTGAGCTAAAGGGCAGAGCTTTTTATGTCATTCCAACTCTCCTCGTCCTGAGAGTTCATTAAGCCCAGAAGCCAGTCAACCATTCCTTGCTGCTGCTGAATAATAAGTAATATCCTTTGCTCAAGAAAACATATAGCTAAAGAAATTTGAGAGATGGCTCATCCGTTAAGAGCACTGGCTGCTCTTCAAGAGGATCCATGTTCTACTCCTAGCACCGACATGGGAACTCCAGTCCCAGGGCACCTGACGCCCTCTTCTGGCCTCTGAGGATACTGCATGCACATGGTGCACATACATACATGCAGACAAAACACTCATACACATTGAAAATAAATAAATAAATAAAAGCTTTTTAAAAATAAATCAAATATGAGCCAGGAGGTTGTGGCAAACACATTTAATACCTGTACTAGGGAGGCAGAGACAAGAAGATCTCTGTGAGTTTGAGGCCAACCTGGTCTACAGAGTAAGTTTCAAGACAGCCAGGGCTACACAAAGAAACCCTGTCTTGAAAAATCAAATAAATAAATATATAAAATATTAAGGAGCAGTTCATATTTAAGAAGTTAGTAAATTGGCTGGGCATGGTGACACACACCTTTAATCCCAGCACTCGAGAGGCAGAGGCAGTTGGATCACTGTGAGTTCGAGGCCAGTCTGATCTACAAAGAGAGTTCCAGGTTAGCCAGGGCTGTTACCCAAAGAAACCCTGTCTCAAAAAAAAAAAAAAGTTTGTAAATTGACAGTGGGTACAATACTTGAATAAGAGCCTTTTCCACCCCAAGTTTTGTGATTCCATATCCAATATACTGTTTGAAACAGCTAAAGACCATTCTAGATATAAAGCCTAAAGATACAATAACATCTATGAAAATGCATGTAGAAGCTGGGCCTGATAAGGCACGCTGGTAATCCTAGCATTCAGTATCTTGAGGCAGGAGGATTGTGAGTTTGGGGTCAGCCTAGGCAGTGTAACTGGACCCTGTCTCAGAAGCAAGGGGTGAATGGAGGGAGGCACAAGGACAGAGACATCTTGAATAGGCTGATGCCTAGTTGTAAATTACCTCTGGAGGAGTGGCCTGTTTAAAGGAGAACCGGGATCTGAGATGCTTAGTTACTTTCCTCCTTTCTGCAACTCAGTATCTGACCAGAGCAACAAAGGCACAAAGGGTTTAGTTTAGCTCAGTTTGAACTATTGTCCCTCAAGGTCCGAGGGCAGCTCGGCAAGAGTGAGACAGCTAGTTACATTGTATCTGCATGCTCTCCTTTTTATTTACTCTAGGACCACCGCCGCAGTACACAGAACCGTGCCTCCCTCTTTTGAGCTGGATCCTCCTACCTCAATGAAGCCAGTCTAGAGACTCCAGCACTGACATCTGATGCAGTCTTTTCAGTCTTTTCCTCTCACATATGCCCAGAGGCTTGTCCTCTAGGTGACTCTAGATTCGGTCAGGGTCACAGCTTTACCATCACAGGGGACTTGGGTGTTTTCTCTATTTAATACAATCAAGCCTAGCTATGGGTTAGTTAGTTCCACACATTTGGTCCATCTTTTGTTATTGTGCCTGATTCTACAGCTTTCACTGTCATGGTGTTGATCACCTTCTCAGAGGCTATAATGAACTCATTCATTCATTCATTCATCCATTCAATTGAGGAATATTTACTGAACACATTCTTGGAAACAAGAGTAAAACAGAGACCAAGTAGGCTCAGGTCCTTCCTCCACAGGCTTTTGTTCTTGGTGTGGGATGCTTTTAGAGACAGGTTTCCTAGGCCGGCCTCAAATATGCTATACAGCTGAGGCTAGCCTTGAACTCTTGATTCTTCTGCTCCCAGAGTACTAGGACGACAGCATATACTATCATCTCTGGATCTCAAGCAGCACTCATGGGGCTCAGCAACCCAGGCGACAAAAGGACAGGGACTCTAGAAGCCTAGAACAAGGTGGCAGAGCCTGCCCCAGCCACCTCTGTGCCTGCCAACCTGATACCCAGCCTTTCTCCACTTTCAAGGCAGCCCTGAGTGCCTCTTTGGGAACCTCACCACTGGAATTCAGTCTTTCCAGCATTTCTCTCTATTGTGTCCTTTATCAGCCATCCCAGTGGGGTGAGGGGTGTCAAGCAGGCAGGGGTCTAGTGAGTAGGGGTCTAGTGCCAGAAGGAAAGGTGACATCTGGAAATACAGATGTGACCCGAATCTGAGTGGCATCATTATATATATGGGAAGAATCAGGATAGGGAGGTAGCTGTGGTAGAGTACTTGCTTAGTACCTTAGCGAGCAAGGCTCTGGGTTTGATCCCCAAATACCACCAAACACCACTACCATCAAGAACAAGAACAAAGGCTGGGTGAGGTGGCTCATGTCTTTAGTCCCAGCACTCAGAAGGCAGAGGCAGGAGGATCTCTGTGAGTTCAAGTTCCACCTGGTCTATATATGGAGTTCCAGGACAGCTAAGAATACTCAGAGAGACCCTGTCTCAAAAAACAAACAAACCCAACAAGAACAACAACAAAAAGCTAATAACAATAACAAAAGAAATCTGGGCACAGAGGTGTGTGCCTGCCATCCAAGCCTTGAGAGGAGGAGACAAGAGAATCAAGAGTTCAAGGTCGTCCTCTAATACAGTGGTTCTCAACCTTCCTAATGCTGTGACCCTTTAATACAGTTCCTCATGGTGTGGTGACCCCCAACCATAAATTTATTTTTGTTGCTATGTCTTTTTTTTTCAGAGCCGAGGACCGAACCCAGAGCCTTGCGCTTGCTAGGCAAGCGCTCTACCACTGAGCTAAATCCCCAGCCCCCATTGTTGCTGTGTCTTAACTGCAGTTTCACTACTGTTATGAATCATAGTGTAAATATATCTGTGTTTTCTGATGGTCTTAGGCGGCTCCTGTGATAGGATCATTTGACCCCCAAAGGGGTCTCGACCCATAGGTTGAGAACACTGCTCCAATACATAGTGCATTTGAGGCCAGCCTCGAAAAACAAAGAAAGGAAAGAAGGAAAGGAGGGGAGAGGAGAGGAAGGCAAGCCTGGTGAAATCTTGGGAGAGTCCCTTTGCTGTCTGTAACTCTTCTTGGGGTCCCCCTACACTCCTCTGTCTCAGCAGAAATGAAGCAGACGTGTAGCCTCCCATTTACCACTCTTTGCTCTCAAATTGGAAGTAGCTTAAGAATGGGCTGTGCATGTCTCGTTCATTCATTCATTCATTCATTCATTTATAGATAGGAGTTTCACTTAATGGCTCTGTCTGTCCTCAAACTCGAAACCTGACTGTGTGAGCCTTCACTGTCTGATTTTGTTTTATTTATTTATTTATTTATTTATTTATTTATTTATTTTTTTTTTTATTTATTTTGGCACTGGCACAAAGCTCAGTGCCTGGCCCTAGTGAGGGTTTGACTACTTTTGTGGAGTGGATGTCATGTTCCAAGTGTGAATGGAATGCTGCGGCCCAAGTTGCAGGACTAAGTCAGGACTCCCAATTGTCATGTTAGTAAGAAGCTGTTCTGGGTGCCTCCAAGCCCCCCAGAGGATCCAGCTTAGGCTGTTTGGGCTGTAGGATTCCAAGCCCCCTGGAGAGAATCAGCAGTGCCCTGCTTGGAAATGGGATGTGGTGGAAGGGAGCAATGGAGGCCTTCTGGAAGACAGTCATTTTCAAGTGTCTGCCCACCTCTGTAGAGGTGTCCCGAGGCACCTTCTCAAGGACAAGGACCCTACTGGATTCACTTCTGTGTTCCCAAAACAGCCTCCAACCCTCCCCAGCACATAGTATTCCTCAACAAAAGATTGCTGAAATGAATTGGAGTCCAGTAGCCCAAGGTCATTGGCCTACTGCCAGCTGCAAAAAAATCTTGGCAGATCTCACCAGTGCCTCATTCCCATGGTAGTACTGTTGGAGCTAGTGACATAGCCCTGGGGATTCACAGCTGAATGTCCTGAATCCAGAAGGTTCCGGAAGCTCCACCTTCTGGCAGCCTGCAACATGCATAATTCAGGGTTGGACTAGTGGTCAGATTTGGGAAGGTCACTGAGGGCTGGAAAGAGGAAAACCTTTAGATGTCCTCTAGCCAGGCAAGCTGAGCTTTCAGGTTTCTGACAGCTCTCCTCTTGAGCCTCGAAGTGGGCCCTCTCTGTGGAGACCCTGCCCACAGCTCTCTGCCCCTGTGGAAATTGTTTCCCCATGCTCTTCCTATGTTTCAGCTTGCCCAACCAACCTCCTTGGTGCTCACAGTCCTATCTCACTGGGCAAGCATTGTGAAATTCATTTTTCTTTTCTTTTTCTTTTTTTTTCTTTCAAGACGTGGTTTCTCCGTGTAGCTTTGGTGCCTGTCCTGGATCTCTCTCTGTAGCCCAGGCTGGCCTCAAACTCACAGAGAGCCACCTGACTCTGCCTTCCAAGTGCTGGGATTAAAGGCATGTGCTACAACCACCTGGCGTTACACTTGTTTCTAAATTGAAAATGACTTTTCAACTTGTGATGCTTCTGTGCCTCATAGGACTTTTATTGTTATTTTATGATCTAAATACAATCTGATGTTTATTTTGGATATTATTGACTATAGTAATAGTTAAATTTCATGGAAAGAACTTCATATATGCATATGATCATGATGTGTCTTGATCAAATCCACCCCCATTCCCTCCCTTCTGCTTCCTCTCCTGCTCCCCCCCACTTTCCCTTCCCAATTTCATGTGTTCTGTTTTTAATTTCTTCTTTTTAGATTTATTTATCTCATTTTATATTCATGACGTATGTATGTGCTCAGTGAAATCAGATCCCCTGGAACTGGAATCTCCAATAACTGGTTGTGAGCTGCCAGGGAACTGACCCTGGGTCCAGCTGCTTTTTACCTTTGTTTTTTTTTTCTTCCGGAGCTGAGGACTGAACCCAGGGCCTTGTGCTTGCTAGGCAAGTGCTCTACCACTGAGCTAAATCCCCAACCCTTGCTTTTTTATCTCTGATGTTCTCTGTTTTAAACTCACTGAGTCCGTGTGGTGCTGCTTGTATATGCACAGATGCAGGATCATGCTCTGAATCAGGAACTTTATTTCTTATATTTGTTTATAGACAAGTTCTTTGGGGAGAGGGGCATTGCTTGTTTATTTGCCTGTTGGTTTTTTGTTTTTGAGACAGAGTTTTACTGTGTAGCCTTGGCTGTCCTGGAACTCGTTCTATAGACCAGGCTTGGCCTCGAACCCACAAAGATCCACCTCCCGAGTGCTAGGATTAAAAACGTGTGCACCACTGCCCAGCTATAGACAAATTCTCTCTCTCTCTCTCTCTCTCTCTCTCTCTCTCTCTCTCAAGATTTATTTATTTATTTATTTATTTATTATGTATACAGTGTTCTGTCTGCACGTATCCCTGCAGGCCAGAAGAGGGCACCAGATCTCATTACAGATGGTTGTGAGCCACCATGTGGTTGCTGGGAATTGAACTCAGGACCTTTGGAAGACCAAGCAGTGCTCTTAACCTCTGAGCCATCTCTCCAGCCCATAGACAAATTCTTAAAATGTAGCTCAGGCTGGCCTGGAATTCACTTTGTAGCCCAGGCTAGTCTTGAATTTATAGTAATTCTCCAGCCCCAGACTCTTATAGATCACCACATCATGCATTTTTTTAAATGTATTTTTAGGGTTAGTGAATTGGCTCAGCAGGTAAAGGTATTTTCAGCTAAGCCCGAGAACCTCAACTTGGTCTCTGAGAGCCAGCCGCATGATAGAAGAGAACCAACTCCCCCAGGCTGTCTTTGAACCTCCACACTGTGAGCCATGGCATACATGTGCACTCACACATACATACACAATGTAATAAAAATTTTAAATTATTTGGAATTTATTAAAGTTATGTATAGTTAGCATTTACAATATGCTGTGGCTTCTTTGTTTGAGGTTTGGTTTTTCTTTGAGCCAGGATCTTATGTATGTTTGTATGTATGTATATATGTATGTATGTATGTATGTAGACCTTGAACTCCTGATCCTTGATTCTCCTCCTCCACCTCTGTGTCTTTTTGTGGCTTGATTTTTCTGGCAAAGTTTCTGTTGGCTTTGATGAACTTGTGATCCTCGGCCTTTACCTCCCTGGAGGACCTTTGAGTAAATCATCTGATTTTAGTTTTGCATTCATAAGTGAAAAACCATAATACTGTCTTTTGGGATGCCTTATGATCTTTGTTTTACCTGCTGGACTGGACCCATTGGGGCCCGTGGGTGAGTATTAGATGCATCCTCCTTATTTATGTATCTTCAGTAACTAGTGTGTAGATGTTGAATGAATGAATGAATAAATGAATGAATGAATGATAAATCTATGTCTGTCATCAACCAGGTAAAGCACTTTGCACAGTAACCAGAAGACATACGTATATGGTGGGCTATTTCTACGCAGAAACAGTCTGGAGACATTCAACTATCTTGCACCACAGAGGCTAGAAGCTGTGCTTACATCGCTAGCTCATGCATGCAGAAGGAGCTCAGTAAACGTCTTATCAGTGGAAGAAGCTTCTTCCAAGCAAGGCTCTGCCTGTTAGTGCCTCTAATCAATCAAGAGACTGGATTCTCTTCTCGGGGGGCCTGGTTCCCCTCTTCCCTTTACCCCTCGGGGAAATGGAGCCTCCTGGTCCCTTCTGGACTCAGTTCCCCCAGGGCCTTCTCCCAGACGAGCCCTAGGAGTGATGATAGAATGTGGTTTTAGAGGAAGTGTGCAGGAGGGCAGACGGGGGTTATTCCAGAATCCGGGGCCGGGCCGGGCCGGGCAGAGAGCCCGAGCTTGGGAGAGTCAATCTGGGACTGGCCGAGAAGAGCTCCAAGGGGCGGGCCAGGGTCAGCGAGCGGCCCCGGGCCGGGGGGCGGAGAGGTCGGTCGCGCCGAGGGCGGGGAGTGAGGGGTGCGAATCGGCCCCGCGGGCCCCGGTGCCGTGGAGAGGGGAAGGCCTGCGAGAGGACGCGGGGTCAGTGCGGAGGGGCTCGGGGCCGCAGACCCGCAGGGCGCGGCGGGCGGGGTGCAGGGCGGAGAGCGCGGCGAGCGGGCGGGCGGGGCCGGCGCCGGGGGTGGGGAGCGGGTTGGGCGGCTGCGCGGGCTCCGCTTCAGCCGCCGCCGCTAGGGCGCGGGGGGCGGGGGGCTCGGCGCCGCGAGCTCGGCCATTGTGGGAGCCGCTCCCCTCCGCCGCGCCGCAGCCGCCCGCCGGCCTCCTCCTCGCGCTCACACGGTAAGGCGCGCGGCGGGCTCGGGGGGCTCCCGGCTCCTCCGCCGGCTGCGCGGCGGTGCTGGGAGCGGGGCTGCCGCACCCCAGCTCCGGAGCGACTGGCATGCGGGTTGACAGGCACGGGCACCGCGGCCGTGCGGGCCTCGCACCTGCAGCGCGGCGAGTGCGGAGCGCGCGGAGCCCGGGGTTCCCTCGGGCGGCCGCTGCCCGGGCCAAAGGGAGGCGTGTTTCTGGGAAAAATGGGCCACACGACAGGGACCTGCAGGAGCCTGCAAGGCTGGGCAGGGAAACTCGCCTCCGGGTTCCCGAGATCGGCCGATGGCACCGACGCCCTGCCGATCCTCGGTCACGCGTCCCCGCTCTTTGTCAGCCACGCGCGCGGCGGGCACGCGGACCCACCCGCGCCGCCACCGACTCCCGGGAGCGCCCCTCCCCCCCCCGCCGTGGGGGTGGAGGCGAGGTGGGGAGGGCAGCAGCCTGTCGGTGCCCGGTCAGATGTCGGTAGCCGACCCAGGTGGCCTGGGGACCTTCGAGATGCATTGGGGGTGCGGGCGCGGGTTCCTGCCAGCCCGGGATGGATGGAATGAGTGAGGAGCAGGGCGGAAGCCCGGAGGTCACACAGGTGTGAGTGTGTGTGAGAGGTCGAAGACTGTCACCCACCCGGGTAGAGCCGAGGAGGGCCCGGCTTCCCACGGAGGAGGCCTTGCTTTTGAGGGCCTTTGTAGTAAAAATGGGCGTCTAGGAGGGGAATGGGCGGCTCTAGAATAAAGCAGGTGGTCTGAGCGGAGGGACAGTTTCCTGTCCAGAACTGGGGGCTGGATGGCTGCACAGCCTGAGTTTCCTAGAGGTTGGGGCTGTCACCTCAGCACCCGACAGGGCGAAAGAGGTGGGAGGTAGGTACGAGAAGGCAATGGTGAGGCTGAGGTCAGTGCTACGATAAAGGGCAAAGCTGTGCCAGCCCTTGGATCTTTTCAACTCTTTCGATGGTAAGAGAGGGTCTTGCTGTTCCATGGGAAGAGACTCACACTGCTGACACAGGAATGCCCTGGCAGGGCTGTTCTGTCTGCCCTGGGCTTCATAGAAAACCCTTGCACGGTGGGATGTTCTTTTGTTATCTGAGTTCTGTGTTCTGGGGGAGATGTCAGTGATCCAGGAGAGTGTCTCTGCCTCTTGCTGCTTCTAAGCTGAGATTCCCCGAATCTAGGAGGAGCTGTGCCCAGAGACCCAGGCATTTAGGCCACTTCCCTGCTTTGCATAGCCCTGTGTGCAGATATTCCCCTGTAAGCAAAAGTTGACAGCTTTTGCCATCCCCCGCTCCCTGGAGCCCAAACAGAACTATGTACCTGAGCCGGATCTGGATCCTTACAGGAAGGCGGACAGCTGAAGGCATGCATCATCTTGGCTCGGAGAGCCCTTGGGGTGGTGGGCCATGTGTAGCAGATGGTTCTGGGCAGTGAGCTGGGCCTGGCTGAGGGAAGGCTGCCCAGTCTGGCTGGTGGAGCCCAGCTGGTTTGGAACGATTGTGTTTGCCCTCTTCTCCCTCCACTAGCTAAACTGACCAGAAAAACTCATGGTCCTTACCATCATCCCTGCCCCCATGCTGTGTGATGTATTCCCACACAGCCCTTGGAATGAGCCAATGAATATTTTATCTAAAGCTTGCGGTGTGACATACATGGTACCAGCTACGTTTACATTCCCATTTCACGGTGTCCTTAAAATATCCTCGAAGGAGAAGTACTGCCCCTCCCCCACTGTGGGGATGATGAAACTGAGTCTCCAGGAGGTAGAATGACTTGCCCCTGATCTCACCTATCGTAAGTGACGGAACTAGAATTTACAGGCAGGTCTATCTTGCTTCAGGGTTAGTGCTGTGTCCAGTCTGTGTGCTGAGAAGTCAGGAATCTCCACCTAGTCTAGCTCATGTTTCCCTTCATTCCTGCTGCTGAGCTTCTGCATTAGCTTTTTGAAAATCCTTCCCATCTGTTGTCCCATTTTATCCTTACAGCATTCCTGGGAGGTAAGAAGGGGAATGTAATAATAGATTCTGTATTGAGTGCTTCCTGGGTACCTGACATCAAATGAAAGGATATTATTTAGTTCTTGCAAACAATGCCATGAGGTTAGATGGTAGCATCGACCCCTTTTTTATAGATGAGAATGTCCAAGGTAACAAGATTAAATGGCTTGCTTCTTCAGAGTCATACAGCTAATGAATAATGGAGTAGAATTTGAACTAGGATCTTTTTACTTGGCTATTAGCAATAGAAACTCACATTCACACAATATTTTTGTTTGGTTTTAGACACTAGCCATGGCTGACTGGAACTTGCCACATAGACCAGGCTAGCCTTGAACTCACAGAGATCTGCCTGCCTCTGCATCCTGGGATTACAGGCATGTTTTACCATGCTTGGCTAAAATTTTATTTTTAATTCTGTGTGCATGTGTTGTCTGTGGATATGTGCACATGAGGCGGGTATCTGAAGAGACCAGAGGAGAGCGTCAGGTCCCTGGAGCTAGAGTTATGAGTAGTTGTAAACTACCTGCTGTGGGTACTGGGAACCAAAGTCGGGTCTCCTACAAGAGCAGCTTTCTCTCTTCCTTCCTTCTCTTCTTCCTTCCTTCCTTCCTTCCTTTCTTTCTTTTTCTTATTTAATTTTATTTTGTGTGCATTGGTATGAGGGTGTCAGATCTCTTGGAACTGGAGTTACAGACAGTTGTGAGCTTCCATGTGGGTGCTGGGAATTGAACCTGAGTCCTCTGGAATAGCAGCCAGTGCTCTTAACCACTGAGCCATCTCTCCAGCCCCCAGAATGCTTTCTTAACCATTTCTCTCTATAGCCCAAGTTTGTTTGTTTGTGGCAGGGTCTCCGAACATAGCCTAGAAGACACTGACCTCACAGTCTTCCTGCCTCAGCCTCCTGAGTGCTGGGATTACAGGTGTGCATGTCATATCTAGCCACATGGTGTTTATGATTTATAAGTATTTGGGGCCAGGGTTGTAACCTGTCAATACAGTGCTTGCCTAACATGTGCAAGGCCTTAGGCTCAATCCTCAGCATTGGGGGGTAGGGAAGGAAACTTATACATCTCTCTTTCTTTTGACAGACTTCCTCTCTGTATCCCAGGCTGACCTGGTACTCAAATGTAGACTAACCTTAAACTACTTGTGGGGCTCCTCTTTCCTTCCTTCCTTTCTTCCTTCCTTCTTCCTTCCTTCCTTCCTTCCTCTCCTTCCTTCCTTCCTCTCTCTCTTCCTTCTTTCTTTCTTTTCTTTTCATCTTTAAAAACATTGTTACTGCTGGGTGGTGGTGGCACATGCCTTTAATCCCAGCACTAGGGAGGCAGAGATCTCTGAGTTTGAGGTCAGATTGTTCTACAGAGTGAGTTCCAGGACAGCCAGGACTACACACACACACAAAAACAAACAAAAAAAAAAAAAAAAAAAAAAAAACCCTGTCTTGAAAAAAAAAAAAAAAAATATTATTAATTTATGCTGTGAATGTTATAGCTGTGAATGTTATAGCTGCTGCATGCATGTCTGTGTACCAGGAGCATGCCTAGTGACTGCAGAGCCAGAAGAGGTCATCAGATCCTAGTTTGGTTCTGAGAATAGAACTCAGGACCTCTGGAAGGGTAGCCAGTGCTATTAACCACTGAGTCTCCAACCCTCCCCCCAGCTGTTTCTCAAGCACTGGGATTATAGGCATGAGCCACCATGCCTGGCATTTTGTTTTGTTTTGTTTTCTATGTATAGATAAATAGGCAGATAGATAGATAGATAGATAGATAGATAGATAGATAGATAGATATAAGCCCCATGAATTAGTCTTGGCATGTGCTATTTCTGTTTTGGTTTGGTTTGGTTTTTTGAGACAGGGTTTCTCTGTGTAGCTTTGATGCCTGTCCTGGATCTCATTCTGTAGACCAGGCTGGCCTCGAACTCACAGAGATCCGCCTGGCTCTGCCTCCCTAGTGCTGGGATTAAAGGCCTGCGCCACCACCACCCAGCTGTTTTGTTTTCTGTTTTTAAGACAAGGTTTCCCTGTGTAGCCCTGGCTGTCCTGGAACTCACTCTGTAGCCCAGGCTGGCCTCTGCTGGGATTAGGGCCACCACGGCTAGCTGTGTTATTCCATTTTATAAATGAAGAAACTGAGGTTCAGGTAGCAAAGAGATCAAGTCAGTAGCAGGACCAGGAGTTGCGATCCAAGTCTCAGTGTTCCTTATGTGAGCCTTTCATTGTGGTCACATTCTTCCCTCTCTCCTCCAGATCCCTTCTCCCGGGACATCCAGTCCTTCCTGAAGCCGCCCCTGCGTGCCCACCATGTCTTCCTCAGACGAAGAGACGCTCAGTGAGCGGTCCTGTCGGAGCGAGAGGTCATGTCGGAGCGAGCGGTCTTACCGGAGTGAGCGGTCAGGGAGCCTGTCTCCCTGTCCCCCTGGGGACACCTTGCCCTGGAATCTGCCTCTGCATGAGCAGAAGAAGCGGAAAAGCCAGGATTCGGTGCTGGACCCTGCAGAGCGTGCTGTGGTCAGAGTCGCTGGTAAGAGAGAA
Organism: Peromyscus leucopus; assembly: GCF_004664715.2. Taxonomy (NCBI): domain Eukaryota; kingdom Metazoa; phylum Chordata; class Mammalia; order Rodentia; family Cricetidae; genus Peromyscus; species Peromyscus leucopus. Next base: position 124,174,624 of record NC_051064.1, on the reverse strand, counting down.
CTCCAGCAGCCTTTTCTAGCTGGGTGCTGTGGAGTTGAGGGAAGAGTGAGTGGGCTGGCATGCACGGGCTTGGTGGGGAGCTGAGAGGTCCTCAGGGCCAAGTCAGCTGGAATCTAATTTGTTCTTATGATGACTATTATTATTGCAAAAATGATGAAAGAACGTTCAAGAAAAACCTGAAGAAAAAAACAAAACCTGCCATCCCCGTGCTGAATGAAGTTCATTCTCATTTCTGTACCTTTCCCCTGGGTTTTCCCCACTCAGTTGTATTTTATGTATATAATAGTTACCTTCCCGGCCTATGTTCCAGTGTGGATTTGATTCTTCATTTACCCTTAAAAAGATCTTCTGATTTCCATTTCAGATTTTATGGTTATTTTGACATTTATTTTTATTTTTCCAAGACAGGGTCTCACTATGTAGCCCTGACTGTCCTGCAACTTGCTGTGTAGAGCAGGCTAGCCTCAGAATCACAGAGATCCTCCTGCCTCTGTCTCCTAAGTGCTGGGCTGAGAGGCGGGGGCTCCGACTTTATAGTTATTTTTAAAGGCTGTGTGTATTTCATGGTTTTTCTAAGTCCTATTCTTTTCTCACTGTTCTGCTATCATAGTCTAGACAGTGCTATAATGATCATGGTTAGGAAGAAAAACTTTTGATTTCTTTTATGTTATTTCCTTATAAGGAAGTCTCTGGAGAAGGCGACTTTACTCATATTACTTTTTGAAGGTTGTGCGTAGATTCTTCAGTATCTCGGTGTGAGGGCTACCAGCTGCTGCCTCTAGTCAGGAGGTTCCTGTTTGCCTTTTCCAAGCAGCAGTGGTTGAGAGTGTGGGTGCCTAGAACCGAACCCGGGTCCTCTGCAAGCCAGTGCTCTCAACTGCTGAGCCCTCTCTCCAGCTCTCGGGCTAAGTTTTGACTTGACTGGAGGCATCCCGAGCTGTCTCCCGGATGAGCGCTCAGCACCTCAGCAGACTCTGATGTCCCCCAGCAGGTAGAAAGACAGAGAAGCGCTGCAGCTCACTCAGTGACGTCATCAGCTTTCCATCCCTTGCCAAGGTCTGTTCTGCCGCCTGCTTTGTGTGTCAGATAACACACCTGCCTCCGTCTCTGCACTCACTGCCTCTTACCCGGACCTTCTGGTCAACCTGCTGGCTCTGATTCCCTCAGCCTTTTCCTCCTTCTTCCACAGGAGTCAGAGTATTTTAGTCTAAAGGGCAAACCTGCTCCCATCACCCAGCTGCTTATAAGCCACCTCTGGCTCCTCATTGCCAGTGAAATAAAGGATTCATTATAAGGACCCACCCCCCAAACCAGGCCCCACTCTATCTCTTCTGCTGCACTAGTTGGCCCCACCCCCATTCCCACAGCACTGCGCAGTAGCTCGCCCTTCAAGGTATGCAGCTTGTGGGATCACACTTCTAGGCTTTAATTTTCTTCTCTGCAAGATGCTGGCCCTTCCTCCTCCTCCTCTCTTAATTATCAGCCCTTCTAGTCCTAATGTCCCCAGTGGTACCCAGAGTCTCCTCCTCCACTCTGATATTCATGCTTCTCTCTCCTCCCGTTCCCTGCACAGCAGAGCAGTTAACCCACAGGGAGCCAGCCATCACTCCCTCACAACTGTGAGCAATTCAGTGCTGTGACTGCTTTTATGTGCTGACCTTCAGTGACTTACACAGGGGCCCTGTGCTTGCCAGAGATCATCAAGTAAGGAGTGACCGACCAAAGGAGTGAAGAAGTATTTAGAGGCTAACGTGTGGCAGATTGTAACCAGGAACAGGCAGTGGGCGGTGATGGGAAGTCAGAAGGGAGAGGATTGTGTGGACTCCTCATGGGTCAGGAAAGATGCAGGTGTGAGCTCTGGAGGAGCCGACAGCAAAGAGGCGTGGCAGGCAAGCTGCTGTTTGACCGGCTGGTGGGCAAAAGGCAACCTTTAGAGGAAGTCAGTCCTTCTCCAGAGTCTTGGTCCTGAAACATCAGGTAGTAACAATGGAGCAGGCCCTGGGAGGCAGGAAGGGTTTCCTTGCCCCTAGCCTTGAAGGGACATAACTCAGAGGCCGCTGAGTCACAGATCTCTCATCCTCCCGAAGTCGGAGTGGATGCATTGTTTTGCCTTCCTTATATTTTCTAGCCCATCCTTGTCACTCACACAGAGTTCTCGATGGCTTTGTGACAGTTTCTCCCTCCAGTCTTCTCCGAGAAGGCCCTGCTGTTTAAGATTCTGGTCTAGGCAATAAGTCAAGGGGGTTCAGGCAAAGGCCCTCAGGGTGGGTGTTGGGCTGGCCTGTGGTGTTTTGCTTTAGGTATCCTGCTGATCTTTGCATCCTGACACCACCAAAGACTGTCTTGGAGAGGGGGGCTGGACCAATGAGGCTGGAGATGGGGAAACTGCCGTGGTTAAAAATAACCGTGATGCAGTTGGGTGTGTTTCCTTAGCAGGAGAGAAGAGAGGCAGCAGAGTCGGGCGAGACTGCTACTTTAGTGTCTGGCTGCAGTCTCCATGCGATTTTAGAATGTTGTGGGGGCTCCTCCAGAGTAACAAAACAGGCAGCCTTGCCTCTGGAGAGACTCCCACATGTGGGTGCTGGGAGACCCTGAGTGCCCTGAAGCTCTCTACTGCAGAATTTGCCTTCTGGGAGGAAGTGCAGTCAGCCTCACACTGGAAGCAGCTGTGTCCTGTGTCATTTTCTCCTCCTCCTCCAGGTTTTGGATTATGAAGCTGAGTGGGGGCTGTCAGAATCGATCTCTTCAAGGGTAGAGACTTCCCAGTCCCTAGCCCCTTGCAGTGTCTTGAGCAGGTCTTAGGATCCCACCTGATGGAAACTCCCTGCCAGTCACCCACTGCAGAGGAGAGAGGCAAGCCGGGGCTGAGAAAGCTGCTTCCCAAGGCATACTCCCCGGGATCGCAGATGCCGCCACCCAGCCCTCCTCTGCCTCCCCTCACCCCTTTCTTGCCTTTTGTCACCCTCTTTGCCAGCCCTGTCCTCACCTCCCCGAGCCTCGCCCTTTGAAATGTACCAAGAGTCCGTTGTGAGAGCTTTAGGGTCTACACAGACCTTTCCAAGGGCTGTGAGCTAGTCAGGACGCACGCACGCACGCTAGGCTAAGGCCCCGGGCCTTGGGGACTTGAATGAAGTCACACAGGATTGGCAGGCACAGATCTAGGTAACTCCCAGTGTCCTCAATAGGCAATAGATTGCCTATTTCTTAGGCAATCTGGCCCAGTCTGACTCCAGTGCAGGTGACAATTTCAGTCGATGGCTGTGATCTCTAAGTCACCGCTGGGAGCAGCCTTGAGACCCTGGCCTGTAGAAAAAGGAGAGGTGGGGACGAAAACGGAGAGAACCAATAGTCTGCCTCAGCATCTCCCTTAAACTCCACACCCAGACCTTTTAGTTGCTTCTTCCCCGATTCTGTCTCAAGGGAATAGCAGACACAATGGCTATCCTTACTCATTGAGGGCGGACACGTAGTGGGGGAGCTGCGGAGGTTATTTAACAAGCTATGCAACCCCCGTAGACTAGAAATGGGGAGCACTTAAGCCAGGCAGTGATGGCGCACGCCTTTAGTCCCAGCACTTAGGAGGCAAAGGCAGGTGGATCTCTTGAGTTTGAGGCCAGCCTGGTCTACAGAGTGAGTTCCAGGACAGCCAGGGCTACACAGAGACACCCTGTCTCGAAAAACAAAACCAAACCAAACAGCAACAACAAAAGCTCCATTCTTTGAGGTCTGTGGGGGATAGGTGAAAAAAATGGTCAGAGAGGTATCATGTGGTTTTACAACTGCACAACTCTAGGGGGCACCATTCACATTTGTTGCAATACAGATTTGTATAGCTGTTGTGACTAGTTTTTTTTTTTTTTTTTTTTTTTTTTTTTTTTTTTTGGTTTTTTGAGACAGGGTTTCTCTGCATAGCTTTGCGCCTTTCCTGGAACTCACTTGGTAGCCCAGGCTGGCCTCGAACTCACAGAGATCCACCTGGCTCTGCCTCCGGAGTGCTGCTTTCAAGGCGTGTGCCACCACCGCCCGGCGTGACTAGTTTCTTGCAGATGCCTGTCAAGTGTCTTGTTTTGACTAGGGCAGGGTTGATGCAAAGGGATTCACCTTCTGCCCATCCATTAGGTATTCATTCATCCATCTAACATCACATCCTTAGGCCCTTCTTGGTTTTTGTTTTGTTTTGTTTGAGACAGGGTCTTACATAGGCCAGGCTGCCCTTCAATAATCGTGTGGCAGAGGCTGACTTTGAATTCTAATCTTTCTGCCTCTATCTACCGAGAGATGGCTTTCAGGTGTGTGTCACCAAGGCCAGCTTTGTTCTATTTTATTTTAAGGTCGAGGAAAATTTTATTAGAATCTACAAGAAAACCCGCAGGGCAGGCAAGCTGTAAATCTCAGCGGCTGCCTGGAGGAGGAGAGTGGAGAGGAGAAGGGAAATGCCATGCTGTTTGAGTTAAGGGGGCCTAGTCCTCAGGGAGCCACACTGTGGGAAGGAGGGCTGGAGAGGAAGAGCAAGGAGGCCCTGTGTGTTGGGGAAAGCATCCTTCAACAGCAGGGAGAAAGAAGGAGAGGAAATGATGCTTTTCTGGTTAATTAGAAAAGTGAGCCAATTTAGGAAGCTGAAGTGAGCGTCTGTGGCCCTGCGGGAGACCACCCATTGTTCTGTTTTTCAAGACGCGCTCTCCCTATGACGTCAGACTCCCAGTCTTTCTGCGACCACTTCTCATGCTCCCCCCCCCCTTTTTTTTTTTTTTTTGCTTTTGCCATTGATGTTCAGAGATAGCTGGAGATGTGGTTCTTTTCTTCATGGAATCCAGTCTAGCTGAGAGAGAGGATGGAAAGAAATCGGTTACACTGTGAAAGCTGCACACAGGAACTCAGGTTAACCAGCAGGACAGCATCCTAGAAAGTGCTGTTCATTCGTTAAGCCATTCCCAGTAGCTGCTCCATTACAGCCTCCTCCAGGAAGCCACCTCTGATTCCCTCCCCCCATCCAAAAATCCATCTCTTCCTAGTCCTTCTCGATCTTATGTTCAAGCTCTTTGTTTCCAGGTTCACTGTCCACACCAGACATGGACCTTGTTATAATCGGGAGTCCCACCTTGCTTTTCTGGCCGTGGGCAGACAGTCCTGAGAACACTGGTGCCACGCTCTTCACGGAAGGGCATCTCCTCCTCCTTTTTGTCCATGCATCTCTCCTCCAGGACAGCAAATTCATTCATTCATTCATTCATTCATTCATTCTTTCATTCATTCAATAAAAAGACAGGGCCCCGCCATGTATATGGAGCTATGGAGACAGTTGTATCCAGAGTCAGGAAATCTGGCCAAATGAGTACCCCATGGAGCTTCAGTTTTATCTGTACAAGGGTGGCAGTCACACCTGCTTCTACGGACCACTGACTGAGGATCAGAACTGTCTGGACAAACAGGTTTACCTGCCCATCACTGCCCTTAGTGTGGCCGTTCCTAGTACGTGGTCAGCCACCAGAACTGCAGGAGGCCAGCAGTTTCCTAGGTCAGCAAGGAACAGGGCTGAGCTTTCCACTTCCGTCGCTTTCCTTTGTTCATCCCAAGGCTTTGTCAGAGAGCAGGTGGAAACGATTTGTTCTGGCCAAGCCACAGATGGAAACAAGGGCTGGAGGGGTAGGAAATGGGACTCTAAAGAATAATTCTACTGGGAACCCAGACTCCTGGGCAAACAATCTTCCTCATTCCGAGCAGTTTGGAGCTTTGTACCCAAGAAGGCTCCTTCTCTTCCCAGTTCCTCTCGCTCTTTTCTGCCTGTGTGTTGTGAGTCCCGGCTCTGTCCTGGAGCTTGGTTTCAATAGCAGGAGAGGCCTGGGAAAGTGGGCCAGAGTGAGCTCTAGCTACACACCACCAGCTCAGCTGCAGTGCTTTGAAAGTAAATCTGGGTCACATTTGCTGGAGGGATAGAAAATGACCACGTGGGCAGAATTCTGTGCAAGCAGCAAAAAAGACAGCCAAGCTGTCCTTTCTCTGAGGCTCAGGGTCCCTGTGGGACCCCAGCTGGTAAGGGTGGGGCTGCTGCACGGTAAGGTGCAATCCTGTCTTTGTGCCGTTGGTTTCCCACCATGCTTTTCCAGTGAGTTCCAGGTAATACAAAGAAATAGCAGTCTGGCTTGCGGCTGTCTGTCTGTTCTGGAGGTTAGGAATGCAGAGGAAGGACCGGATGCTTTGGGGACTGTGGAAGGCTGTCATTTCTTAGAGGTGAGATGCCATTAGAGGAACTGATAGGCTCTAGGACTGCACTTGCCTCTGCTCTGGCAGTACTTTACCTCCCAGGCCTGTGACCATATCTGGGTGTGAGAATTAATTATCCACCATCTCCAAGTGTTATATCGAGCCTGTCTGGCATCTTTTCTCAAAGTTGCTGTAGCTGAGGCCTGCCGTGGTTTGGCTCCATAGCCTGCCGTTAGCCGCCTGTGAGAAGCAGGCCAGATTCGTGGCTCTGCCTTGACTTGTCTGCAGAAATAGAAAGATTCCCAGCTGGGCTCTCTCCTTGGACGATGGCTGCCGCTAAGGAGAAGATGTGAAGCCCCTGTCGTTTGAAGAATGATTATGGGCTGCGCCCCACTCCTACCCCAGAAGTTTTCACTGAATGGCCAGGAGAGGATTCCGCTGGCCTCAGTGAGTGTGTCTTTGGGCGTTCCCTCCTCACACCTTCGCTTGCTCATTTCCACAGTTGTTAGCTCTTCCATTCATTCCCACCAGGGAATGGCTTTGCATATCTCAGTTGGGGGCCCTGAAAAGTTACTAAGCTGATTGAGTCTCACATTTTCATTGTTAAAAAGGGGGTGGGGTGGGGGCAAGAGAGCTGCTTCAGAGTCTTGCAAAGTGGGTTAAGTGAGATCGTGGGAGTAAGCTGCCTGGCCCTGTGCCTGCCGTACAGGGAGCCCTTTACATTGGCTAGCCCCCTTGGGGCTCGCACACTCTCTCATTGGTCCATGGATGTGCCCATTTACTCCCTCGCTCTTTCATTGGTCCTGTGCTTGCTGACTCCAGAAGCATCCCTTCAGCTACTTGGTTCAAGGCTCAGCTTGGGCTTGGGGTCCAGCTCCTGCCCACGGAAGCAAGCAAGCGGTGGGAATGCAGCTCGGGCTGTGCTGAATTTAAGCTGAAGAAAAATGTGTGGAAGTTCTGAGGGGAAGGGGCCTCCCTTGCACCTGCCCATCTGGGCCCTGGAGCAGTGAAAGCATTTGATCTGGGACTTGGAGAAAAACAAAAACAATAACTGAGGAGCTTGCTAGGGCGCCCTGGGGAGAGGGAGCACACCCGTTAGGTGTTTTCATCCTTTCTCCCCATTCTTTGCCCTCAGCAGGAAGGGAAGAAAGCGAAAAGAGAACGGTTGGTGGGGGTCAGGAATTAGAGAATACAGAGGGTGGGCTTGGGACATGAACTCTGGACCCAGCCTGGGAGCTCCTGAGAGCTCATGTCATGGCTGGTAGTGCGGCTGTAAAGCCCTAGCGGTGGACCAGGGCTTCACACAGGTCGTTTCATCCTCACAGAACCCTGGGCAGTCACTGCTATTTGCAACAGAAAAACTAAGCAACTTGTCTGGGGTTGTGCAGCAAGCTAACGGAAAGCCAGGATTGGGCAGTATCAGTATGCACGGTGTCTCCTGAAGCCCCACAGACACAACGTTCCCTGGGGTCACTGAGTACCGGGCTTCAGGTCCACTGACGACAAAGCCTTGCTGTTATGAATTATGCACACGTGGGGAACCCGCAGTCGGCCAGGCCAGGGTATCACACTTGTGATGGAAGACTTGCTGGCATGCTGGGCAGATGCAGTGGCGGGCTGGGCAGATGCACGCCATGCACGCATGGTGGCAGCAGCGGCGGCCAGTAACTCCTAACCCAGCCGCTGCATCCACGTGGAGAGTTTATTATAGTAGGAGATGAAGAGAGAGATAGTAAAGAGGGAGAGGAGAGAGAGAGGAAGAGAGAGGTCAAGGGGTGCACACCTGGTGGAGGAAAAGGCAGGAGGGAGAGAGGAAGGGACAGAGTTTTTCCTTAAAAGGAGGCTTTTGTGTCAGGACACAGGCGGCGCCAAGGGGTGGGATCAGAATATTAACACTTGCTCTTTTCAGAAAGTTTCAAATACAAGAGGAGAGAGAATGGTGTTCTGAGTATCCACTACCCAGAAACAAGAATTAGAATTACCAACCATAACATAATTGCAACGCTCACGAGGAGGCATGGGCGGGTGGTTCTCTGTGAATTCTGTGAGACAGCCTGATCTACAAAGTGAGTTCTAGACCAGCCAGAATTACATAGTGAGATCCTATCTCAAAATAAAAAAAATAAATAAATAAAAAAAAGAAAGGAAAAGAAAAGAAGGAAAGAAAGAGAAAAGAAAGAAAGAGAAAATAAATAAATAAATAAATAAATAAATAAAGAAAGAAAGAAAGAAAGAAAGAAAGAAAGAAAGAAAGAAAACTTAGAACGATGGTGGATCTTAACTCTGCCCATGTTCCACTCTGCCTCCACAGTTAAGTAAAAGAAAATCAGGGCTGGGCCTCATGCTGTAGGCTCCTCAGGAAGCTGAGGCAGGGGGATTCATGGTTCAAGGCCTGCTGGAGGAACTTTAATGAAACTCTGTCTCAGAGTAAAGGTATAAAAGGCAGCTGGGGACATACATTGGTCATGGGTAGACTGCTTGCCTAGCCTGCAGAAGGCCTGAGGTTCAGTCTCCATTACTGAAAAGGAAAATTTGGGCAATGACATACTTTTGCATGCCCTTGAGGTCACTCACCTTTATTAGCATATATTATATAAAATTATGACTTTTTTTTTTTTGAGACAGGGTTTCTTTGTGTAACCCTGGCAGTCCTGGACCAGGCTGGCCTTGAACTCAGTGATTCCAATCTCTGCTGGGATTAAAGGCATGTGCCTTTAATTTAATTTAAAAAAATTTTTTTTGGGGGGGTTTGTTTTTGGTTTTTGGAGACAGGGTTTCTCTGTGTAACAGCCCTGGCTCGCCTCAGAAGACTTTTAAGATCACAGAGAGAAGGAATTCTGCCTTGTGAGAAAAGCCTATATGTAAGACTTGTCCTGATGCTTGGGGAAGCATTCCACATGACTGTTCTCACCTAAAAACAGAGGCCACCACACTGTAGACCTGTGGAGGCCTGGGGATTAATGCCCCTTCTGTCCTTTCACAGGTTTCTATCACGGGGCAGTGTGGGAAAGCGAGGTGTGAGGTAGAGGGAAGTCTCGTAGATAAATTGCTGCATCTTTCAATTTTGGAAATATCCCAATTTCCTGAACAATGCAGACTGCTTGCAGCATTGTGTGTTAAGAACCTCACTGCCCAGGAGGATGAGACCCTCGCCTGCAGGAAGGGCAATAGGGGTGGGAAGGAACCCTGACTCTTTCTGTCTTGTTTCACTTTTTTAGGGTTTATTTTTGTTTTTGTTTTTCAACACAGGGTTTCTCTGTGTTGCCCTTGCTGTCCTTGAACTCACTCTGTAGACCAGGCTGGCCTCAAGCTCACAGAGATCGTCCTGCCTCGGCCTCCAGAGTGCTGGGATTAAAGGCGTGCGCCACCACTGCCCAGCATGAAGCATGAATCTTTTAAGAGGGGAAAGAATACAGTTTCATTCACACCGAGGTTGGGAGGTGGTGGAGGGGCCAGGACCCTTGTAACCACTACTCATTCCTTTGCATGTTACATGCTGTTTTGGATCCCAGTAGCTGGTCTTTCTTTGGACCACCAGCTCCCAAATAATGACACAAAGACTTCTTATTAAGTATGAAAGGTTGGCTTTAGCTTAGGCTTGTTCCCAACTAGCTCTTAAAACTTAATTTAACCCATTATATTAATTTATATTCTCGCTATCACTCCTCAGTACAGTAGTAAGTCTGACTTCCTCTGCCATCTTGCTGGCCAATCCCCTACCTCTTAGATTCTTCCCTCAAGTTCCTCTCTCCTCCCGGAAGGCCTGCCTCTCCTCTCCTGCCTAGCTATTGGCCATTCAGCTCCTTATTAAACCAATCAGAAGGTGCCTTAGGCAGCTGAGGAAGACCAGACACATCTTCACACAGTGTGATCAAACATCCTGCAACCAGACGCCAATGGTTAAAATGACTTTAAGAAGCAGACGTTCTATAGTAAGGAGACAGAGCGACACCTGGAGAGTTCAGTACCTGGCCTGAGGTCTCTTAACCAGCAAGGGGCCAAATGGGGAATGATTCTAGCTCTGCCTAAGGCAACCCACTCCCTTTCCAGTGCACAGTAAGATAGTCAAAACTACCGTCTGTGCAGTGCTTCAAGGCTCACAGAGTGTCTCCACACCCTTTGATGCACCTTGTCATGAGAGGCCTGGGCAGGTGAGGGAGGCATTCCACACTCCTCTGGGATAGCTGCTTATTAGGGCTTCTTCGCTCATTCTCTGGGTGGGAGATTCTTGGGCAGTGGTCCTGAGAAGCCAGAGGAGAAGGCCTAGGGAGAAGCTAAGGTGGTGCGACTTGACCGGTTGCTATGGTTACCCAGCCATCTGGGTAACCATTTTGAGGGTTGCTATGGTGATGGACTGCTGGGTGGCAGGGAACCTTCTTCCTGGGTGGCTGGCACCATCCAGGCTTTTGAGCTGAGGGATACCGAAGTTTTACAACAGAAGAGGGCAGCACAGAGCAGGCAGAGTCTAGCTGCCCCGGAGTGGACTTCAGGACTTCGGGCAAAACTTAGGTTTCCAGGCAGAAAGCAACTTTATCTGGGACTGGCCAAAGGGGGAGGGACTGGACCTGGAGGCCGGACTCCTGAGACACAGACTAGAAACAGGCAGTTTGCTTCCAACCAAATGATAAGATCGAGCAGTCCCTGCCCTGCCTCCTACCAGTTTCTCTAGGGGAATGTAAAAGACACAGCAGCCAGCGTTGTACAGAGGAATAGAGCGCGCGCGCGTGCGCGCGCGCACGCACGCACACACACACACACACACACACACACACTCACACATGCTCACACAGGCGCACACACACACACAAACACTCACACATGCTCACACAGGCTCACACAGGCTCTCTCTCTCTCACACACACACACAAACACTCACACATGCTCACACAGGCTCACACAGGCTCTCTCTCTCTCACACAAACACTCACACACACACACTCACACACAAACACTCACACATGCTCACACAGGCACACACACACACACACACACACTCACACCCCTACTAGCAAATGTATTTATAAAGCATCAGTTAACACATAGAAAATAGAGCTGTGTAAGCCAAACTGAAGAAGCGCTAGAAGTAAGCCTCCTAGAGGTTGGGGAGGGGCGTCAGCAGCAGATGGGATTTTTTTTTTCACTCCTCTCTTTCTAGTCTGCATAGGAAGTGGCCTCAGTCCTTGACCACTGAGTAAATGCTGATTGAGAATTTAATTTTTATTTTTCCTGAGACAGGGTCTCACCATGTAGCTCTGGCTGTCCCGGAACTATGTAGGCCAGGCTGGCCTCAAACTCAGACAGTGCCAAGGGAGTGCTGGAATTAAAGGCATGTGATATGCCCAGCCCCTGGATTTCTATTGTTGGTTTGTTTGTTTATTGATTTTTAGAGACAGGGCTTCTCCAAGTAACAGCTTTGGCTGTCTTGGAACTCAATTTGTAGACTAGGCTGGCCTTGAACTCACAGAGATCCTCCTACTTCCCACCAAGAGTTCTGGGATTTCTGCCGGGTCAGTTAAAAATAGCTTCAGGTGTTGAGGGTGAGCTTTCATGTGGGACTTCAGTAGATGGAGATGAAGGGAGCAGGCTTTTTAGGCAGAAGGTTGGTGTTTGGTTCCGGGGAAGATGCTGCCCACAGGGTAGGAGATGCTGTGAGAAACAAGCATACTGTGTGTGTGTGTGTGTGTGTGTGTGTGTGTGTGTGTGTGTGTGTGAGAGAGAGAGAGAGAGAGAGAGAGAGAGAGAGAGAGAGAGAGAGAGAGACTAGGATTGAACTGAGGTCTCTTGCATGCTAAGAATGTACTCTACTACTGAGCTACAGTCCCAACCCAAAGTATTTCTTGAATGCCTTAGCCTAATCAGAAGCCATGGACAGCTGAGTATTTGGGGATCATCTGGTTCACTCATTTATTTTGTAGTTGATTAAAATTTTAAACATTCAAGGAGTGTCGTAAATATCCAGTGTTATTTGCCATATGCTGAGGATCTCATGGCAACCAACATAGACAGAAGCCCCAGGCCTCCTAGAGCTAATGCTTTAGAAAGGGCCAGAGTTAAGCTGGCCGGGGCTGGAGAGGTGGCTCAGTGGTTAAGAGCACATGTTGCTCCTGCACAGGACCTGGGTTCAATTCTCAGCACCCACCTGGTGGCTCTCGGCTGTCTGTAGTGCCAGTTTCAGGGGATCCCAAACCCTCTTCCGACTTCTGTAGGCACATGTTCTGTACACATACATACATGCAGACAAAACATTACTGCACATAAAAAAATAGAAACTACTACCAAATTAATTAGAAAGGTAAGTTGGCAGTGCATGCCTGTAACTGAGGCTGAGGCAAAAGGAGCCCAAGTTCAAGGCCAGCCTGGGCTACACTGTGAGAACTTTCAAACAAAGAAGTGAGAAAGACCTTGTCTCAAAGAAACAAGAATAAGGGTTAAAGAAGAGAGAGAAGCAGTGCCCATACCTGTCACCTGACCTCCATTCCTATGCTTTGGCATGCACCCCCACCCTGCACAAAATAAATAAAACTACAATAAGAAAGGAAGGAAGGAAGGAAGGAAGGAAGGAAGGAAGGAAGGAAGGAAGGAAGAAACAAAGGAAGAAAGAAAGAAAAGAGAGACAGTGTGGTGGTACAGGATTGTAGTTTCAGGTACTCATGGGGATAAGGTAGGAGAATTGAAAGTTCAAAGCCTGCCTGGGCAATTTAGAGAGATGTTGTCCCACAATAATAAAAAGTTAAAGGCAGGCCCAGTGTGATGTCAAACGCCTTTAATCCCAGCACTCGGGAGTCAGAAGCAGGTGGATCTCTGTTAGTTCCAGGCCAGCCTGGTCTACACTAATAGTTCCAGAACAGCCCAGGCTAGATAGAGAGATCATGTCTCAAAAATCAAAACAAAGGCACAAAGCTACAGAGAAACCCTGTCTCGAAAAACCAAAAAAAAAAAAAAAAAAAAAAAAAAAAAAAAAAAAAAAAATCAAAACAAACAAATGAAGACAAAAAAGGGGGGGGGGATAGGGGACAGGGAGATGGCCCAGCAGTTAAGAGCACTTGATATTCTTACAAAGGACAGGAGAGGGGTTCCCAACACACAAGAGGGGCTCCTGACAGCTGCCTGTAATTCTATCTCCTGGCGATCTTGTGGCCTCTGCAAGCATCCACAACGATGCTCCTCTTCCCCCCAGCTGAAAAAATGTAAAAAGGAGGGCTGGGGAGAGAGTTCAGTGGCAGAGTGCTTACTGTTGAACAGGGGAAGCGAGGAAGGCTTCCCGTGAGAATTTCCGAGAGTAGAAGTGAGTTACGCTAAAAGAGAGGGACAACGGGTGGAAACCGGGTGCGAAGGCTCTGAGATGAGAGAGCGTATTTCAGGAGCTGAAACGCGTCAGGGCTTTTGGGAGAGGGGATTCCGGAGGTTTCATCTCCTTGCATTACCCGTCTCTCCCACTAGATGTCCTCCGAAGTTCGTGCTTCCGTCTGCTTCCTCCATTGCTACCGCTTTAGAAATTCCACAGCAGGCCCACAAGCCAGAAGGAGAAAGCCTCAGAGCTTTCTGGATTGTATGCTTTGGCAATAAACTTAGACTCTGGCTTGAAAAAAAGGTGAAACACAAACAAAAGCAGAAACCCGCACTTTGCTAGGCTTTCTCCCCTTCCTCCAAGCAGCTTTGTTCCTTCCAGCCTTAGTAAAAATTTCTCCGGATAAAAACGGGAACATCAGCCAAACATGTGGACTTCCCCTTTCCCATTCATTAGAAGAATGCTTTACTTCAAACTCCCGGGGGAGTATTTAAATGCAAATTTCGTCAAGAAAGCAACTTGGGTTGGAGAGAGGCACTCTAGTTTCAGTGCAAACCAGAGCCGCTTCCTAATTACCAGGTTTCTTTCCTTTTTCCCTTTTCGAGGCTGGGTGTCACTGTATATAAATATAGTTTGGGCTGGCCTCAAATTTACAATTCTCTTAGCCTTCCGAATGAAGGCCTGGATTGCAGGTTTGCACCACCACTCCCTAGCGGAACTGTGTTTCTTTTTCTTTTTTTGCGGGGGAGGCACACACGATGATGTGGGGGTGGGGGGTCAGGCTCTCACTATGTAGCCTTGTCTAGCCTAGAACTCACCTTGTAGACCAGGCTGGCCTCTAACTCACTGTGATCTTCCTGCCTCTCCTGAGTAGAGGATTAAAGCACGCACCACCAGGCCTGGGTTTTTACTGTGTTTAATAGGAATCTCAGCCCTTTGCCTTATCCTCCCCAGCCTCCTGGTCTTCCACAGAACCTGCCTAGCACAGTGGACTCTTCCCCCTGAGATTTCCCAAGCTTTGGCGAGTATCAGTCACGATTCTTGAGGAACCTGCTCGCAAGCTGGTGCCTGTAGCAGGCCCAGGAGGGGATGGGGGCACTTTTCTGGTTGCTGTAAGGAACTGAGGGAGGAGGGAGGTGTTGGTAAAGGGGTTAGGGTGGAGGCCTCTGGATGTGGATTTGCACCCGGGCCTTCTTGGCCCTTCTGGTGTAAACAGTATAGAAAATGCAGTGACTCAGCACTTATACCGTCAACAGCCCCAGAGTTAGCAATTCTATATTCTTTTCTGTTAAAAAAAAAAAAAAGTGCTTGCTATCAATCACCACACCAACTCCTTCATTTTGAGTTCTCTGCTAAATGTCTTTTATACTTTCAAGACTTCTCCTTGTGTTTGTAGACTAAGCTCATTCATTAGCAGCTGACTTCAATCTGTGAACGATGATTTATTTTTTAAGCACAGGGTAATACTGGAAAGAAATGAGCATTTGCCCCAAGGATCTCCCTTGTCCCTTCAGGCCCTCTCTGTGTGATCTGCAAACTTAGAGCAAACTTAGGCAGCTCAGCAAAAATTGATGGGAAGACGGATGATTAGTTATTTGCTCACCTGCTTTCTCACCGTGGTGTGACGTGGAAAGCTATGATTGCATCTATTAGTGAAAAGCAGCATTTCTTTTTCTTGTTATTAGTGTGATGATGAGCAATGACTGACCAAATACTTGACATTACTCACAAAGTACAAAGGTACAATTCTTGCTCTAGGGTAAGAGGCCTCCTACTCCAAACTCTTAGGAATGGGAACTGAAATGGAATTCCAAGAGTCAATTTGGGTTGCCCAATGCCACATGAAGTCTTTTTCTACCTGCTCATGTGCTTTTACTGTGACACTGACTAGTTTAAGTTATGACCACAACCACTTCCCCATCCCCTGAAAAACAAGTCAACAACGGTTGAACGGGCCAGATGTGGGTTAAAAGCATCATTTACATTTACCAAAGTTCATTGTTTGTCTGAGACAGGGTCTTACTCTGTGGCCCAGGCAGACTTTGAACTTGTAGCAATCCTCCTGCTTCAGCCTCTTGAGTGCTAAGATTACAGGTGTGAGCCACCTTAACCCATCTTGGGATTCCTCATTCATTGCTCTTGGGTCCAGGCAACCCGTGAATATTGGGACTTGAATGATACACAGTCGAACAGAGAACCTGATGACGCTGGGAACCCCTTTACAAAACGGTCCCAGATAAATTCCTGCCCGTCTTAAGTCTCCCCCTTTTCTTTCTGGAGGGCGGAGGATAATTGGCTATGGGCTTCCCTCTTGTTCCCTAACCAGTTTTGCTCCAGAATCCTTTCTTTGTTTCCTGCCCGTCCTGGTGCAGCCTCAGGTTCCCACATTCCTCCCTTTTCATCTAAGTCGCTCTGTTAAGCGGGCTGTCACAGTTTAGTAATCCTATTGGGGTCCCCCCTCCCTCGGCCCTATGCCCTCCCCCCACGTGCAGCCAGAATCCTGTTTGCGCTGCTTTTTCAGTTGTCATTCCTCAGGCTCTGCTCCTTGGCCTGGTTTACTTTTATGGTGATGGCTCTGTCCCCCTGGCTTCCACTTCAGTTTAGTCTCTTTCTGGAAAACCCTTTGTTCCCGGGCTTCTTTGTGGCCGTCCTCCTCTTCCCTTCGGTCCCCCAGAGCCGTGCTGGCCGGGGCTTGCCCGGGTCTTGGTTCGGGAGCCGTCTGGCCTCGGACGTGAGGCATCTCAGGCTCGTGCTCCCCGCCAGCCTTCAAGGTTTCTTCTAGGAGCTTCTCCCGCAGCCGCCCAGGCCCAGCCGCGACTCCCTCCTTTGTCCCGGCCGCCGGTGGAGGTCAGCGCCGAGCCGGGCTGCGGCTCAGCCTGGGTCGGCCCGGGGGTCTCCCGGCCGCGGCCACCCGCCGGGCCTGCTGGCGGCGGGCCTCAGGCGCCGGCCGGCCTCCCCGCCGCTCCGCTCCCTCCCGCGGCCCGCCCGGGCGGTGGTCGGCGGCCCACCCGGCCCAGCAGGCTGCAGCCGCGGGCTGAGGACGCGCCCGGCGGCGGAGGCGGAGGGCTGAGGGCGGGGAACCGGCCCGGCCTGGCGCTCCTGACAGGAGGCGCCGCCGCCGCCGCCGTCGTCGCGCCGGGGCGGGCTGAGGGAGGAGCGGAGCCGAGGGGTGGGGAGGCGGAAACGCGAGCCGGGACCGGCGGAGCGCGAGCGGGCCGGGTGCGAGCGGGCTGAGCGCGACTGCCGGGCCGGGCGAGAAGGGACGCAGAGCCGAGAGCGAAGAGAGCGAGGGCACCGCCGCCACCGCCGCCGCCGCACCGCACAAAGGCCGAGGCTGGGGCCGCCGCCGCCGCCGCCTCAGCGCGCGGGCCTGGAGCCGGCGCCCCCCCGGGGCCCCGGGAGAGCGCGGCGCGGGCAGCCATGGCCGGCTACGTGCCGGGTCAGCAGCCGGCCAACCGCAGCCAGGAGAAGGAGTTCGTGCAGGCGTACGAGGATGTGCTGGAACGCTACAAAGGTGAGGCTGGGGCCCGGCCGGCGCCGGCCGGAGCCCGGGGCCCGCGGCTTGGCCCTCCCCGGCCCCGCGGCGCGGCCGGCTGCAGGTGGGGCGGCGGGCGGGGGCGCGCCCACCCGCGCGGGGCCGGGCCGGGCCGGGAGCCGCGGCCGCCACTCGGGCCGGCTTCGGGAGAGTGGAGCGGAACCCCCCGCGAGTCCGGCTCGCAGGCCGCCGCTCGCCGATCACCAGGCACACTGTTTGCTTTATTATCTGGCCGGGGCCGGAGGAAGAGAGACGTGGAGCTGGCTCTGGAGAGCGGCTGCTGTGGGACTCCGTGGCGGCGGAGGAGTTGGGCTCGAGGGAGAGAGGCTCTCGATCGGTTTCCCGGGGCGAGCTTTCCCAGCGGTGGCTCTCGGGGGAGGGAGGGGGTCGCCCGCCCGCTTTTGTCTCCCTGCCTCTCGGAGGAGTCGCGCGGAGCCTTGGTTGCCGGGCACCCCGGGGGTCGCGGGGGTCGGGGGTGGGTGGGTGGGTGGGTTGCGTGGCCCGTGAGTGTGCAGATTTCGGTGGCGAGGCCTCCCACCCCCACGCCGCCCCCCTCGATGTCTGGGCCTGCCTGGTCCAGGCAGGGGTCTAGTTATTTATTTATTTATTATCTCTCCCCCCCACCCCCCGAAATAAAGATTGGTCGCGGAGCTCGGATTTCAGCCCCTGGAGGCTGTCTTGCGAAGCCGTTCAGCGAGTTAATGCCTAATCTCCGGCGAGTGCACGCAGAGAAAGTTTTGACAGGCCGGCAGGGCTGCGGGCTGCCTTCCCCTAACCGTCCTAGGTGCCCCGGAGAGGGGGAGGCAGCAGGGGTGCGTGGCTCTGGAGCCCCCGCTTTGATTAACCAGAGTGCTCCCCTCTGCAGTTTACACTTTTCATCGGAGCTGGAGATTTCCCAGAAACTTCACAGGCAGCACCCCCCCCCTTTTTTTCTTTTTAAAGCTGGGGCTCTTGTGTCTAGCCTTGCTTTTCTTTCCATATGAAGGAGAGGAATCTTCAACCCTTGTGACTGAGGCCAGCATACTTGTTTACGACACCTACCCAGTGAAGGCGAGCTAATGGCAAAGCTGTAAACCCCCTTTCTCTTTCTCTCTCTCTCTTTTCTGGTAACACTAAGGCTCACATGGGAATGCAGCGTGGGGGAAAACCAGATGAAATGGTAAAACGGGCCCGCTAGGACTTCTGTTTGTCTTGGCCGCATCAGCTGCTGTGAGCCGTCCAGTTGTCCTGCCTGCAGGGAGGTCTCTGTCAGCGCCCCCGTGGCCCTTCTTTTTAAGAAACGGGGATTATTTCCGAGCACAAAGAGGTTAGGTAGTGCTGCTGAACTTCATTGAAAAACGGATGCTTGCTGAACGGTCCCATTAAGTCTCCTTTGCAGGCTTTTGAGCAACATCGGGCTCCTCCTCAGAGGGAGGATCCGCTCGCTGGGTTGGCTCCGGCTGTGACAGCTTTCAACCAGCAGAATTAAAGCACACAGAGAGGAAGAAATCTCAGTACCTCCCTCGGTCAAGTTGCTGGTGGCTCCTAGTTGAAAGGAAGTTGGGCGCCCTTGTCATGGGAAAGAGGAAGTAGGGCTTGTTGCTGGATGGGCGACTGGTGTTCAGGCCTTTCAGGCATCTCACTCAATTTGGCTTTCCTCCGATGAACTTTGTGTAGGAATTTGATTCTTTTCAAATCCAGGCCTATTTCTTTCTTTCAATTTTTAAAGACGCTTTACTTTTATTTATTTATTTTTATTTATTGTGTGTGTATGAGTGTTTTGCCTGCAGGTATGGCTGTGTACCACGTGGGTGGCTGATGCCTGAGGAGGTCAGAAGAGGGCGTTGGATCCCCTGGAACTGCAGTTATAGATGGTTGGGAGCCACCATGTGGGTGCTAGGAATCAAACCTAGGTCCTCTGCAAGAGCAACAGGTGCTCTGAATTCTATCAGTTTAAAAAAAAAAACAAAGCCTTGGGGTTGGATTGGCGAGATGGTGTGCAGATAATCGCACCAGTGTAGCAGCTTACAGCCTCTTGTAACTTCAGTTCCGGGATCCGATCGACGTCCTTTGGTGTCCTTGTGCACCTGGCACAAATATGGTACCCATGGATTTATTCAGGCACACACATACACAAAAACAAATAATCTTTAAAAAATAGCACATGCATGCCTTCAATTCCAGCACCCGGGAGGCCGAGGCATATCTGAGTCGGAGGCCAGCGGAGGTCTACATAGTGAGACATGTCTCAAAATAAAAAAAGTTATAAATATTAAAAAAGAATTCATTTTGGAGAGAGATGGGGAAACTGATACTACTGTAGGCATCTAGACCTTCATTGGTGGGCCTCCCAGTTAGTTGCATCCTTACTGTGATCATTTGAAGAATTATCATTATACAAAATACAGGAGAGGTTTCAAATATAGAGGGAGGTTGGTAGTTCTCCGCTACATAAATTGCCCATAGAAGGGGCTGAAGTGACAAGTAGTGTATTCGCAGTGTGAACCAAGCAGAGCTGTGTATAAAGCCACTTTATTAGGAACAGTTGTCAGGATTTTCCAGAACTGCTTGGCAACTGCTACCCTGTGTGTTGGTAGTGAGCGTGGCTTTGGCAGTGCTAGAAGATTCAGCATGGACATAAATGCTCTCTCCTCTTCCCAAGCATCCCAAAGGCTGCTTCAGAGAGCTGGCCGATAAACAAGAAGCACTGGATAACTAGATGCTAACATTTCAGAGTGGGCAGCAACTAAGAGCACCCCCATGTTCCTCAGCAAGTGACTATTAAGTCTCTGTTGCTGGTGATAGTGTTGGGCATCGGAGATGCTAGGATTATGAATGAGGTCTGGTTCCTGCCCTGGTTATTCACATCTAGCAAGGCAAAAATAGACGCAAACAAATAATTATGAGGCTGGTGACCATTGTGGAAGCATGAGACCAGAGAGAATCTCTGGGGTTCGCTGGGAGAATTGGGCTTTGTCTTTTGTTTCAGGGTCTTACTGTATAACCCTGGCACTACCACACCAGCTTTTGATTTTAACATCAATTAGTTAATTTTAAGACAGGTTGTCAGCCTAGGCTGGGTATGTAGCTGAAGGTGGCTTGGAGTTCCCGAGTCTTCTGTCTACGCTTCCCAAGTGCTGGATGGCAGGCTAGGACACCATGCCAGTTCAGAATTAGATTGTGTGTTCTCACAAACTTTTGAAACTTAAAGACTTCATGTGCCAACATGGGCCAGGAATAAAAGAACATTCACATTTCAACCTGGATAATGTCGACTGAATGGGACTTAGAAACTTCAGAGTCGACTTACAAACTTAAATTCTTGTTAGATGGTGAACTCACCAGATGCAACGAGTGAATGCAACGTTCGGGATACCACAGAAAGTCACTGCCCAGAGAGGTACACACAGACACACACAGACACACACACACACACACACACACACACACACACACACACACACACACCCCACAGGACAATTTGATAGTAATAAAAAGGCTTTTGAGTTCAGATTTGGGCCCAAGTCCAGCTCTGCATTTGTGCTGTAACCCCTAAAACATTGCTGACTCACTCTTTAGATTGTCTGTTAAAACCAATCAGTGATTTATTGGTTTTCATGAGAATATCGATGAACTGTTCACATACTTTATGCTGTCACTGTTTTTAAAATTTTTCATGTGTATAATTTAGATTTTCTTTTCTTTTTTTTGGTTTTTTGAGACAGGGTTTCTCTGTGTAGCTTTGCATCTTTCCTGGAACTCACTCTGTAGCCCAGGCTGGCCTTGAACTCACAGAGATCTGCCTGGCTCTGATTCCCGAGTGCTGGGATTAAAGGCATGCGCCATCACTGCCTGGCCTAATTTAGATTTTCAAAACCATTTTGTATTCAGCTTGAGCTTTGTAATACCCTATACCGCTAGCATTACTAGGATTGGTAAATTTAGACATAGGGACTTGTCCAAACACAGGTTTCAGAGCTCTGGATGAGGGTTTCACACTGACACAGAGGAAGTTTTAAAATCAGAGCATTGACTTGGGTTTATTTGTGAGATCATTTGTGAAAATGTTAGTAAAAGGCAATTGTTAGTGTCATTGCTGGCATCCTCTGAAGGACAGGCTCACACTGGAAACGCCTTGCAATTCCTGAGCTCGAACTGTGGAGAATTTCTTTTCCCTTGGTTTGTTCAGAGTCTTGTTATGTAGCCCTGTCTGGCCTGGAACTCATTATATAGACCAGCCTGGGTTCTGGTTTCACAGAAATCCACCTGCCTTTGCCTTCTGTGTGCTGGGATTAAAGGTGTGTGCCTTTCTTCCCCATGGTTATGGGAAAGTTTTATAATATGTAAGTCTTTGAGAATTTTATACAAAGTAATGTATCACAAAATGATGCGGTTTTGCTAACGCATTGGAAAGTGTAGACTGAGGATTTCGCTTACCTAAGTAACTCCCTAAAGAAACTCTAGGTTAAGAGTGGACTCAGTTCTTAAGTTCCCTTTTAGAACAAAGTCTTGGAGTTGGAGTGGATTGTTTCTAGAAGGAACAATGGCGTAATTGCTACTTCTGGACACTGAACACTATTAATTCAGAAAGTGAGTCAAGTCCATTTGCTGGGAAATCATAGCTTTGGCCACACCATGCTGCTGAAATAACACAATGTGTGCATGGCTAGCAGTGCTTATGGGAACCACTGCCTTGGTCTGGCTGGCAAGTGATGTGACGGGCCAGGGAGAGCCACTGTCCATGCTCTGTTAGTTAGCCTGCTTGTTTTCCCTGCCTGTTCCATATTCTCGAGATCCTGGTGGGAAGAACACTCAAGAGTGTACATCTGGGAACAGAAGTGTCCAGGGAGTGAACCTAGGACCTCCTGTGTACCAAGCACGTCTTCTACCCTTGAGCTACATCTCCAGCCCTTTAAATTTTTAAATTTTTATTTGTTTATTTATTCATTTATTGATTTAATATTTATTTATTTTGAGATATAATCTCAGCCTGTCTTTCAGAGCTGTCTTCCTGCCTCTGCCTCCCTAGTGAACTTCTGTGTTCCTTCTAATAAAATGTCCTTGTTTTCCTGCAGAACTTCTCAGTTTGGGGATGGATTACAGTGGGTCTCCAAGTCTTTGCCCTCAGGGTTGGGCTTTTCCATGGTTTGACTTAGTCTGGACACAAACTATACCTATTGCTACTCTTCAACATGGGCCTCTGCTCTGCCTGTGCTGATCTCAGAGGTCTTCATGCAGGTTCTCAGCCTGCCTCTGTGCCTTTTCTTAGGTCCCCCCTTCTTCTAATGGCTTCTTCCTTTCTGATTATGTGAATCTTACCTCCTTTATTAAGGCTAAAGCATGACATTTGCATCTCCATGCAGCTTTCCCCTGTAACTTTATCATTCATTGGTGGCTCCCGTCTTTCTCTCATGTCTTACAATAGCTACAACTGCAGTTAGACTCTTAATTACATATAAATTGTAAAAATAATGCTCTTGCATTGTTCCATGCCTTTTAGAATTGTCTCTTTGGTGAAACAATACTCTGTAATGTGGCACACACCATTTTTTTTTTTTTTCCAGAGCTGAGGACCGAACCCAGCACCTTGTGCTTGCTAGACAAGCACTCTACCACTGAGCTGAATCCCCAACAATGCTTTGTAATGTGAAAGTGCTAAGGCTTCTGTCTTTTGTGATTATGTCATCCTATGGCATCATCCATATACTCTACCATTGAGCCACACCCCCAGCTCCTCGGTTAGGAACTTTTGTTCATTTTGAGATAGGGTCTCAATCAAGTCCCTGAAGCCCGTGGAAATCTCACTCTGGTGCGGTGGTGCCCTACTGTAATTCCAGTGCTCCAAAGGTAGAGACAGGGAATTCCTGGAGCAAGCTGGCTTGCTACATTAGCCGTATTGGTGAGCTCTGGGTTTAGGTGAGTGAGAAACCCTTCCTCGGTGAGTACAGTGGGGAATGATTGAAGAGGACTTCCAGTGTCAGCCTCAGATCGCTACGCTATGTGTCACTGCACATAGATGGGCACTTGAGTACACAGGTTTGTCCACACACATACACACTTGCATCAGCACCTCACATATACATGAAAAAAGCTCATCTTACAGAAGCAATCTATCCGATACTTAATGTAGAAAATTTTAACTTATGGGAATGAATGTATATATAGTTTTTGATTGTGTGTGTGTGTGTGTGTGTGTGTGTGTGTGTGTGTGTGTGTGTGTGTGTAGGAGCCAACAGATAGATTTACTGTGCCTAGGAGAAAGTGAAGTGCTCAAGGACAAAGCTTTGTGGTCAATATCCTCCACTTGTTCTGGCTGTATGAAATTTTGTTACAGTGTAAAGTTCCCTGGGTAGAAGCATGTGTTTTTCTTTCTCTTTTCAAAATTTGTTTTGAATGACCATGTGTCAATCATCAGGGATGTTCCAATTATCAGGGATGATTTGGCTAGTAACCTAAGACAAGTTAATTAATTGGTCAGTCATCATCATCTTTTGCCAGCTGTACTGCTGGGTTCTTCTGTCTTGCTAGAATACGTTTCTATAGTAATTTTTACTCAGAAAGATAAACAGGGTTGCTTTGTGTTGATGCAGAGAATAAGCTTGTTTGAGTTGCCTTTTGGAATTCAGACAGTTTTCTATCCAAAGGAGCATGTTGAATGAGACATAGGAAGTAATTTCGTTTGGCCGTGCTTTTTAGTCAATTAATGGCAATGAATCAGCCCACTGTACTTTATGTTTTGTTAGTGCCTATAAGAGATACTGTGTTGAGTAAGTGGTATTGGTGAGATGGGCGGAACACTTAACTCGGGTTAGGCATGCAAAGAATGAGATTAAGATTAGGAGTAGATGTGGGCCATGGTGGTGTGCATGCCTGCAATTCCTTTGGGTTGAGAAGGAAGGGGTTTGAGGCCAGCCTGGGCTGCACAGTAAGACTCTATCTTAAAAAAAAAAGAATCTTGGTGTGGTGGTTCAAGATTATAAAATCATCACTGGAGGGGCGGAGGCAGGAGTATCTCTAATTTGAGGACAGATTGAAACTGAGTTTCAGATCAGCCCAGGACAGATAACAAGATTCTGTCTCAACAAAACAAAATAAGGCATAGCTCAGTTGTTAGAGCACTTGCCTCGCATGCAGGAAACCCTGGGTTTGCTTCCTAGCCCTTCATAAACTGGGTGTTGTGTTGAATGCCTGTAATCTCAGTACTGGGGAGTTGTAAGAAAGAGGATCAGGGGTCTAAGTCAGCCTTAAACACATAGTGGGTGCCAGGCCAGTCTGGATTGCATGACACCCTGTCCTCAAACCAAAGCAGAGTAGAGCAGACCAAAATCTAACCATCCAAATACAAAACACCTCAGCCAGCTAACCAACTAACCAACCGACCGACCGACCAACCATAACCCCCAAACAACTAAACAGATTAATAAAACAAAAGGCTCTGTGGATAAAGTGCTTGATGCAGCTTCAGATGCCCACAACGCAGATGCAGGTGGGCCGCTGCCTGTAATTCAGAGATGGGATCATTGGAGCAAGCTGGTTAGGTCGGCTAACCAGGCGATGAGCTTTGGGCTTAGTGAATGAGGTGGAGAGCAGGGAGAAGACACTGCTGTCAGGTCCACAGCACACATGGGTACACACACGTACTGACAGTTTTGAACACTGAAACATGAATGCATAACTTGTGCACATGTGTACTTGTGTGTGGACACACACACACACACACACACACACACACACACACACACGTATGCAGAGAGTAAGGAGGAAGGTCCCAAATGTGAATGTGAAAGCTTGTGTTTCATACTCTGGGAGGAGTGATGTAGATGTTATGTAAATGATGGATGAGAGCGAGACTCTACTCTAGAGGTTGATGTTGCAGTTGAGTCATGAAACTAGATTAAGAGGTGATAGAGAGGCTGGAGAGAGTGTTCACAACCACTTGTAATTCCAGTTCCAGAGGATCTGAAACAAAAGCACCAGGCCTCCGTGTGCTACACAAGCATACATGCAGGCACTCACACATTCACATACAATAAAAAGAGAGAGAGGGGGGATTGGGTCTGGTGGCGCACACCTTTAGTTCCAGTGCTAGGGAGGCAGAGGCAGGTGGATCTTTGTGAGTTCAAGGCCAGCCTGGTCTACTAGGCCACCTAAGGCTACATAGTGAAACTACAGAGAGAGAGAGAGAGAGAGAGAGAGAGAGAGAGAGAGAGAGAGAGAGAACAAAGACATATTAGCAGCCATTGGGGCAGGTATACTGACTACATTTAAGGATTTTTTTTTAAACAAGATTTATTTTTGATTATTTTTAATTATGTGTGTGTCTGTATATTGTGGGTGTGTATGTGCTCAGATGCTCATGGAGGTCAGAGTTTTGGACCACCTTGGAGCTGGTGTTGTAGGGAGTTCTGAGCCATCTGACATAGGTGCCGAGAGCAGAACTGAACGCAGGTCCTTTGCAAGAGTAGCAGGCGCTCTTAACCACTGGGCCATCTCTCCAGCCCTGACTTTAAAATCAGATGCTAATGTTGCTAGCAATTTCCTGTAAGATTTTGCCTTCAAAAATAAGAACTAGGGGGTGGAGAGATAGCTCAGCAGTGAAGAGCACTGACTGCTCTTTAGGAAGACCCATGTTGTATTCCCAACATTCAAATGGTGGCTTACAAACCATCTGTAACTCCAGTTCCAGGGGACCTGACACTCTTCTTGACTCCTCAGGCACTAGGCACACAAGTGGTGCACAAACATACATATATGCAGGCAAAATACCCAAACACACTAAAAATAAAGAAAAGAAATGAAATAAGAACCAATCTTCATTCCAGGACTTCTTTAGACAGAAACCCCTCTTTGTCTGTATTTAAAAGGATTTGACTCCTGAGTTTGTGAGATAGGCCCGTGTATTTGAACCTGCCATTCAAAGTCATGTTTAACCTTTTCTTGTCACTTAAGTTAGCAAATGCTGGTGTTCCGTGATACCTAGTTGTGTTGGTTGTTTTCTTTTCTCTCACCCTGAACCTCTCTGGTCAGCTTGACACCAACTAGAGCCTCCTGGGAAGAGGAAACCCTAGTTGAGAAAATGCCTACATCATATTGGCCTGTAGGCATGCTTGGGTCATTTCTTTATTAATGATTGATGTGGGAGGGCTCTGTCCACTGTGGGCGGTGCCACTTGGACTGGTGGTCCTGTATTGTACAGGAGAGCAAGATGAGCAAGCCAGTAGGCAGTCCCTCCAAGGCCTCTGCTTCCCTCGGTTCCTGCCTCCAGGTTCTGGCCTTGGTTTCCTTTGATGATGGATTGTATTTGTGTATTGAAGGACTATTTATTTGATTGTAACCTGTCAACCAAATAAACTCTTTCCTCCCCATGTAGCTTGGTCATGATTTTATATCACAGCAACAAAAAGAAAACCATCCTCTGAACAACCTTTCTTGTAATGATTTTATCAATAAATAACTGGCAAGGATTTCATAAGAACCCACTAAGTTTCTATTTTGCCCGTTTTGCTTTGAGACAGGGTTTCTGTAGCTGTGTGGCCTGGCACTTGTGGCGATTTTCCTGTCTTAGCTTCCTGAGTCCATGAGTTACCTGTAGCTTTCAGTTCTACCCTGATTTGTTAGTTTTTCAGAGTGTTGGGGGATTTCTTTGGAGGACTTGTGTGTTCATCAATGAGTATCTATTGAACTTGTATTCTGTATTCTGAACCAGGGAGTAGGTGAAGAGCTGAGAAAACAAAGACCATTGTTCTTACATCTCTGTGATCTTACAGTTAAATGGGGGAAATACTGCTAAGTTGACAACTGGCGTCTGTTGTAGGGAGTGCTGTAATATAAATAAATGCTGGTACTAAGGTATTGTAGGACCCAGTGTAGCCAAGGTAAGAAGGCAGAAAGGACACTGGAGGGAGAGGGAGCTGGGTTTTACTTTAAGGATTTGAGTCTCTGAGCGAAAAGGTTCGGTAAAGGGCATTCTGGGCATCATGCGTAGAGAAGGGGATGCAAGAGCTTGATGGGAGAAGAGAATGTGGGTGGAATTGGGGGTGTAGAATATGAGGGGGGTGAGATGAGTGGGTAGGCCTAAATGTTGACTGGCTTTGCATGCCTTCCTGTAGTTTGGACTTCTTTTAAGGCTTGTGGGCGCATTGAAGGCTCTTAGGCGAGGGTTATGATTAGGTTCACCCTGTAGGAACACTTCCTTTCTGGCAGCAGTGTGGAGGAAGACTGGAGCAGGGCAGTAACAGTGACAAGACAGGAGTCCGTCACAGTAGTGGAGGCAGGGAGTAGGCCACGAAGGTTATAATGTAGCAAGTCAGGACCACTCAAGGTCAGGTCCATGTGTTTGATGACTAACTGGATGTGGTATATAATGGAGAAAGGGAAGAACTGAGACTGACTTGTGGGTTCCTAACTTGGGTGTCTGGGTGGGTGGTGTCACAAACTACAACAGGGACCCAAAGGGGGTGCCTAACTGTAGTAAAATGGTGGCCACAGCGGTGCAGGAAAGATTCTGTTTTGTGGGGTTGATTGAGGTCAAGGTTTGTGAGGGGTAGTGGCCGTGGTGCAGCAGGCGGCTGGTGGTCCAGAGTGTGGAGTGCAGGAGAACTGTGGATGAGGCAGGTACTGGATCAGCTTAATCAAAGCTATGGGCATAGGCGAGGGCAGTTACCTAGGGAGTGGGCACACAGTGGAAGGGGTTGGAGGCAAAACTACCCTCTGTAAGGAGGACCTTGTCTGGAGCAGAGGTAGAAGGTCCTTGGGAAAAAAATTGTCTGCAAAAAGAGAATTAGGAGGAACCAAAGAGAAATTTTGAGGAGGATGTTCTGTGGAGGGCATGTCTCACAGAGTCAGATTATGTGGAGATTAAAGCCAGAGGTGAACTGTAGGTGCGTAATACACAGGTCACTTTTACTCAGGCATTTTTAGTGGAGATATGGGAAGTGAGTGCAGAAGGGAGTAGAGGAAATTGGCCTTTAAAAGAGGTGGATGTAGGGGAGAGATGTATTTATTTATTTACTTTCTAATAAGGGCCTCTGTAGCCTAGGCTGGCCTTAATCTTGCCTCACAATGGTGGGATTAGAAGCATGAGCTACCACCATGTGTCCCCCACCCCCCAGTGAAGCAGGGCTTCTATGTGTAGCCCTGACTGTCCTGGAACTCACTCTGTAGACCAGGCTGGCCTCTAACTCAAGAGATCCACCTGCCTTTGTCTCCCAAGTGCTGGCATGAAAGGTGTATGCCATCACGCCCCTCTTTGCTTGGCTTTCTTTATTGCACCGTTGGTGAGACTTGAGAATGTCTAAGTGCTGTTTGGAAAGAGCCAGGAGAGCAGGAGAAGTTAATAAAATTCAAAAATGGGAGACATGCTTGGAGCATAGGATCCAGTGAGAACAAAAGAAATAAAACACGCACACGCACACACCCCTTTTCTCCAGCTGCAGAAGCATTCAGTAACCTGTCCAAGATGCTAAGGGAGAGAAGTAGATTTCTAGCATAGTTTTTTTGTTTGTTTTGTTTTGTTTTTTTGTTTTTGATTTTTTTTTGGTTTTTCGAGACAGGGTTTCTCTGTGTAGTTTTGGTGCTTGCCCTGGATCTCGCTGTGCAGCCCAGGCTGGCTTCAAACTCACAGAGATCCTCCTGGCTCTGCCTCCCAAAGTGCTGGGATCAAAGACATGCGCCACCACCGCCTGGCTTTTTTTAAAATAATATGTGTGTATGTATGTCTCTGTTTAGGTCTGTGCACATGAATGCAGATGTCCACCAAACCCAGAAGAGGGAGTCAGTCAGATTTCTTGGGACTGGAGTTAGTTAAGCAAGACATTCTCTTTCTCTCTTTTTTTTATTAAGGGTTTTTTTTTTTTTTTAAATTCATTTTACATACCAACCACAGGTCCCCCTCTCTTCCCTCCTGCTGCCCCTCCAGCCTCCCCCCTCCAAACTACTCCCATTGCAGTACGTTCTCTTAACTGTGAAGCCATCTCTTCAATTCTCCAGTATATGTTTGATGTAAGAATAACGGGTTCTTGTCTAAAAAAAAAACTTAGCACCTAGCTTTTGGTTTACCTTGCATTTTGTACCTTGAGCAAAACAGTTTGCTCTTTCTGGGAAGAAGAAACTGTATATGTAATTTTTGTATTTTATGTCAGCAAAGTACTGGGTAGAAACCATTTCTTTTTTGTCTGAATTAATTTGGTGGATAGGGGCCTTTGTTTGTCTTTTTGAGATGGTGGGGGTTGAACCCACGGCTTGTGTAAGTGCTGGGTGAGCCTTCTATCATTGAACTGTACTCTAGTCCCTGACAGAGATGTCTTACAGAGAGGAAGGGCCCTTCTCACCCGTCCCCTTTAATCCTATCTCACATCTACTACAGAAAGGGCAGGAGTCACTGGTTTGGAAATCTTCAGGCCTAGCGCCTACATAAATCTCATAGGCTAGCCTCCCTACCAATGTTGTTGAGGTTAGGAACATTTGTGTGATTTGTGCTGTACGGCAATTAAGGCCTTAGTATATACCCCATTCCATTTGTACTAGGCTTTTGAAGACCTGGGTTCTCTGCAAGACTGCACAGAGGGCTATTGTGGGGAGATACAGCTTCTTTCTTGTTGATTTTGGCAGGCTGGCAGTGGATGTGATGGGTTTGTTCTCATGACTCAGAGCGCTCTCTGCTTTACCTTGCAAGTTCAGTATAATTACCACCTTTCAGGTGCTGATGCTGTCCTTCAGTTTATCTGACCTTTATATCTAACACAAGTATCAGGTTCCCTTGTCCTCTACTTGCATTTTTTTTCACCTTTCCTCTATTGTAGAGGGTATTTCCTGTTACTTTATTTTAGGCCTACTACAGAATTTACTTAAGTCTCAGTCCCTTTTGGCACATCTCATGGCTTTTGGCTGTTAATTGGCACATTCTCCACATCGTTGCTTGTTTCTTGCACCTTATTTTGTAAATTTGGACTCTGTATCAGATAAGTTGATGTGAGTCACTCCAAGGAGTGGAAGGTACCATCTCCACTAATTTAGAGAATCTTTGATCTTGTTTCAGTCCCTAGTTGGGTTTATCCTGTTGATTTTCTGCCCTAGAAGAGGTGTGTGTGCACCTGTGTGTCCTTTGTCTCTGGTTTCACGTGTTGTTGCAGATGGACTACTCTGAGATGCCACTTACCATATATAAATCCCCTCCAGAATCCTTGTCATCCCAATCAACAAATAGAACTCTATTAGGAGCTTCTTAGATGTAATTTAGTATATGACATGGAATAGTAGGGTTCATAACCCCTCCCCTGCCTTCAGGGGGTTTATAGTACAGTAGATACTATACAAGACAAAGGATAATAGCCACGTGAACAGATGGGCAAGTGATAGTTGCCCCCACTTAGCTGTCCTGCTTAGAGTAGGTGTCTTAAAAACAGACTGGGGATCTCTGATGGTCCAGTCAGTAAAGCACGGTCATGCGAACACAAGGACCGTGTGAATCTCCACTCCCTGTGTGAAGAGCCAGACGCTGTGGGGTCCTCCTGTGGTTGCCCTGGAAGACAGAGAAAAGAGGACTCCTTGTGCTTGGTGGCCGGCCGGTCTAGTGAACCAGTGCACTCCTGCTTAAGTGAGAGACTTGTCTCAAAAAGTAAGGTGCAGTGTGACCGAAGAAGACACACGATGGCAGCCTCTGGCCTCTACATACATGTACACAAACATGCACACATGCTCACACACGTATGCACATACGTGAAGAGGCACACATAGACACAGACACAAAATTAAAATGACAAAAACCCAGACTTAATTAAACAGGGAGACCTACAGAGACAAAAGCATCTTCTGTCCAGCCCATGGCCCTCTCTAATGTCCTTTTAGGACGTTTGAGTCATATTTTTTTCTTTCTTGCTGGGCAGGATCCCAATGAGGCCCTTACTCTACAGTGACCTGTGGCTGAAGAGGTAGGCTCCAGTTTTCAGCAGGAAGAATACCTGGAATGCTGGGCTTCTTTGTAATTGTGTCTGTAACATGAGGACAAACATCCTAGACATAGTACAAACACTTGTGCTCACAAACATCCCTAGCTGAGCATCAGTGAAGGCTACCTCATCCTGAGTATGGGTGTCAGGATTGATTCAGTAGATGCTGGCTGCTCCCCGCCCCACCCAGGAAAATAGCAAATTCAGTTCCAGTGTTGGCTGGTTATTTTTACTAATAGTAAACAAGGACTAGGGCCCTTTAGATGGCAACGTGGTGAAGGCATTTCCCCCAAGTCTGATGCCTTGAGTTTGATCCTACAGCCAGCATGACTGAAGGAGGCAACTGACTGCTGCTGGTTGTACTCAGACCTCCACACCTGTTTTGTGCTCCCTCCCCCCAAGTAAATAAATGTAAGTTAAAAAAGAAAACAGGAAAGCTGGGCAGTGGTGTTGCCTGCCTTTAATCTTAGCACTCCGGAGGCAGAGGCAGGGGATTCAAGACCAGCCTGGTGTACAGAGTTCCAGGACAGCAAAGGCTACACAGAAAAGCAGGGAGCAGACTAGTTTATTTGGGATGATTTGTCCAGGAGAGGGAAGATGCTTTAAGGCTTCTTTAGAGAGGTCGAGAAGAAGCGAGACCTGGTGTTTGGAGAAGGGACATCTGTACGAATCATCTGGCACAGATTCAAGCAGTGGCCTCTACCTTGGTACCTAAGTAAAAGATACACCAGGAGATGATTCTTTGTGATGCCTTATGTGGATTATTTTGCCAGACTAAGACTTGAATAACAAGCCTTGAATGTTGAAGCAAGAAAGGAAAGTTTACAGAAGGCCAGAAGTGAAGTATTGTCTAAGATGACGACATCCAGAAGTGTAGCTTCATTGTTCTTGAAGAACAGTCTGCCTCCTGATGTCTAGTAAGCAGTTTGTAAAGAAATGTTCTTGGCCAGGCAGTGGTGGTACTTTAATCCCAGCACTTGGGAGACAGCAGGTCAGCAGCATCTATAAAGCAGGTTCCAGGACAGCCAGGGCTACACAGGGAAACCCTGTCTCAAAAAAAAAAAACCAGAAAAACAAAAAAACAAAAAACTAAAAAATAAGCCGGACAGTGGTGGCGCATGCCTTTAATCCCAGCACTCGGGAGGCAGAGGTGGGCGAATCTCTGTGAGTTCGAGGCCAGCCTGGGCTACCAAGAGAGTTCCAGGAAAAAGCGCAAAGCTACACAGAGAAACCCTGTCTCAAAAAAAAAAAAAAAAAAAAAAAAAAACTAAAAAAAAAGCTGGGCATTGGTAGCACATGCTTTTAGTCCCAGCGCTAGGGTGGCAGAGGCAGGCAGATAGACCTGTGAATTTGAGGCCAGCCTGGTCTACAGAATAAGTTCCAGGACAGCCAGGGCTATACAGAGAAGCCCTGTCTTGTTGAGGGGAGGGGATGTTCTTGTTAAAACAAAAACCAAACAAAATTAACCCCTCTCCCTAAAAAAGTAGAGATATTTGTTTACCAGCTCTAATTATCCCTAGCTCTTAGAAGAGTGCCTGTCTGGTATAGCAGGTATAAATTCTGGTCACTCTTGTTCCTGATAAGGAAGAGATAAGTAAGGACACAGTGACCTGCTCAAGGTCAGGTAACTCTTAGAATGAAAGCCAGCTCTCTTCCCCGTGTGAATAATTGTTGTTGAAGCAGAGTCCACCCATGTAGCCCACCCTGGTCTTGAACTCTTGATCCTCCAGCCTTTACCTTTTCAAGTGTCTGGGATCACAGATCTGTTCTATCATACTCAGGTTTTTGTTTTGTTTTTTAACAATATTTATACACTTATGAGGTCGGAGAGATGGCTCAGCAGTTAAGAGTGCTAGCTGTCTTTCAGAGGACCCAGATTAGGTTCCTAGCACCTGCACCAAAACTACACAGAGAAACCCTGTCTTGAAAAAAAAGGGGAAAAAAAGACTTGTCTTGTTCTCATCTGGCCTTAGGAGTGTTGTGATATGCATGCCACCACATCTGGCCTTTACATGGGTTCTAGAGATTGGACTCAGGCCTCAGGCTTGTGCAGCTAATGCTTTTATCTGCTAAGCCATATTCCTGGCCTAATGGCTTTATTGTTTTTGTTTTTTAAACAAGACTGTTTAATCACAGTTCCTTATATGGCTTGGTATTAATGTGTATTACGACTGTATATCCTATGAGCAGGTATGGATGAAGGAAAAGGTAGGAAGCCATTGTGTACTTAATTCCAAGGACAGAAACCACATCCTGTGTCAATCCAGAGACACGGTAGGTTTTACAGCGGAGGAAACAAGGTTAAGAACCTAAATTCCTTCCCTGAGGGTCTCCCAGCTAATGATTGACCTGGGTTTGCAGTTCAGTCTGATTAGCCCCGCTCCACTTTTCCTCAAGTCACAGCAGAAGTTAGGGATTTGTGGTCTGAGCTGCTTTTAGATTTTCATGTCAGATAACCGAACAGTCCTCTGGCCTGAACTACTGAAGTAGAGCTGCAGAATTGTTTACTTTAAGAGAACCCTGTGGAGCAGAAGGTCTGCAGAGAGGAGACTCTAGGGCTCCTGAGACAGAAAAGTAATCTCTGCTCTACACATGAACTCAGTTAAATTGCATAATTTAAACTTTAGACTTTCTTTTAGACCGGGGTCCTGAATAGCTATAGAAAGACGATTATAATCACACTTCACACTCTTGTGGGCAGAGCCACTTCTGAGTGTGATTGGTAGTGTTCTTCAGCACCAAGAGCTCAACAAAAACTGTCAGAGATGTAGAACAGGTAGAGTGGGAAAGGACTGAGCCCAGTTGAAACTAGCTGTTTCGGTAGTAAGTAGGCAGATCCTAATTACCTGTGTTGCCTAGAGACCTGAGCTGAGAGTAAGTAAGGGTGGGGCTCGGCCAGACTCATTAACTTTGGAGATTTTCATTAGCTGATCACAGAGATTCAGGAAGGGGCGGTGGTGGTCACAGAATCGGGATAGTTTGGCTTTGGCTGGTGGTCAGGTAGTGGTGGGCCAGGGACCTGTGATACCCAGGAGCTTGTTAGAGCTGCAGAATCTTTGGCCTCACGGCAGATTGTTGAATTAGTCTTCATTTTAGCAAGATCCTCTAGTGATTGATTCTGTGCATACTAAAGTTTGAGAAAGACCAAGTTTATGATTAATTGTTGAGTGCGAAAGTTTTGAGAGTCGGGCCGACCTGGTATTGAAATTTGGTTTCACTAGTTACAAACTTTGTTCCCTTGATTATTGAGGATGGGCCCAGGGCTCTCTGCTAAATGCTAGGTTAAGTGCCACACTAGTCTCCTAGCCCACTCATAGGGCTATTGAAGAGAGTAAATGAGCTATTGTTGAATTTAGAAATTGATATGCCTTCGAATTAGTGGAATCTGATGATATCTAACAGAAATAGTGCTAATAGAGTAATATATTCAGGAAACGCTAATGCTAACTGAATTAGGCAAACGTACAGGAAGAACCCTATCTCCCTCTCTCCTCCCTCCGAATGAGAGCAGTCCTATAAAGCTGTGCTAGTGTATCCATACATTGGCATTTCCCCCAAATTATCAGTTTTTGAATATTTTTATTTTATGCATATGGATGTTTTGCCTATATGTATGTCTGGTGCCTGAGGCGGTCAGAAGAGGCTATCAGAACCCCCTGGGACTAGTGTTACAAATGGTTGTGAGCGGCCATGTGGGTGGCTGCTGGGAATTGGACCCTGGTCTCTGAAAGAGTAGTCAGTGCTCTTAAACTCTGAGCCATCTTTTCGCCTTCTCCCTAGCACTATTTAATGCTGGTTGTGGCAGCTGCTGCATTTAAAACACACAGCCTTATTAATGTGTTCAGCACTTTATGTATTTATTAATTCAGCCCATAGAGCAACCTATGAACTAAGAATTGTGTCTGTTTTCACAAGAGAAAACAGAACAAAGAACTTCAATGAACATGCTCACATAGCCAGGAAATGAGAGCCAAGAAGTAAACTGAGGGTCTGATTTGCCCATCTGTGCTCTATTTTCCTGTGTTTTGATTGCTCTCAAATTTATGTGGTATACTAGAAAGCATACAATATTGGTTCCAACTTTGCTTCGTGGTGTTTATTTCCTTATTGTAAAACTGGAAGAAGATGAGGTTTGTAAGAGCTTTTCTCTCCTCCTTCTTTCTTTCTTTAGTTTTTGAGACGGAGTCTCACTGTGTAACACCCAGCTGGCCTGGAACTCAGAGATCCACTTGCTGCTGCCACCCAAGTGCTAGGATTAAATGTGCATGCCACCACACCCAGCCTGGTTTTTTCTTTCTTTCTTTCTTTCTTTCTTTTTCTTTTTTTTTTTTTTTTGGTTTTTCGAGACAGGATTTCTCTTGTGTAGCTTTGCGCCTTTCCTGGAACTCACTTGGTAGCCCAGGCTGGCCTCGAACTCACAGAGATCCGGCTGGCTCTGCCTCCCGAGTGCTGGGATTAAAGGCGTGCGCCACCACCGCCCGGCTGGTTTTTTCTTATAAGAAGGTCTCTTTAACTTTTCAAATCTAATATTGAAATATTTTCATATTACATGGGTAGCATACACATAAACACGTAATTACAAATAAAAATAGTTAAAACTTTTACCCCAGTCTCACTATGAAGCTCTGGCTGGCCTGAAATTCATTGTGTAGACCAGGCTGGTCTCAAACCCACAGAGATCCACCCCCCTTTCCTTCCTCAAACACTGGGATCAAAGGTGTGCTCTAATGCCTGGCTCAAATTTTAATATAGCATTTTTATTCTTCAAAAATTTTGTACAATGTATTTTGATCATATTGACCTCTAAGATTGACCCTGTCTCCCCACCTCTCCCTACTTTGATTCCTTTTTTTTTTTTTTTTAATGATCTGCTGAGTCCAGTTTATGCTACCCTCATGGGTGTGGGGTTATCTACTGGAGCATGGTCCACCTATCAGGAGTGACACCCTTAAAGAAAACTGACTCTCCCGCTCCCAGAAATCATCAACTGGCCATAGCTCCTTACTCAGGAGTGGGGGCTCGTGAGTCCCTCTCCACTTACATGCTGGTATGTTGACTTGCTTGATCTTATGCAGGCTTTGTGCAGACAGTCTTAGCTGCTACCAGTTTGTGAGCACAAAGGTCATGTGGTGTCCGGCCCTCCCTGACCAGTGGCTCCAGGGCTTTGAGGGTAAGGATTGAGATAGACAGATGTCCATCTGTGGCCGAGCACTCTACTGACACTTGTTCTCTGAACTTTCATTAACCGTCACCCACTGCACAGACTTCCAGTAGGAGTGAACGCTCTGTTAATCTGGGGGCTCAGGTAGAAGAGTTTAGAGGGCAGCTTGGTACTACTTCTAAGTCTCCTAAGTGAGTCATTTAACACCTAGTGGTTTCAATCAAAACTTCAGAAGAAAATTCCATCTAGGGAGTTGGTTCAAAATTACTTGTTCAAGCAGGTTGGTAGCATTAAGAACAAGGTGTTTGAACCTTGGCTTAGCTGCTTCCTGGGTACATAACCTTGGGCAACTTATTTAGCCTTTCTAAACATTGATTTCCTCATTAGGAGTGGGAAGACTAGTTCATACCTTGCAGGGATGCTCTAAGATTTGAATAAGATAATGTGTTCCTATCACCCAGCGTACAAGAGACACACAGTGGATAGTCAGTATACATGGGTCCTCTTTCCTCCCAAGGGAGGGATGAGAATCGGATAGAAGAAACTCAAAAATGTTTTCACTCTGTGGGTCCTACGGTCTTTCTGTAATAGTGTTCTTAATGTTAGGAGATAAGTTAGCATCTGTTTGTTTTTAGAATCACTCACCTTTTGAATTTAGATTAAAATTTGTTTTCAGGGGTTGGGGATTTAGCTCAGAGGCAGAGCAAGCGCTGGGTTCGGTCCTCAGCTCTGGAAAAAAAAAAAAACTGTTTTCAAAATACATTTTATAATAGTACAAGCACCAGTGTTTAGTTGCTGCTTTGTTTGTGTTTATTTGTTTATGTTTTTTGAGACAGGGTTTCTCTGTGTAGCCCTGGCTCTCCTGGCACTCACTCTGTAGACCAGGCTGGCCTTGAATCCAGAGATCTGCCTGCTTCTGCTGGGATTACTTTTGTGTTTAAAGATGCCTTTTAATTTTAATTTTTTTTTTTTTTAAAGTGGGGATAGAAGTTAAGGCCTCAAAGGTGCTAGGCAAATGTTCTACCAACTGAGCCATATCCCTGGCCCCATTGTTCTATAGTTCTGGGACTTATTGGGAGGGTTGGTTCTGAGGTTCTTAGGGAAGAATCTGCTCTGTGTCTTGTGCCCAGCTTCTGGAAGCCTCAGGTGTTTTGTGGTATCTATAGATGGTATTTATTCTATGCCTTCATACCAGCTGTATGGTACTGTTCTTAAATATCCACCATTAAATTATGACCTCACCAGGACAATCCCCATCTCAAAATCACAAAGCAAACAAATTATATTTATAGTTACAGGGCTTGGACTTCCAACAGTTTTACTAAAACCAAGTAAGAGTTTAGATACCAGCACCTTGTCTTGTGTCAGCATTAGGAAGCACGCAGATGGAGCTGATGGGCAGTTTGGGTGGGAGAGTCTTCCACTTTCTGGGCTAATTAGTTTTTTTTTGAGATAAGGTTTCTCTGTATAACAGTTCTAGCTGTCCTGAAATTCACTTTGTAGATCAGGCTAGCCTTGAACTCACAGAGATCCACCTGCCTCTGCCTCTTGAGTGCTGGGAGTAAAGGCGTGGCCACCAGTAATTTTAATAGCTCCCTGTAACGAGTCTTTCTCTGTCCTGCCAGCCAGCTCCCAAATAATAACACGAATACTTCTAATTAATTATAAAAGCTTGGCCTAGCCGGGCAGTGGTGGTGCACGCCTTTAATCCCAGCACTCGGGAGGCAGAGGCAGGCGGATCGCTGTGAGTTCGAGGCCAGCCTGGGCTACCAAGTGAGCTCCAGGACAGGCGCAAAGCTACACAGAGAAACCCCGTCTCGAAAAACCAAAAAAAAAAGCTTGGCCTATAGTTTAGGCTTGTTCCTAACTAGTTCTCATAACTTAAATTAGCCCATTTATATTAATCAACATTTTGCATTGTGGGTTTTTTTTTTTTTAACCTTTCTTTCATCTCTTACCTCCTATTTCCTCTCTGTGTGTCTGGTGACTCTGCCCTTTTCTTCCCCAAGTCCTCACTGTCCCTGGAAGTCCCACCTAACCTCTTTCTAGCAATTGGCCATTCAGCTTTTTATTACACCAATCACAGTAATACATTTTCACACAGTGTACAAATATCCCACAACAGCTCCTATTGAGTTCTTACTTTGTGCCAGAGACTATGTTAAGAAATTTATGGATTTCCCCATTTATTTATCATAACAACCCCATAGATTAATTAAATTTAAAGAGTTATGTGTGCATGTGTGTGCATAT
This sequence comes from Peromyscus leucopus, assembly GCF_004664715.2. Classification (NCBI taxonomy): domain Eukaryota; kingdom Metazoa; phylum Chordata; class Mammalia; order Rodentia; family Cricetidae; genus Peromyscus; species Peromyscus leucopus. The sequence goes on along the minus strand of NC_051064.1, from coordinate 124,136,261 downwards.
ATGTCTGTGTACATGAGTGCAGGTGCCTGCAGGATCCCCTGGAGCTGGAGTTTCAAGTGATTGTAAGCTCTTCCTGTTATGAGTGCTGGAAATTGAACTATAGTTTTGTTTTGTGTTTTTTGTTTGTTTGGTTTTTTTTTTTTTTTTTTTTTTTTTGAGACAGAGTTTCTCTATGTAGCCTTGGCTGTCCTGGAACTCACCCTGTAGACCAGGCTGGCCTTGAACTCACAGATATCTGCCTGCCTCTGCCTCCTGAGTGCTGAGATGAAAAGCATGAAAAGCATGCGCCATCATCACCTAGCTGAACTATAGTTTTATGGAAGAGCAACATGTGTCCTTAACCATCTCTCCAGCTCCCCTCTCCATAGCTTTTATTATCACCATTTACAGAAGAGAAAGTGTGGTTCAGCCAGTGAAGCGACTTTCTCCATCGATCGATCGATCGAGGTTATCCTTGTTAGTGGAGGAGTCTGGAGATGGTGTAGAACTGCACTCCTAACCACTCTATTAAACTTTCCCTCTCTCCCTAGGAGAGAACACTCCAGCCCGGGTCTCTTTTTCTTTAAAAACTCCTAGTTCTGGAGTCTTGCCTCCTGAAAGGGTCAGGGACACTGTGTTCGCTTTTGTGTTTGTGAGCGCTTACCGATGTGAGTGACTTCAGTTGTCACTTTTAACCTACTGGTTTAAATTTTGTCAGCAAGTCTTAGACTATGAGAGAAATTATGTTCTACTTTAAAAGAAATATGCCTTAAAACTCAAGAGGAGGGGCTGGAGAGATGGCTCAGAGGTTAAGAGCATTAGCTGCTCTTCCAGAGGACCTGAGTTCAATTCCCAGCAACCACATGGTGGCTCACAACCATCTATAATGAGATCTGGTGCCTTTTTCTGGCGTGCAGGCATGCTTCCAGACAGAACACTATACATAATAAATAAATAAATCTTAAAAAAAAAAAAAAAAAAAAGCTGGGCAGTGGTGGCGCATGCCTTTAATCCCAGCACTTGGGAAAAGGTACAAAGCTACACAGAGAAACCCTGTCTCAGAAACAAACAAACAAACAAAAACTCAAGAGGAAAAACACAGGCTTTATCAGTTTTTAATCTTAAAAAATGACTGTAATACATTTAAGTAGAAAGAGTAAAGGAAGAAAGTGGAGGTTGTCTCTTTTGCTTTCCTTTTCTCCACCCTGGCCACTGGTCAGGATTACCAATGCTCAAGCCTTATTTATTTACTTACTTGCCAGCTCATGTTGGAACAGACCCAGTATTCAAATCCTCTTCTCCTTTTGAAAGCTGAGGTTGCTGGGGTTTCAGCGCTGGTCTTAAGCTGGCATGGCAGTCACTCCAGCCGCTAAGCTGTCTCCCCAGCTGGCTAGTCCAGGATTGGGACAAAAAAAACTCATTATGTAGCCCAGGCTGGCCTCAAATTCACAGTAATCCTCCTGCTCCAGCCTCTTAGTGTTGGAATTATAGATATAAGCCATCACACTCTACTGTCCTGCTTTGGCTTCCTAGGTACCTGGATTTTTTTTTTCTTTTTTTTTAAAAACTATATCTAGCTTACTTTTGAGGTTTTTTATTTTTTATTTTTTTGTTTTATATTTATTTATTTTTTATTTTTTGATGCCTGTCCTGGAATTCACTCTGTAGCCCAGGCTGGCCTCGAACTCACAGAGATTCACCTGGCTCTGCCTTCCGAGTGCTGGGATTAAAGGCATGGGCCACCATTGTCCAGCGAGTATCCTTTTGACATGTAAGATGTGTCTTAAAAAAAAAAACAAAAACAAAAACAACTTTCGTTAATTTTGTGTGTGTGCTATTTATATTATAGTTATTTTTCTATGGCTGTGAAGAGACACTGTGACCAAGGCAGTTCAGGAGAAAGTTTGTAGGAGAACTGCAGTTCCCGGAGAGTTAGAGTCCATGAACATCAGGGTGGGGAAATGGTGGCAGACACTGTGGCCCTGAACAGTAACTGTCAGCTTCCATCTCATCCACAAGCATGAGGCCCACCCAGAGGAGCTAACTGGGAATGGCATGAGTGTTTGAAACCTCAGAGCCCACCCCCAGTGACACTCCTCCAACAATCCTTCCCAAACAATTCCACCAACTGGGGACCAAGGATTCAAACATAATGAGCCTGTAGGGGTCATTCTCATTCAAACGACCATAGTTTGTATTTTCAGGAGCATGTCACAATGCAGGTATGGAGGTCAGAAGACAGTTTGGGAGAGAGAATTTTCTCCACAGTTTGAGTCCTGGGGTTTGAACACAGGATGTCAAGCTCTTCAGCAGATGACTTTTTCCTGCCCATCTTGAAGATCAGGTCAAATTCTCCCTTTTCTACTAATCCTTTGCAAACCATTCTAACCTGTGGTCACTCACTGGGTTTCCAAACTCAGAATGAATTTCTATCATTCAAATGAATGTGTAGATTCCAATTGTGAAATGTGTATCACAATTAGCCACCCCTTCCCCTTTAAGGTTGTCTTTGAACTTGAAGATGACCTTGAACTTGTGATCCTTTTGCCTCCATTTCCCTTGAGTGCTGGAATTACAGCAGGAGTACTGCATCTGATTTTGGTGAAATTGGGGATTGAACCCAGAGCCTTGTGCAGTCTAGGCAGACACTGTACCACCTGAACGGTATCCTAGCCATCATTTGTACTTTAGTTATTTGCCCAGTTAGATGGTGCTGCTGGGGCCCATGGGTTATGATTTGTTCTTTTTCTATTTCCATTTCGCCTAGCCTAGTGCCCTATATTCACCAAATGTTGATGCGATTAGATTTTGTTAGTGCTTCACACCCTTTTAAAGAAAGGTGCCTAGAACCGGAAGCCTCAAGGAACAGTGAGCTGGCTGACATCATCTTGGCTGCCTGACAGGACTGGGCGTGTGCCTGAGAGGATTGTCAGCAGATGAAATACCTGTGCTTCAGGTTGTGCTTCCTCCTGCTGTAGTCAGGGAAGAAAGACAGCAAGTGTAGGAGGAGGCTTGGAAAGGGAATGGATGGGAGGATCCCACATTGTTAGATGTGGGGATTTGACTTTATTAAAACCATAAATAAAGGGATGGTGTAATGTAGAGAGGAGCTTCTTAGAACCAGTAGGCTAATTTGATGAACTGGCTTCTCTGGTGCAAACCAGTTATTAATTGCCATTTATTATTATTATTTGCAATAAAACTGTACCACCCAGCCACTTACTTTCTTTCTCATTAGAGTGAGTCTAGAGAAAAAGCTTGAGTTTGAATTAGGAAATCCAGGAGAGGCAACATGTGTGTGTGGGGAATAGAGAGATCCCTTTCTTTCACTCTTCTTAACCGGTCCTTGACCTTGGGGGTCTAGGACAGTGTGAGCTGATAATGACCGCTCTGGATTTCAGTGCTCTCTATTTTCATTTGCCCCATCTGTTTCCTGATACCCTCCTTCCATGTACACTCAGTGGGCCAACATTTCTATCCCTGAGGACCAGTATGCAGTGGAGCCTCCTGGGTTTATTTACTGAGGGTTAAATCTACTCCATCTTTCCACTTCCTCTCTTCCCCTCAGATGGTGGGAAGGTAGAGAAAATGGCTTGTGATGATTGTAACACCTGTACTGGGCCTCCTGATATGCCCGTCTACTTCTTTGTCAGCATAGAGATCTCATTATTTTCATTTTTTTTACTTACAGTGGTGTGGACTCAGAGAAAGTGTGTGTTAGGTTTGAGTGCCCCCCCATCCCCCCACACCCGCTCTAGTGGATAACTTCTCATCAGAAGCTACGACCTACTGAAGCTTTGAACATATTTATACATGATCAAGACCCTTGGAGTTCCTGCATTCCTTCCTTTCTCCCTCCCTCCCTTCCTTTTCTTTCTTTCTTTCTTTTTTTTTTTTTTTTGTCTTTTGGGTTTTACAAAACAGGGATTCTCTGTGTAGCCATGGCTATGCTGGATCTCACTCTGTAGACCAGGCTGACCTCAAACTCCTAGAGATCGGCCTGCCTCTGCCTCCCAAGGGCTGGGAGGTGTGCACCACCACCACCACCACCACCACCACCACCACCACCACCACCACCCACCATCACCACCACCACCACCAACACCACCAAGCTATAACACATATAATGACTGGGCTTTTGTTTGAAAAATTACTTTTTAAAAAATGAGTTGTTTTATGTTAGATGCCTCCATTCATGATTAAGTTGCCGTTTAACCTAGTGGGAAGAACAAAACTAAATGACAGTCTGAAACTGTCTTGGGGAGAGGTTTGGTCCCTGGGAATAATGTGGGTTTTGATGTCTACTCCTTTCTTTCTCTTCAAATAAATCCTCCTACATCCAGTCTCTGGCCCTGGGAGGGGCGGACAATAGGAATTGTTCAGGTCAGGTTTTCTGGGTGTGGTCTTGTGGAACTTCCTCTGAAAGCTGACTCAAGAGTTCTCTTCCCTTGTGGAGCTGTTCCTGTTCTTACATGTCCTGCTAATTGACAGCCTTGGAATTGTGGGCAGCATCATTTGGATATGTTGAGTTGGGAATGGGGAAAGTAGAATCTTTTCAGAGATCTTTGATTGAAAGGTTCCTTTCATGGGTAAAACGGGTATCCCTAGATGTGGCTGAGAACCTATACTCTTTCTTTTTGATGTTACCCATCTTGTCGAATAACAATTATTTGCCTTTTTGTCGTCCAAAAGAGTCTGCACGTCTTGTGTTCTGGGAAGGCATCTCATTCATCTTTGTGCTCATGATGATTTTAGCACAGTGCTCATTTCTAAGTAAGAATTCATAAATGTATTCCAAAAAGCTGCATGTTGCTGGGTGTGGTGCCATACACCTTTAATTCGGTAGAGTCAGGTGGATCTCTGAATTCCAAGCCAGCCAGGGTTACATAGTGAGAGCTTAAAAAACAAACAAGTAACAAACCAAGGATGACCTGGTGGCATATGCCTGTAATTCTGAACTTTGGAGGTAGAGTCAGGAAGATTGGGAGTTCAAGGTTATCCTCACCTTTATAATGAGTTGGAGGCTAGTCTGGGGTATCGTGAGTTCTTGTTTTGAAAACAAAAAATAAATGACCGAGTGACTGACTAAATAGAGTCAAGTTGAATAGTGGAGGGAACTTTGAGTGTGTGGGCTGCAGACAGGTACGTGCCTATCGCACCACACACTGAGAGATAGTAGGAGAGAGTGGAGATGGAGAGGGAGAAGAAGGCAGTCTGTCTGTCTGTCTGGTAGATGGGAGGAGTTTCTGTTGAGACTCCATTGTGCATCTGTATTTTTGTAGAACATTAGTAGTTGTTGAGTGTTCCCTCTCTTTAGCTAATGGCCTTGGATAAGGCTTCTAGCTGACTGTGACCTTCATTGTAAGCTGGACAAAAGAAAACCTGTCTGTTCCTCTCAACAAGGAATAGCCGTCAGCAGAGGGAGGGGCCAGGAGTCTGTTGGTTGGGGAAAGCCAGCACTGTGCCCGAGGTAGCTAGGCACTGCCGAAAGACTGTTATTACCATGACTGCTCCTGGCAGACAAGAAATTTTCAACCAGCTTCTCTGGCTTGTACCGCACGCCCAGTTACAGCCTCAGATTGGGTGGGTACAGGCAAGTATTGGGGTCATCCGTAGATGTTGGCAAATGCCCTTTGTGTCTATATGGATTTTGCAAGCATTACTTTTGGGTTCTTTTCTGTCCATCAAAAATTAGGACATTTATGGAAGGTGGTTCTGGTTGGCATTAGAGCACAGGGTGCTTTCTTTTGCCTGTAACAAGATGGCTTGGCTCAAGAGCAGCTAGGTTATGTCCCTGTATACTAGATGGGTGCAGTCCAGAGGGAATGAGTTTCCCTGAGCGTGGTTTAGATCCTGAGCAGCTGATTTCCTGTCTCTATAGGGATAGGATGTGATGTGATTGATTCTTCCCTTTCCTTCGGAAAGAGATGGATATTTTTTCATTTCCTGTTTGATAGCATATTTTTTGAATACCAGGAGACACTTGGTGACTATAAATCAGTTGGGCATTAGGTGGGAAGGAAGGAGGCTTTGTTTTCAGCAGAAGTTTTCATTTGAGGGGGAAAAAATGAGTAAGTCCAAGCTTCCTCCTCCTCTTTGAAGAGTTGCAGACATAAGAGGATTGTTTTGAATCCCTGTCCTGGGCTGTGCCTACTTGACCTGTGGTGTTAGACCCCTTCATTCTCTGACTCAGTCCCTTGTGGGGACTTGCATGGCTCCGCTCTTGCCACATTCTCTTGGTAGCCATTTATAGACTTGAACCCACTAGGAAGCAACTGTTGGAAGTGACAGGACCTTGGGAATGGCCCTGGCAGGATGTCCCTTGCCTTGACAGAGGGACATGGACTCCTTTGGAATCTGGCTGTCCAGATTTCCTGTCCTCATCATCAGCTGACCTTGCAGTGTCCTTTCTCTGAGGGGATGGGAGCTGGTTGTTAACAAGCAGCGCCACCTGTGGGCCTGCGCGGCCACTTGCGTCCTCCTGAGCAAGCGCCACCTGTGTAGTCTGGCCTGTTCTTCCTCCACCTGATGGAAAGCCGGAGGAGACAGTGGGAAGGAGCCACGCCCGTGTGCCTCCGAGCAAATGGAACTTTGTTTAGTGTTTGCGGACCCAGGGTCCCATTTCACAACATATTAACTCACTTTTTAAAAGGAGCTTAGATTTTGGTTTTTAAATTAACTTACAGAGAAATCCTTGTAAATTCTTACATTAAAAAAAAAAAAAAAGAATCACCAGGGAGGTTAGGAAAAAAATTTATTTTTGGGTTTTGTGGGTATTAAACAGCTTTTCCTCATTTGTTGAGATTTTTCCTGGCTAGTAATTGGTGAGTTTTAAAGGTTCATAGATATCATTAGTTGGAGAACAACTTTATTCAGTGGAATTAGGGAGCATTCATTCCCCCCACCCCTTTTATTTTTGTTTTGTTTTGTTTTTGAGGCAGGATCTTGCTGTAAAATGCTACATTGCCCAACTAGCAAAAAGTTCTTCCATCCTCTCTGGCTGTCAGGTGTCTTTCCTCCTCCAGGGGTTTTCTTCCTTGTGACTATCATAGTATCAGATAAATTTCCCCTCTGGGTGGAAAGCAGCATCTTGCAGTGCATTGGAATTCTAGTTGTGGAGTTCTGGTTCTGGTACTTACTGGCTCTGTGGCCCTGGATAGCCAGCCACAAGCCACCTAAACTATCCTACTAGGTGGGCTATTCCTAATTTGCAAAGAGTTGGTGATTGTAGGGTTTTGGTAAGTGATAAGTGAGTTACTTTTGTTGTTTTTGAAATAAGATTTTTGTTCAGGTAACTGAAGAAGACCTTGAACTGATCTCTGTCTATACCTCCCAAATATTGGAAGTGCATCACCTTGCCTGCCTTTAAATATATATTTACATTGCTTAGGGAATAGTATGTATGATTTTTTTTATTGTAGTAAAAATAGAGCATGAAAGCTATCTCTTGTGTTGTATTTTTGAGACAGCCTTATATATCCCAGGTAGACCTCAACCTTGTCATTTAGCAGAGGACTCCGACTTTCCTCTTTATAGCTCCCAAGGGCTGAGATTTTAGGTATGCAATACTGTGGTAACTAGGAGCTGTCATTTTAATCATTTGTAAGTGTGTAGCTTAGTGACATCAAGTCCATTTGTATTGTGCAACCATCACCACTGTCTATCTCCAGAACCTTTTCTTTATCCTAAACTGAAACTCCACACTATAAAACTCTCTGCTCGCCGGGCGTTGGTGGCGCACGCCTTTAATCCCAGCACTCGGGAGGCAGAGGCAGGCGGATCTCTGTGAGTTCGAGGCCAGCCTGGGCTACCAAGTGAGCTCCAGGAAAGGCGCAAAGCTACACACAGAGAAACCCTGTCTCGAAAAAAAAAATAAATAAATAAAACTCTCTGCTCTTACCCCTGGAAATTACCATTTTCTTCTCTCTCACTCTTTCCTTTTTTTCTGATTGTAAATTGAACCCAGAGCCTCATGAGTGCCAAGCATGCAATGCTCCATTAAGAAACACCTTTCCTCCTTCTTTGCTTCCTTTTGTGTGTGTGTATCTGAGTGTGGTATATGCTCATATGTGTGCAAAAGTGCATGCATGTGTGTGGAGCCAGAGTAGAGTTATTCTCTATTTCTCTCAGCATTATTCCTGTAATGCAGGATCTCTCACTGAACCCGAAGCCTCAGCTTTTCAGGCACCCTGGCAGTCGGCAAGCCCCAGTGATCTTCCTGTCTCTACCCTCCTCAGTGCTGGGATTATAATCCTGTGTGGGGCCACTGCTGGATTGTTACATGGGTGCTGGATTTCAAACTCTGGTCCTGATGCTTGCAGACCAAGGGCTCTTAACTACTGAGCTACCTCATGAGTCCACTAGTTTATAATTTCTGATTCTATGAAGTTGACTATTCTGGTTGTTTTACATAAATGGAATCTCATAGTATTTGTCCTTTTGTAACTGTCTTATTTCATCAAATATAATGTCTTCAAGGTTCATCCATGTTATAAATCTGTCTCTTCCTCCCCTCCTCCTTTCTCTACTACCTCCTCTCCTCAAACTCCTCCTTTTTTTAAATAAATATTTTTTTAAGATTTATTTATTTATTATGTATACAGTGTTCTGTTTTAATGTATCCATGTAGGCCAGAAGAGGGTACCAGATCTCATTACAGTTGGTTGTGAGCCACCATATGGGTGCTGGGAATTGAACTCAGGACCTCTGGAAGAACAGCCGGTGTTCTTAATCTCTGAGCCAGCTCTCCAGCCCCCCCCCCCCCACTTTTTTTTAACATGGGATTTAGCACAATAGCTCATTCTAAGTCTTGGCAATTCTCCTGCCTTAGCTTCCCAAGTACTGAGCCCTCCTTCCTTTTTTTATTTTATTTATTATTTATTTTTTAGTTTATTTTTAAGACAGGTTCTCAGTGTAGCTCTGGCTGTCCTAGAACTCTCTCTGTAAACCAGGCTAGCCTTGAACTCAGAGATCTGCCTGCCTCTGCCTCCCAAGTACTGGGATTAAAGGTGTGTACCACCATACTTCCATCTTTTTTAAAAGCTAAATTATATTCCATTTCATGTATCTATCACTTTTTATTTGCTCATTCTCTTATTTATTCATCTCTTAATAGACATTTGGGTTGCTAATAGAATTATTTTAAGTATTAATATTATTGGATGGATTCTTTTATTGGTTGATTGGTTTTGGTGCTTTGAGATAAGATCTCTTTCTTCTCCAATTCAGCCTCCGATTTTTGATCTTCCTGCATTTCCATCTTCCTGAATACTGGGATTACCAGGTGTGCCATCATGCCCAACTAGACTCTTCATTTATTTTGCCCAGGTTAAGAGTGAGAGAGAATTCCTTTTTAGCTGTGGAATAATGGCAATGTAGCATGCAAACAATATTTACACATACATATTGATGTGCATGTAGTTATAAGTACATATACATATCCCACTTAGGAGGCAAAGGAAGGCACATCTTTGTGAGTTTGAGGCTAGCTTGATCTATATAGTGAGTTCTTGGCCAACTAGAGCTACGCAGTAAAAAACACTGTCTTTAAAAAAAAAAAAAAAAGGCGGCGGTGGTGGTTGGAGAGATGGATTACAGATTTAGAGTGCTTGCTGTTCTTGCAGAGGACCCAGTTTTGGTTCCCAGCACCTACATGGCAACTTAAAACCATCTTTAATTCTAGTTTTAGGAGATCTGGTGCCCTTTTCTGACATCTGAGGGCATGCATATACAAACAATCAGGCAAAAAGTTCAGTATACATTTAAAAAAGCAGCTGGGCCATGGTGGCGCACGCCTTTAATCCCAGCACTTGGGAGGCAGAGCCAGGTGGATCTCTGTGAGTTCAAGGCCAGCCTGGGCTACCAAGTGAGTTCCAGGAAAGGCGCAAAGCTACATAGAGAAACCCTGTCTTGAAAAACAAAAACAAAAACAAAAAAAAAAAGGCAATAAATCTTAAAAAAATCCAAACTAAATACATAAATATACCACCATTGACAGTTGACACAATATAGAAGCTGTTTGTTTGCTTCAGGGTTCCCTCAACCCAGCCCAGCACCAAAATGTATTCATGGGTAACAGTGGGTTGATGGGAAGGGTCTGCAAGGGGATTGGAGCATAATAGAAAACCTTATCAGCCGAGTCTTCACTGTGCACCTGTGGTTGGAATTCATCTGCTGGGTCTGCCTCCTGAGTGCATGTATCACTGTGCCTGGCTTCTTGGAGGAGATTTTATGGCAGTGGCAGTGGGACATGGGCCAGAGACAGCAGCCCTTCATTGCTACTGCTGCCTGCAGCAGTCTGAGTTCTATACAGATACTCTGTGCTCAGGTAAATCCAGGATTCTTGACTTCACTACACAGAAGAATGTCAAAACAAGCCAGTGAAAAGCAGAGTTAGAGTTTATTAAATTTTAACACAGGTCTAAGCAGAGGTGTAACAACAAAGGGTTCAAGAAAAGGAACGTACACACTCAAGAGTGTGGATATGGAATTCTCAAGGCAAAGTCATCCTTAAGTGTGTTTATACTAGTCATTATGTATGCTTTCTAAACGTTTTTAGTGTATTATGTTCATGCATTTGTCTTGTGTGTATAAGTGTGCATTGCATGTGTGGCAGTCAGAGGACAGCTTGTGAGGGCTGCTTCTCTTCTTTCTTTCTATGACTTCCAGGGGTCAAATTTGGGTTGTCAGCTTGGTGGCAGGTGCTTTAACTGCTGTGATTTTGGTGGCTTCTGAAGTTACACCTTACAGGGTGGCTAAGGACTTAAATGAGGTCACAGGGAAGGAAGTTCCTGAGTGCATTGGATGGGATTACAGCTGATAAGAGAAAACCTGAGGGCACAGAGTTGTGCAAAGGACTCAACATGTTCTTGTTGTAAAAGTTCATAGTTTTATTTATGATATTCTCAGAAAATTTGTTTCTAAAAGTTATGAGGTCCAAAGTTAAAAAAAAAAGTCTCTATATAGGCAACTTTGGAGGCAAATTTTAATTGTGCTGAAATTCTTGACTCTCAGTTGAAGAGAGACTTCAAGCTAATGCTATGGTGAGAAGTGCCTTTCCCTTTCCTTTCTCATGCCCCTGTATTTTCCCATCTTTCTGTCTCAATTGCAATGTTTACCAAAATTCTAAAGCAATCCAGTTTTGACTTTTCTGCCTATTACCAGGTCTAAAGACACTTGGAAAAGTCTAAGAACTTACAGCAGGTTGAAGGTGAGAAGCAGAGGAGGATCTGTATCTAGGACTCTCTAACTGGCTTTTAGGGGAGAGGAAAGGGGAGAGTCACTTTAGAGAAGCACAGAGTAAATATGGAGGACAGTAGGGGGCACTTGTACAACAGTGGAGCAAAGACAAGCACAGGAGTGTCAGCCTGAAACTTGGCCTCTGACTTGACTTTTCTCTGGGAAGTAAATGCTTTTTTTTCAATGTAACTTTCTTTATGCAAAATTGCAAGTTATAAAAAATATTTGACCTGATTGAGTTACTTAATTTTTATTGAGTAAAAATATACTTCCCTCAGAGTATGCTGAATTTACATTTTTACTTGCAGATGCTCTTTGGCAAGTAAGAATTGCTAATTAAATGTATATTGAGCTAGGGTTGTAGCTTGGTGGTAGAATTTTTGCTTCATATGAGTGAAGTCCTGTCTTTAATCTAGTACTGGGGGAAAAATATATTATTTCATTCAACTACTTCCACATTTAGAACAAAAATTTGTCCACAATGTTTATAGGAAGCCTTACTTTCTTGTGTGTGTGTGTGTGTGTGTGTGTGTGTGTATGATATGAATACATATGGGGATGAATCCAGGACTTTGCACATGCTAGGTGAGTGCTGTGCCAATTAGCTACAACCCCATCTATCTTAATTTTTCTATCAGCAATTTGCATTTCTCTAGTTTGTATACCAAGGATTTGTTGAAGTATTTTTCTGTACAAAAACAGTGTGTGAAAGAAAGCAAACCTCTAGGCTTGGCAGAAGCAGGCAAGACCTCTGTGAGTTCAAGGTCAGCCTGATCTATGTAGTGAGTTCCAGGCCAGTCAGGACTATATAGTGAGAACCTGTCTTAGAAAAGGGAAGGAGGGAAGAGGGAAGGGAGGGAGGAGGGAGGGAGGGAGGGAAAAAGGAAGGAAGGAAGGGAGGGCAAGTATGAAAGCAGACATCAGATAATGAGGGTACTTCTTACTGTACTTGAATAGAGGTTTCACAAACTTGAGGAATGGCTGAGAGGGTTAAACTCAGCTAATATAGGAAGATTGCAAATTTTCGGCCAGCTTATATAAGATAACAAGTTCCTGGCTATTTTGAATAATGATATTGAAAAGTTCTAAAGGACAAAACAATTATTAGGAGCTTTTTTTTTTCTCCCAGTGAGAGCTTTGATGAGGAATAACAGTATACTTTTCAAGTCGACCTATACACAAGTGACATAATTACGTGTTTTATGTTCCATGCATATCCTGTAACTGGCTCCTAACTAGTCCTGAAATTAGAGTTTATGATGTACTGAGGACTTCGAATCACAGGTCAGTCAGTCCTAGGACAAATTTTAACCACGTTCTTCACTGACTTGAATTATGAGTCTTATGGGAGGGAAAAGCAGATTCTTTTCCTATTTATTTTATTTTTTAATTGTGTGTGTGTGTGTGTGTGTGTGTGTGTGTGTGTGTTGGGAGTGTGCACATGTGAATACAGGTGCCAGTAGAGTCCAGGAGAGGGTGTTAAGATTCCTGGAACTAGAATCACAGGTGATTGTGAGCAGTCTCATGCAGCCTGGCCACCCTAGAACGCACTATGTAAACCAGTTAGTCTAGCCTTAAACATATGAAGATCTTCCTGTGTACTGCCACTTACAGGCCTCCTCCCCAACCCCCACACTTTAGTGCAGATTGAACCCAGGGATCTACAGGGCTGTTTACAAAATATGGCTGTAGGGGCTTCTAGATCTCTGACTTCAAACCTCATGTTCTAAACTATGAATGATAGTGCACACCTGTAATACCAGCTACTGGAGAGGCTAATGTGAGAAGCTGAATGTTTAAAGCCAGTTTAGGTAACATAGAAAGTTTCTAGCCAGACTAGGCAACCTTGTGAGATCCTGTTTCAAAAGCCAAAACACTCCGTATTCTTTCCAACCAAACAGGTCTTTGTTATGATTTTTTGTTTGTTTGTTTTTTGACAGGGTTCTTCTCTGTAGTCCAGGCTGTCCTAGAATTTGATATATAAACCAGGCTGGCCTCAAACTCAAGAGATCTTCCTGCCTCTTCCTCCCCAGTGCTGAGATTAAAGGCGTGGCCTTTTTTATAATCTTACCATTTGCTGCTATGTGTAATTACTTGTGTGACCTGCCTACCTGCTGCTTTGCAATGCCCTTCGAAGGTGTAATAACGCCTTAACTTGTGGAGTTTGCAAAGCTCAGCAATATGCCAGTCATCATTTGTGAAAGGTGTTTGATGTAAGACAGTGAATGCATGTGCCTAGTTCAGTGTCTAGCACACATATACATGTAATAGTTAGAAAGAATATGCCATGCATTCAATTTCAAGCTTATAAAATGCTTTATATGACTTATTTTCCCCTAGTGCCCAGGATCTAGGCAAACACTGTATCACTGAACACCATCCCCAGTTCTGGCTTTGATTTTTCTTTTTTTTTTTTCATTATAGGTGATTATTGAACCACACACATGCTGGGCAAGTACTCTGTCACTGATCCACATTCCTGTCTCCTTCCCCCCCCTTAAACCATGTATCCCTTGTTGGCCTGAAACTTGCTATGTGGCCTAGGCAGGCCTTGACTTTGTAATCTTCCTGTCAAGCTAAGTAGTTGAGATTACAGGCCAGGCCACTAGGCCCTGGTGATAATGATATTTTTAGTTTCTGTCTTTAGCTCCATTTCACACTTGAAGAAAGGGAAGATCAGAAAGGCATAGTGACATGCCCAAAGACACACAGCTGGTGGGCGGCAGAGCTAGGTTAGGTTTCATGTTGACAGGCAATCTGCCTGTATCGTTTACATGTATTCTTTTTTTTTTTTTTTTTTTTTTTTTTTTTTGGTTTTTCGAGACGGGGTTTCTCTGTGTAGCTTTGCACCTTTCCTGGAACTCGCTTTGGAGACCAGGCTGGCCTCGAACTCACAGAAATCTGTCTGCCTCCCGAGTGCTGGGATTAAAGGCATGCGCCACCACTGCCCGGCAAAATAAGTATTTTTTTTTCTTTTTTTTTTTGAGCTGAGGACCGAACCCAGGGCCTTGCGCTTGCTAGGCAAGTGCTCTACCACTGAGCTAAATCCCCAACCCTACATGTATTCTTAACCATTATGCTATGGTCAGTTGTTCAGGATGTTTTTGCATTATTAAGTTCCTCCTAGACTCTTCTTCTGTCTTGGGTGTGGCTCAACTACAGACAAGCCAAAGCAGCATAGTTTATGAATATGCTCCTGGGACTCTTCACCTTGAACCAGCATCAGAACCACCTGGAGGGCCTGTTAAAACAGATTGCTGGGTCCTCCCTGGTTCTGGCTCGGTATGTACTGAATCATGGGTGGGGCTTGAGAATTTGTGTTTATTATGAGTTCCCAGGAGATGCTGATGCTGCTAATCTGGGGACCACTGGTGTCGAGTATTGAGGTTGAGATAGGGAATGAAGCTGTCAGGGTTTGAGTCCCGGCCTTGGCACTTACTAATTGAACTCAGGCAAATGCTTGAACATGCATGTGCTTCAGTGTGTAAAGTGTTTTGCTGACAGCACGTGCATTGTAGGATTCTTAGGAAGACTGAATAAAATAGTATGTGCAAAGTGCTTAAAGTATGCAGCCTTTGCTACAGTGGTGATGGGGATGCTCCTTCCTTTGTAAACTTTAGGGTCTCGTTCTTAGACTAATGAGTAGTAAAAATAGAAATTCAGGTATTAGATGGCATAGTTTTGACAGGTCAAATGTGTATACTGGAGCACAAGGGAGGCAGTGAGGGGACCCGGAGGAGGAGAGGTGAGTGGGGCTAGAAGACACTGGATGTTAGAGTTGAAAGGTTGGGATTGTCAGGGGTTTGGGTTCCACTCTGAGATCTCAAGGAGAGGGGTGGGGAGAGCAAAGTGTCTGCACACAGTTCGTCTAGAGCTGGTATCTATCTGGTCCTAAGGTTACTGGCGGCATTTGCCTCCTGTGGAGAACAATGGTGAAGGAGGTGGTTTGCAGTTGGCCTCAGCAGCCTTTGGGCTCAGCAGCCTTTATCCTCGGCAGCTGCTGCACATACTTTTGATTCTTGCTGAGAAAGGCAGTTGTTAGGTTTGGAAATCTTCAGATTCCAGAGCCAGCTGGACAGCTGACCTTCTGGTAGCTGTTGCCCAAACTGCCAGCTCTCTGTCGCCTCATTTCCCTGGGCCCCCTTTTTGACTTTAGAGCAATATTCTATATTTAGTGAGCTAGACGGTTAGAAGGTTGGGGGAGACCATGGATGGAGTATTTGAGCCAAGGACAAGATGTATCCTGTCCCCAAACTTTAACCCTTCCGTCCTCAAATGACCACTTAACAGTGCTAGGAATGTACCTCTAGCTCATGGGTGAGAGGCAGTGTTTATTTTTGGGTGTCTTGAATAAAATATTTGGGGGGAAGGAGCAGGGAGATGTTCCTGCCGCTCCATTTATGGCTGAGCAATGCTTGGTATTCTACAGAGGGTGCTGTAGGAACAGCGGGAGAAAGCACTCTGCATTTTGATTGTTCACCTTTCATTCAGGGATGATTAGGGAAACCTTGTGTGGGAGGCTCCAGGGGGGAACAAGGATTTCTTAGACTCACATGAGCCCCAGCTGATTTTTCTGGGCATCTTCTACTCTTCCAGGCTGCTGAGTCACCACCTAGGAATGGCAGTAGCCAGGTTGCTGCCTGGAGCACCTAGAGGGCTCTTGGCATACTGCAATGTTGGTGTTGGTCTCCTAGACACAGATTGGGCCTCTTCAGGCTCTTCAAATAATAGGCTGGGACTTAGTTCTCCCTCCAGCTTGTTCCAGGAGGCACTGACCTACTTTTCAGGGACAATTAAGTGTTTGTGGGCAAAGGAAGGCGGTGGCCAAAGTGAAGGTGAACTAGAGTGACATTAAACAAACATTGGGAGTTTCTTTTCCCATCATACCTCGGGCCTGTCTCAGTCCAGTGGAATGGTGGACCAGGCTGCTAGGGGCCAGATTCCAGATGCTTGTCCAGATAGCCACCTAGCTCTTGTCAGTACACTTTAATATTAGATGTTTCCTTTCATAATCACACACCCAATGTCTTTCTATAACAAAGTTTGGAAGGAAGTAGACCTGCTGTTAAGAGGCAGCAGTGTGCCGGGCAGTGGTGGCGCACGCCTGTAATCCCAGCACTCGGGAGGCAGAGCCAGGCGGATCTCTGTGAGTTTGAAGCCAGGCTGGTCTGCAGAGCGAGATCCAGGACAGGCACCAAAACTACACGGAGAAACCCTGTCTCTAAAAGCCAAAAAAAAAAAAAAAAAAAAGAAGGCAGCAATGCCTTTAGGTGACAACGTTCTGACGTTCTGGTTAGTTTGTAGCAGCTCTGAGAGGACTCATGAGAGGACTCAGGCTGGAATAATAAGCTAGCTAGGAGCCTGGGTCTTTAGGGACTAAGTAAGTAGAGTGTTTAGGTTTTCCTTTTCTTATAAGGCAAGAGATCGAGAACTATTGTATGTATAAGCTTTCAATAAATAAATCAGAAAACTCAACAAGAATTAGTATTAGTATTAAAAATTAGAATTAGATTCAACTATCAGAAACTTTTTTTTTTTTTTTTTTTTTTTTTTTTTTTTTTTTCTGGTTCCGGGTGATGGAACCCAAGGCTTATCTTACCCAGGCTAGGCAAGCACTGGATATACCCCCAGGCCTGAACTTTCAGTTGACAGTGATCCTGGACATCACTTACCTCGTTAATCTGCTCCAACTTCTTTTCTGTTGGGTGTAATTATTATGCTGGGGCTGTTCTTACTGTTGTGCCTTAGCATTGGGGGAAGATCCAAGACCCTAAGGACAGTGACTCTTGTCCAATACTGGCTGGCTGCAAGGCCCAGAGGGAGTTGATGCATGACAGTAAGGCATTTCTTAGGCTTTTATTTTCAGCAGCAACATAGAAACTAGAACCCATGATTTCTCACAATTAAAGAAAAGTTATTTTGAAAGTTTTTGGTGGGCCAGGCGTAGTGGCACAGCCTTTAAACCCAGCACTGGGGAGCTGGAGGCAGGTCTATGTAGTGAGTTCCAGGCCAGTCAGGGCCATACAGTGAGACTCTGTCTCAAAACAAAAACAAACAAGTTATTGATATTATAGCTAGAGACTGGGTGTGCTACTCAGTGGTGGAATGCTTGTGTAGCGTATTTGAGGCACTGGGTTTGATTCTTAGCATTGCAACAAGGAAAAAAAAATTCTTGAAAGGCCAGTATTACAGTATGCAATGCAGGTCACATCTCAGAGTTAAGGAGCTTAGGGGAGAACTCCCCCCTGCCTTTGGAATTCTCTCTTTCAAGCTTAGGGTGTCAGTCTTGCCTAGAAACCAACTCCCACACCAGACCACAGGTTGGAAATGAGCCCAGAAGTGAGCCTTGTAGGTGGGTAGCCACTTCTTTTGGGAGAAGAGAATTTAGGGGACCCTCCCTTCTTCCACTTCTTCTATTCCATTTTGCCCAAGAACCTGGTCTCTGCCGTTGCCCAGTCTGCCATCTTGCCTCTGGTGTCAATACCTCCCTGACCTGCCCTTTCCAGCATTGGCACAGACTGCTTCCAGCCTTTCTTCCTTCTCCCACTCCTTCCCATTCTCCAGGGTTGGGCCCATAGTCATTTTCTCTGCTGAGCTTCTGAGTGACTGACTCCTTCACAGATTCAGGAGTGCCACCCTTGGCTGCCACTCCTGCCTTGACATCTTTTAATTCTATCAGGTTGATTCCAGTTCCTTTTCCCTGCAGCAACTATTCCAGACTTGCTTCACAGTCCTAGCTCCTTACCCCACCCAGCCTTGTCCACTCCCTTCAAGTCATTCAGTTTTACTTCCCACACCCTACCTTTCATTTCATGTGATCTCTACCAGTCTTCACCTCCTTCCCTGATTTCAGAAGCAAGTTGCTAGGTAAATTCTTAGTTTGTCTTTCCCAGTGAGCCTATAAATCCTCCTCCACCGATTAAAAAAGTTTATCTCCCTGCCCCCTTGATCCCACTCTGTCACTCTGTCTCCTTCTTCTCTTTATGTTTCTTTAGTCATCTTGATGAACATTGCCGGTCTTGCTTACATGACCTACCTGAAGAACTTAGCAGCCTCTTTTTCCTTCTTGTGATGTTTGAGCTTGCCATAGCTTTTGATAGTTGTAAACTTCATTTTGCTTTTTTTTTTTTTTTTTTTTTTTTTGGCTTTTTGAGACAGGGTTTCTCTGTGTGGCTTTGGACCCTGTCCTGGAATTTGCGTTGTAGACCAGGCTGGGATTAAAGGCGTGCGCCACCAACCGTCCGGCCTATTTGGCTTTTTTTTTTTTTAATCACCTTACCCGGTCTGGTTATTTCATTTACTAACTTCATCTGTGTATGTAATGGTGGTTCTCAAATCAGATTCCCAGATTACACGTCCCCGTCTCCAGGTTCGTAGTTGTAGATCTATACTTGATTTTAGCGGGAAGGCTGAGAAGCGATGCATGCTTGTGTGTGGAGTGCCTGCTGTGCCCCTGCCCTTGGAAGTCTACAGAAGTGCTACTGTGTCCTTTTCCAAGCTGAGCTCATTGCCACCCTCCTCCTCCCTCGCCTAAGCCCACTTCTCTTTTGAACATCTGTCCTAACGACTGTCTTTTCCTGGTTAGACCCCTGTCCTGTTTCAGATCCTCATCTTCTCCGAGTCCCTCCATAGTAACGTCACTTCTCTGAAAAGTATTATCAGTTTTACCCCTTGTCAATGTCACTTTTGCCTCAAATTTACTTTCTGACTTACCTGCTTCACAAACACCTGTTTATACAGAAATCGTTTGTTCCCAGTAAACAGTAACTAGTGGATGGTGTTCTTACTGTCTGTCCTACCCAGAGAAATTTAGCTTCTCCCGGAGCTCTTGTGGCACTTTGTACATCCTCTTGTCTTTGTGCCTGTCATCTTGTTAGCAGTTATCTCTTTAGTTGTCTGGCTCCCCAAGGCGGAGAGTTCAGGGAGACAGACTGTGCTGTCTTCGCCGGTTTCTTTGATGCCACACAGTCGGGTGCATTGTTGGATTGTCTAGCTTCAGATAAAGGGCGCTTGGAAAAATCTGAAAAAGCTATGCTACTGTTGGATATTTAGTTAAATTGTAGCAGAATTACCTCCCTTCGTTTTTTACTTCTCTTTCACAAAATAACCATGTTTATTTTAGAAAGAGTGTAAAATAATGAACAACAGTATAAAATAAAAGCAACCTACAATTGTAGTATAGGGTTTTGAACTCAGGACCTTGTGCATGTTAGGTAAGCTCTCTGCTTTCTTTCTTTCCTTGCCATTTTCATTCTGTGAGAATTTCATACATATAATGTATTTTGATCAAATCCACCCTCCTTTCCCTTTTTCCTAATTTCTTCCCTGTCTTCCCCACCCTACTTCCTTTTCCGTGTTTTTCTTAAACCCACTCGGAGTACGTGGGTGTAGACAATCTACTGGAGCATGGGCAGCCTCTCAAGAGTCCATTCCCCTCTCTCTCACCAAGCAGCTATCAGTGGCTAGGAACTCCTCAGCTAGGGGTGGATCTTCTTGAGCTCCTTCCCATCTGTGTTGGGATTGGATAAATTTTCTTTCAGACATATACTTATGTAAATAGTATGGTAATTATTCTGCAAAAAAATACTGTTTCTAGCATGTTTACCTACTGAATGCCAAAATCTTTCAGTGTCAAATTATAAATTGGTGCCCAGTATAGTGGTGCACGCCTTTAGTTCCAGCACTCAGGAGGCAGAGGCAGGTCTCTGAGTTCGAGGCCAGCCTGGTCTACAGAGCGAATTCCTGGACAGCCAGGGATACACAGAGAAACCCTGTCTCGAAAACCAAATCAAACAAACAAACAAACAAACAACAACAAAAAAAAACCATTAACCAGGAGCTCAACAGTTTAAGAACATTGACTACTCTTCCAGAGGACCTGGGTTCAGATGACCACAATTATCTGTAACTAGTTCCAGGTGATCCGATCTTTTGGCTTCCACAGGCATATGGTACACTTACATACATGGAGGCAAAACACTCGTACATGTAAAATAAAATGAATAGTTCAAAAAAAACCACAAACAAGAAGATAACATATCTTCTGATTTGTTTGACTTGTTATCATTTTAGGGGAAGGGGGTCTTCTTGTATAGTGCAAATTGGCCTCAAACGTAGGATTCTCCTGCTTCAGCCTCTGGATTGCCAGGAGTATAGGCACATTCTGTCACATTGGTTCAGGTATATGTGCACATCTTTAAGGAAAGATTTTAGATTTGGAGCTGTGGGGTCAAAGGATACGAATAGTAAGCTTAGTGAGCAGTTAGATCTATTGCTAAGTTGAAAACTTTTTGTTCCAAATACTTCAGTCTTATGACAGAGATGCTAGCATAGGAGATACAGTTGTTTCCAATATTTGTTACACAGATGTGGACATTCTCACTGAAATTCTATGAGGTACTTTCTTTGATCCCTTAATTTGTGATGTTTTCCCACAGATTTCTCAGAACTTGTGCTCTGCTGTCCTGAAGTCACCACCATCTATTCTGTCCTAGGATTTCTTTTTAAATATAACCCCATTGTTAGCAAAAGGCAGTTCCAAGGGAAAATATCATTATACTATATTTAGTGTCTGGAATCTGATTTCTTAAAAATGTTTATTTTGCCTCTTTCCTCTGCTAAAGGTAACAACAGAATGCTACTGAAGTGGGCAGCCTGTGCTTTTTGTAGACTTGTTTGCTTTTTCTGGCAGACCCACCCAGGTGAATTGAGCCAGTAAACACCTTTCTTGTAGTTTTGTTTTGTTTTGTTTTAAAGAATAACCAATTGTGGTTTTCATAAGCTCTGGCCGACCTTTAGCGGACGTGCGAGCCATTGTGTTCTCCATGCCTTGATAGTAGTGGTGACAGTTTTAGAGGAGGTGACTTCTCATACTCCTGAGTGGTGGACTGCCAGGATACACTTGTTGAAATAGCTTTTCTTCCCTCCCATCTCTGATCTAAAACCTCCCTCTGTTGGTAAGTGAATCTTGTCTCTGATCTTTTTCTTCCGTCTTCATAGTGCCTGGCAGTGAAGCTTCCTTTCAAGTTGTTTTGTGATTTTATAAAATGTGACAGTAACCTTAGTCTCAGGCAGAGCTTGTATCTAAAATGGGATAGGAATTTTTGCCTTCCTTCCCAGTTGCTTAGACTTTCTTACCTTATTCATTCTTGTAATATTATACTACTAGTACGGGAAGGTAAGGACTCAGGATTCCACCATTTCTTCATGGCAAAAAGAAAAGGACTGTGGTGGTTTGAATAGAAATGGCCCCTATACGCTCATACTTTTGATGCTTAGTCACAGGGAGTAGAACTGTTTAAAAGGATTAGAAGCATTAGGAGGTGTGGCCTTATTGAAGTGGTTGTGGTTTTGTTGGAGGAAGTGTGTTTTTGAGGTTTCAAGACCAGGACAGGCTCAGTGTCTTTCTCTGCCTGTGGATCAGGATGTAAAACTCTCAATTACTTCTACTGACCTCTGAAATTGTAAGCAAGCCCCAATTAAATGTTTTTTTTTTTGTTTTGTTTTTTTTAAATATCAGAGTTGCCTTGTTCATGGTGTCTCTTCAGCTATAGCTCAGTGACTGAGACAAGGACCAAGGAGTACTAACTGATTTGAGGTCTATGGCCCTCGTGAATGGTCGTTCCCAGCACTATCAGGCCTTGTAGTGTGTGTCGAAGCCACACCAAGGGTCTCCTTAGGCCTGGGCTGCCCGGGTAAGCTGACTTCCTTGTACCCTCTGGCCAGACCTGTACTTGGCTCTCTTCGAAGGCTCCTTAGGCTTACTGAGTCAGTCTCTCTGTCTAAGCGTGAGGTCTGCCTGGAGAGGCCATCCTTTCCTCAAGGGCAAACCAATTTTCTCTCCAGCAAGCCAGAGGACCGGGTGTAACTCAGCCCTTCTCACTCTAAGCACACAGTGTGGGGACAATGAAGAGTGATCTGCACTGCTCTCAGAGTAAGACCCTGAACCTGGCACCTGTTGTCAGTACTGGCCCCTGGAGTCACTGGAGACATTTTTGCTCTCTCCCTGGGCCAGCTGCTGCCTTGGGATAGTATTGGCAACCGGCTGTCAGAGTGTTAGTTCTGCTGCAAAGAATCCATGGATTTCCACAAGGCGCTCACTTTCTGTGTCGTTCAGCCTTGTGTCTTCACGGTTCACGTGGAGAGTGAGCAGTCGGAAGTCATCTGCACTCTTAAGTTGATGATACCGTGACTAATCTCTTAAGAGACACTGACTACCTGTTCTTTTTCCTCCTCTCTGATGAGAGTTCTGTCCCAGAGTTCTGTCCCAGTCCCTAGTCAGTGTCTGGTACCCGGTGAGCATTTAAAAAGAGTGCATGTGGAATGTGAGGTGGGATAAACGCCTTGAGCCAGCTTTCCAGAGTTAGTGTTGCTGACCTGATAGGCAAGTGCCCTGTGGGAAGAAGATCTTTGTTTAGGAGAAGGAGTGCTTCACAGGGAGTTATGGAGGAGCCACTTATTTCCAGAGGAGCCTTGAGAAGCTGTGTCAAGTCCAGGAGGACTTGTTCTCTCTTCACAAGCCTAGTCTAGAGCTTTCTTTTTAGTCCTGATTCTGCTAGCACACTGTCTCTCCTTTCTTGGATCAGTATCCTCAGTTTGACTGAGGCTTTGTGTCACCTGGCTTCTGTCTCCAGCCCACTTGAAGGTAGGGCAAGACATTCCCTTTGAACAGTCACCCATTATTGAGAGTCAAGCCAGAAACCATCAGGACCATACCTCGTGTTTGGATTCTATACTTCCTGATCTGACTGCATCCAGTCAAGCTCCACTCAGCTGTTAGGTGTCTGTGTCTTTGTAAGGGCTGTGGGAGACAGCAGGGCCTTTTCCCTTTGTCAGCAGCTGGCTAGTGAGTGCCTTTAGATTGCCAGATCTGGAGCCATCCACATTTGTCTGTCTGTGTCTGAAACTTAGGACAGAATCTCTCTCACCACCTGAGCTAACCTCTCACTGTACACCTTTGTGAGACTTAGTGGAGACAAATAGCTACAGAGTGTGTGGAGATATTTGGACCCTGTTCCTCTGAAATACTCAGTTTCTGGTGAGAAAGACCCCTGTCTCCAAGAATGCAATTGGCGTCCAGACCATTTCACCCTGTTCCCCAAAGAGCCTTCAACTGGAACCACCACTCATTCAGTTATTCCAAACATCCTTGTTTTTGTTTAACTTTTATCTGATAAAATTTTGTTAAACAATTTTATGGTGCAACACACAGAGGAAATGACAAGGCAGCATGTGTTGTCTTTTAAATGCACCCAGTTTAAGTGGCTGTTTTAGGTCAGCAGCCCCTGCAGTAGTCAGATGCTGCTGTGGGCTTGCTTTCCTCCTGGAGGGGGAGGAGTGACAGAACAGACTTATGCCCGAAGGCCTCAGCTCTGCTCGACTGCTTGATCCACTTTATACTGCATTCATTTTAGTATGTACACTCATACCTTATTGTGCTAATTGCTTGACCCAGAAGAGTCTTTATCTGAGGTCAGCTCAGGACAACTTTACCTGAGGTTCATTGACCCCTCTCCATTCATAAACAAGTTTGAATAGAGGTGAATATGTGTTTTTCCTAGGAAAGACTATCTTAGTTTTTGTCAGATTCTCAGTGGGGTTTTCAATTTAAAAAAATTAAGAACTAGCATTTTATATATAATAAGCATTTGGGACTCTTGTCCACATAGCTAGTTAGTGGCAAAATTGAATCTTGAGATAGTCTCTGAATTTAAATTTTGACTCTGCACATAAAGTTTTCCCACTAAATGCTATTGCCTGTTCTTTTCCCGGAGAAACAAGTAGAATAGCTCCAGAAGACCAACAGGATCTAGACTCCATGTTTATCCTACTCAGTCCACAGCTGCTTCCACAGACGAAGAATGCAGTTTGCCACCGGTGATCAGGTAGCTTGCCTGTTAGACAGTCAGATTTGCTTTGTTTGTTTGTTTTCAGTGCTGAGATGGCATCTAGTGCACCATAAAATCTATACTTGTCTTTTTTTTTTTTTAACTGTATCCTACTTTTTGATTTCTGATCTTTTTTTTTTTTGGGGGGGGGCTGTTTCTGGACAGGGTTTCTCTGTGTCGTTTTGGTGCCTGTTCTGGATCTCGTTGTGTAGACCAGGCTGGCCTCGAACTCAGAGATTGGCCTGGCTCTGCCTCCCGTGTGCCCCCCCCCCTTGATTTCTGATCTTAAAGCATTAAATTCCTATTTCTCTTGCCTAATAAGTTGTTTTTTTTTTTTTTTTTTTTGTTTTTTTTTTTTTTTGTTTTTTGAGACAGGGTTTCTCTGTGTAGCTTTGGTGCCTGTCCTGGAACTCACTTGGAAGCCCAGGCTGGCCTCGAACTCACAGAGATCCGCCTGGCTCTGCCTCCCAAGTGCTGGGATTAAAGGCGTGCGCCACCAATGCCCGGCCTATAAGTTGTTTTTGAGACAAGGAATCAGGCATTTACGTTTCCCTTATGTGAATCCTAATGCTTAGATTTCTCTCCTGTTGGAACATGGAAATTTTAAAGTGTGTTTATTTATCTGCTTGTTTGTTGAGAGAGCACAAGAGCATGAGTCCATGTGTGTGCACATGTGGAAGTGAAGGACAGCTGGTGAAAGTCAGTCCTGGGGATCGAACTCACGTCAAGAGGCCTAGTAGTAACCACTTTTATCCATTGAACCATCTCATTCCCTAACCCCCTTTTTTGAAACAGGGTCTCTCTGTGTAGACCAGGCTGGCTTTGAATACAGAGATCCACCTGCCTCTGCCTGCTGAGTACTAGGATTAAAGGCTTGGACCAACCAGGACCCCTTTTTTTGAGACAAGGTCTTACTCCAAGCTGGCCTCAAACTCATTGTAGAGCCCAGCCATCTTTTTTCCGAAACTTCCTGATAGCAACTATCAAGGCCTTTCATGTTAGACGAACAGGAATAAATCCAGTTTCAGATCTGGAAAACGTAAGTTCTTTCTATGCTGTCTCATTGGCCCCTGAATGCCTTTGCAGCAGGTTATTTAACCTGTTTGCTTTGAATGTGTAAATGAAAACTTACAGCTGTTTAACAAAAATGTTTTCCAAGGTGAGTCTAGACAAGCCACTTTGCGTTCCTTACAACAATGATACACTAGAAATTTGAGGGTTTTCCCAGGTCATTGTAATAATGTATGTATTTATGCTAAGAGCCTATGACAGTTGGGGTGGCCATCTCTTTAGGCTAGTGAAGTAGAAAGAAATTTGTAGTACCTACCAATGTATTAAAGCAATTTAAAAACAGATCCATTGAGTAAATTGGTGCTACGTCTTTGGATGGGTCCTGCCTCCTTGATTGTGCTTCTAGAGCATTTGGGGAATAGGCTTGACATTTTCTGTTGCCTGCCTCTCCCGCCTTGGACTGTGTTGATAAGCAATCTCCTATTTGATGTGTGGTATCCAGTCTATAAACATGGCTTCTGAGAGGAGTGCACAGTTGTTTGCTTTATGAAACCTGCCCCTTTACCATGTGATATTTGCCTCAGAGTTTCTGTTGTGATGATATTTTTGTGTGTGTGTGGTGAGTGTGGCCCTTTAAAAATTTCATTCTCAAATGTTAAATGGACCCTTTAACTGGTGTCCTGAAGAGTGTTGTTCAAGCCAGGGGAGCAGTAATCCCAGCAGAGCCTGGGCTGGGGTCTAGAGGGAAGGTGGCTGATGACAGGCTGGAGTTATTATGGTCTCTTGACTCTTTTGCACAAAGGAGGGGCTAGCTTCTGCTGGGAGGTATTTCCGCTCACTGCAACAAATGAGGGTACACAAGGCTGTACTCTAATGAGGCTT
Organism: Peromyscus leucopus; assembly: GCF_004664715.2. Classification (NCBI taxonomy): domain Eukaryota; kingdom Metazoa; phylum Chordata; class Mammalia; order Rodentia; family Cricetidae; genus Peromyscus; species Peromyscus leucopus. The sequence continues at coordinate 124,110,264 of NC_051064.1, read as the reverse complement.
CTCTGCTGATGTCACTTGTGCTCGTTCGTGGGCAAAGTCCAGCTCTTGAGAGCTGGTAGTCCGGGAATAGAGTTCAGCTGGTTTGTTCATTCTCTGGCCTCAGCTGTCACGGCACCACGGTGCCTTCTTCCAGCCGCTGAACCAACACAGCTGGGCCGGCCATGAACGCTTACAAGTACCAGAAGTTCCTGGAGGGACTTAACAACCTTAGAGGTATTCGGGCTGCCGTCTGTGAACACCAGAGGAGCGAGTGTGCTCGCAGACATTGTGTGAACTCTAGTGGAGTGAGTGTGCTCGCAGACATTGTGTGAACACTAGAGGAGTGGTGTGCTTGCGGACTGGGGTGGGGTGGGGTATCTTTACTTTCTCTTGCAGGCTTAGGAAGCTCTCATAGCCTGAGCTGGCCACCTTTATGTGTTAGGTAATTATGTGGAAGGAATGATTTATAAATGCATTCCCAAGTTAAATTAGAAGAGAGCGCCTCAAGGCATTTTAGCGGTAGCCTGCTTGCTCTTGCTTGAGTTGGTATCTAAGAGCTGTCCCCTAATCTTGAGCTCAGCAGGACTCAGGCCACTCCCTGTATTCTCTGAGACTGCTGGCAGTGTAGGTGGAGAGGGCTCTTGCTACCTGGCCGGCATCTCACCTAGGTGTAGCTAGGTTTCTTGGGCAGGAGTTTCTAGTCCAGTGAAGAAAACAGGGAGTGTGAAGAGTGGCCCATGGAGGAATATGGGTTGGTGGTCCACAGTGACTTCAAAAAGTATGAATCAATGATTCTGAAGGGGACAGCTTTTTATTAAAGTTATATTTTAAAGAAAAGAATGGCTTTGTACCACTGACAAACTCTTCCCTGACTATAGTAAAAATAATCCAGGTGGCCAGAGTGATAGTGAGCGTCTTCAATCCCAGCACTCCGGAGGCAGAGGCAGGTGGATCATTGTGAGTTCAAGGCCAACCTAGTATAAATACCGAGTTTTAGGCCAGCCAGGACTACACAGTAAGTCCATGTCCTGTTCCCTCCCAGCCTGCCACCCCCAGGGTCACTCAGCTTTGACAATGCAGGACTCTTTGGCTATTGAGGAGGAAAATGATCGAACTGCTTTACTTCCTTTCCCTAGCGACCAAATGGTTTTATCTCCTTGTGTCAAGGAGTGAGTGTGCTCAGGCCATCCACCCCTCGTCCATCCCTCTTTCCTTGGCAGGCGGGATTAGAGGGAGGAGGGGGATTAGAGGGAGGAAAAGGTAAAGTGTCTTTTTCAGGAGCTGGAGGAGTAGCAGTCAGGGTATGGGCAGGAGAGCTGAACTTCATGTGAGAGGTGCTGTATGCTCTGAAGGGGTGGGTGGATTGAGATCCCTCATCTGAAATGCTCTGAAATCTGAGATTTAAGCACCATATCAACACTTAACACATTTTTAATTTTAGAGTGAGCTGGATCATTGGTTAGTAAAGTGTATGTAAATAATTTTTAAAAATCAAACCTGGAACACTTTCCCAAGCATTTCAATACAAAAGATAGTTAACCCATAAAACTATAAAGTACTTTTGTATTGATGTTATTTTCTTTTTTTCTCTCCTTGTATCCCTTGCAACTTTTCTTTTTCTTTCTTTAAAACTTCAGTAGCTTGAGCCAATTCCTTTTAGGTTTATCATCTATCAGATAGGTCTTAGCAAGAAAGAGTGACATTCATTATTCTCACTTCCCTGTCCAAGGAAGTCTTTGCTTCTGTTTTAGAGACAGAGTCTTACTCCATACTCCACACTGGCCTCAAACTGGCACTCTTCCTCCCTCAGCCTTCCGATGCCTGCTTCCAAGGGCGGTAGAAGAGGGTAGAAGAGTTGGTTCTTAATCCGGTCTCTCCAGTCGAGAAGAGAGACAGAAAGCAGTGGTGCTTCTCAGCAGGCCTCCCCTTTCCTGTTCTTGAGTTTTGTCAGGGTCTTCAAAAGAAAGGTGCAAGAACCTCTCCCTGTCCATATAAAAGCCCCGCTTTCTTCCCTATGTCAGCCTCAGGGGACTCTCTGTGTCTCTAGGCATGAAGTCTACTCACAGAACAGGAGCCCCCACCATGCCCTTTCCTACAAAATTCAGGCAGAATGATCAAAGGTCACATGCACATTCCCTGAATTGAAGAGACCCAGAGTAGAAAGCTCAGGCCTTTCTTGGGCCCTGATCTTTATGGCATAGCTGTTCAGTCTGTTCTCCTTGGTGTAATTCCAAGGCAACCTGTGATGGCATGGTTGGAAACTATAGGAGATTTACTTGTCCATAGAATTGGAGAACATAGCTTTTTAAAAAAAATATTTTTTGAGACAATTTTATTGTGTAATTCTGGCTGGCTTCAAACTCAGAGGTATGCCTGCCTCTGCCTCCCACTGTGGGAAATTAAAGGCATGCACCACCACACCCAGCATATTTTTTTGCTTCTTTTTTTCTGTCAAAGAATTGGATGAATACTTCACCACATTAGGATGGCTCTGTGATTCAGGTTTAGCAGAAACCCCAAGTATATTTCTTAGTGAGCTGGCTACTGTTTGTCAGCTTGATACAAGCAAGAGTCATTTTGGGAGAAGGAACCCTAATCGAGAAAATGTCCAGATTGGCTAGTGGGGAAGCTTGTGTTTCCTTTTCTTGATTGATGATTGATATGAGGGGATTGTGCCACCCTGGGCTGCTATTCCTGTGCATTAGAAGGAAGGCTCAGGAAGCCATGAGAAGCAAGCCAGTAAGCAGCCCCTCTCCATGGCTTCTGCGTCAGTTCCTGCCTCCAAGTTTTCTGTCCTGAGATCTGGCTCTAACTTTCTTGGGTGATGGACTACAAACTGTAAGGTAAAATAAGCCCTCTCTTCCCCAACTTGCTTATAGTCCTGGTATTTTACCACAGCAATAGAAACCCTAACTAAGCAAGACACTGGGGCTCTCAGCAGACGCTTGGCAATCATGTGTTTTCTCAGCTCACCAATAATGCCTCCCGCGCTCACTTCCGTCCAGCCCATTTGTACTGAGAATGAGTAATACGGCCAGGAATGAATGAGCGACAGATGAGTTGTCCCTGTCATAGGGAGTGTCCTATATGGGGCTAAAGTTGGAGAAGGGAGAAAACCACAGCAGCAACAGCCTCTTATACTTTCTCTGTTCCAGATCTGGGCTCTCCAACTCTAAGATAGACTCAGAAGCACTGATTACTGTGACCTTAGTGCACATGCACGCACACATATGCACACACACTCATTCATTTATTCGTTGTTCATTCATTTATGTGCACTTATCGCACTTATTGTTCGAGTGAGATTAGGATTCACCAAATGTTACTTCTGTGTCTTTTTACTTTTCTTCTCTCAGGGCTGGATAGCTGGATAGCTGGGTAGCTGGATAGCTGGCCAGCATGCATGCCTGCCTGCCTCCCTCCCTCCCTCCCTTCCTCCTTTCCTCCCTTCCTTCTTGAGACAGGTAAATTGGTTTTAAATTCCCTGTGTAGTTGAGAATGACCTTAAATTTATGATTCTCCTGCCTCTACCTCCTGAATACTGAGTAACATGTTACCATGTGGGTTTAGGCAGAGCTCGGAGCCAAACTCAGGGCTTCATGTTTGGAAGGCAAGTACTCTACCAACTGAAATACATCTCTAGCCCTTAGGGATTTCCTTGGATCACAGAATTCTTGTGCCTGCTTTGGTCCAGGATGAACTAGACCAGATCACATCCAGTGTTACAAGTTCTAGCCTGTTACCTGTCCACATTTTTGGCTCCAGGTCTTGCTTGATCTCAGCATGGAATCAGTCGGATGTGGAGATTAATGACTGCAGCACTAGTGGTACTAGTAGAAATGGCGAGCCCTCAGCAAATGTCAGCTGCTGACCGAGCTTTGATTTGAGTGCTTTATATAAATTAATTTATCCTTCGCTTGGCTGATCTCAGGACAGGGATCATTTAGCCTACTAAGGCGGTAACAGTACCTGGGAGCCAAGAACATGGCTACTATTAATGTGGGCACCTTTGTCACCAAGAGAACATCAGTATGGTGCGCTGGAGGGAAGGTAATAAACCTTTTCTTTCCATACTACCTCCCTTGAACTCTGTTTCTAGTCTTTCATTCATTGGTATTTGCTATCCCGCCACCCCATTCCCTAGTCTCTCTGCACATGCATGGTGCATAATAATCTTTATAGCACGAACTATACAATCCAAGTCAGTTTCTCTGCCAGGTAGAGTAGGATGCCAATTACTGCCTTTGTCAACCTGTGGGTTTGTTGACCTACTGTGTCCCTTGAGTATGAGAACAGTTGCTTCCCCTTATATCATCTGGTTCTTTGTGTGTTCCTGAAGGGCTGACCAAGAAGTCATTTGCTCCTTCGTTCAGTTGCTGACTCTTGCTTTTCTGGACATGGTTCAGCTTGCAGCCGTTTCCCTGTCTAGTGAGTAACTGTTGAAGGGAGCCCTGTGGGGAATAGAGACACTGCAGAAGTTATTTTGAAGTTCTAGTCCCCTATTCCCTATGCCTTTGGTGGAGGCCAGTGGTGGGTGTGTGTGCTTCCCCAGGATTGGAGTGAAATATATCTCATTGCTGCTGCTGTTTAAGGACTTTAACTTACATTTCTCAAGTCTGCCACAGTCTGCGTCCTGAGGGTTTCTGCCAAGAAAGACTCCATTCTCATGGGTAGAAGCTGAATTGTTGGCCCAAGTCCTGTTCTTTGGCT